>NC_059083.1:56771629-57074051 GCF_020497125.1 Mauremys mutica
TGTTACACAAAATCTGCAAAACTGATAATTTGCACACAAAAGTTTTAAAAGAGTTGGCTGAAGAGTTCTCCAAATTATTCATTTTAATTTGTACTAAATCTTAGAAACTGGGATAGTACCAGAGGACTGGGAGAAAGCCACTGTTATGCTAACAGACAAAACTTTTCAAATTTACCTGCAGTAAGACTTAGGTTCCTAATGCTAGAGTCACCTTTGGAAATTGTACTTTTGAAAACATTACCCTACATTTTATTGACTTTTCCAGTGCCTGTCATCTAAAGTGCTCAGTAAAGATAACAGAAGGACACATCACTAAAGCAGAAAACCAATGGAATAATAATCAAACCAAATAAGTGATGAGGCTGGGAAGTGATCAGAGAAACAGCTGGAAAGGCAGGTCATCACAATGTGATGGACTCATTAGAGCAGCAAGGCAAGTCAGGTGAACTGGGTTCTAGTCTAGCCAGTGCTCAGAATATGCAGTGGTGTAGCCCCAGGAAATTACATTTCTAAATAGTGAGACAGGTGGCTGAGGGGCACACATTTTTAACACCATCTAGGGAAAACTCCTCTCTGATTGACTGTCTGGCCCCATTTGTCTGCCTCCTGGGGAAGAGCAGCCAATCACAGCTGCTGCAGGAAGCAGGCAATTCTCTCCCCCACCTCTCAGGAGTTGACACCTTTCTCGCAGGCGAGGAAGGAGCAGAAAGCCCAGCAACTCAGGGTAACAGGGAGATGATTCTGATCAGAGTGCTAAGCTGCAGTCCCAGCACCAGCTTTGTAGGCATGATGGCAGAGGAGAGCTGTAAGTGGCATTTGAAGGAGGACAGTGTAAAGGCATTGCAGGTTTTTACAGGGTGCTCCTGCACATATTGGGTGGTGTGGGAGAAAGTGTGAAGGTATTTGCTGGGCTAAACAAGCCAAGTTCTTTTAACTTCCTCTAAAATCATCTTTCCATTCCCCTGATCATCCTAATAGCCCTTCTCCAAACCTGTTCCAGTTAATCAAGTGGCAGGACCAAAAGAGCCATAACCAAGATTTCTGCTGAATCTAAAAAAAGGATCTTGCAGTCCTATGCAATGTCAAGAAGGGGTCAACTGCAAAGTTTAACAACAGGAATAATATTGGAGACAAAAAAAACTGTAATTCAAAGATAATGTCAAACTTACATAGCTGTATAACATCGAAGAGCTATAAATATCAAATGCCATTGGTGAGCATTCGGTCCCTAGTTCTGACAGTGAGAAACAGGAACAAATTCAGAGAAAAGCAACAACATTGGACAAGGGGCTACATTATAAGGACAGGTTAAGGGCCTGATTTTCAACAGTACTGGGCACCCTCAACTACACTGAACGTCAGATAGATATGCATGTCCTTGGTGCCTTAGAAAATCTGTTTGGCAGAGTAGAATATTTTGAAGACTTTGCAGTCCCGATGAAGTCTTCTTCGACTGAAGGATCATATCCACAACTGGTCAATTCAGTCTGTAGTACTCTTGGATTCCTCGCTAATGTTGACCTCTCTCATCACAACAGCTGTGAGTAATCTCTGTCCATCCTAGCAGATGAAAACCTGGCCTCAGTTATTTGTGCCTTCATCACTGCTGGACTACAATGTGATACACCTGGGCATGAAACCTTCAGCTGTTTGGAAACTCCAACTAGTGCAAAACACTGCAGTGTCTCCCCTTAGCAACTGTCCTCTTGCTCTACACTGTGACCTTCCCATAGAATTTCAAATCAAGTTCAAGGTCTTGGTCCTTATCTTCAAAGCACTGCATGGTCAGGGCCCTAAAAGACCATCTAACGCTCCAAGATGAAGCCCATGGTTAGCTATGCTCTTTTGGCACAGTGGAACACTCAACAAAAGAGTCAAGTTTATTTGTGCAGGAGACAGAATTTTCTCTGGGGCCAGTCCAAGACTGTGGAATGAACTCCCCCAGGAAGTAATGACTATTATAACCTCACCACTTTCAAGCTCCAAGTGCAAGGCACATTACTTTGACCTTGCCTTCGCTAATATAAACATGTAGAGACAGGGATATTTAACAAATAAGGTTTTTTTAATAACTACCAAAACAAGACACTTCACTGCATGTTTCTCCTTCTGGGGGAGGATGAGAGAACAAACAACATGTGACAGATGTGTAGCTGCACTTCTTAATGCACTGCTGGAAAGAGCTCAGATACTAGTGATGAGTGCAGTATAAAAACCTATATAGAATAGAATAGAATAGACTTGCTAACTATCTGCAGACATCTGATGTGTGTGTTGGGGGGGACACCAACGAAAGCGAGAAAGAGATGGAGAGACAGAGAGTGCATGGGCATCCAAAAGGCTACAAGCTAGGAGTTATTTCAAGGAAATTAAACAAAGGCTAATTTAAACTTGGATCCATTTGGTTGGGAAATGACCTCCCAAAGGGAGCATTAGAAGATCCTGCAGAAAGCAGAGACTGTAGGACATCACACTATATAGGCAGAAATGGACCTGAAGATCAAATTTATTCCACGGTAGGCGTCCTCTTTTTGTCACTTAAGTCAACCAGACAATTAATGAGGTAGCTATAGCACAACCGAGTTCTTCCTGGTAAATAGATGGTGCAAGAGGTCCCTTTCAGTCTTACTTTCTGTTAGCCTCAAAGAGAAATGGAGATGATACAGGGTCTATATGTCTCTGAGTGGGATTATAAAACAGGAAGGGCTTGAACAGGTGTCTTTCCACTGTGGGGTTTTCTCCTAGCCTTTTGCCTTGTTTACTGCTTTGGGGAAAAGCCCGTCCCTCCCTGCACTCAGACATACTACCGCAGCAAGGTAGTTGTGCTAAAAAGTATTATACAAAATCAATGTACCCTCACAACACCCCTGTGAGGTAGGTAAGTATTATGAGCCCCTTATTATAAATGGAGGAACCAGAAAAGTTATGTGATGTGCCCAAGGCCATCCAGCTGAGCAGTGGCAGTGCTGGGATCCATGTTCAGGAGCTCCTTGCTTCCAGCATCATAGTCAAGTGACTAGTCTGCTTCCATGGCAGAGGCTTGCTGCATGGCTGTTCTTACATTCTACACAAAGAGAGTCATGCAATGGGTGTAGTGCACAGTCACTGAAGAACAGAGCTCTCTCTGTACCAGGAAGCAAGGGCCTCGGTTTCTCCTGGCAGCTGGAAACTTCTGACAGGAAGAACAGACATCTGGCTTCTTAACCCTGGAATGTTGGGAGCTTAAGGCATAGCACAATGGGAACTGATGTGATGATCAAATGTGACAGAGATACTCCCTACAGACAATAAATACAAGGTATCTGGTAGCAGAGCAACCCTTTCGCCGTCCTGTCTGTCTTCTGACCCTTTACAGGACCCATTAGCCTGGTTAAACCAGCAAACCCCTCACATATCACTAATCAGATCAGTCTATATTTCCATGTCCACAGGTCTGATATCTCCAGTTTTGTGTTCTTGTACCCACAGTTCCCTGTCTTTGGCAGGCTCCACTTTTTGAAGTAACTGATCGACAGGATCTATTGTCTAAAAAGATCAGAATGAGAAGCAAATTATCAAAAACACATATCAGAACACAGAGCAATTCCTGCTGCAAGATCTCCTTGCAACTGAATCAGTTGTGCCACTGTCTCAGGAGTAACAGCCTCCTCTCAATTACCTGGATCCATAAATGGGAGGTCAGACAAAATACAGGCTTTGCAAGAGGAATCATACCATTGGTGAGGCAAGTCCAATGTATGCTGCATCCAATTCCTGGTGTGACAATAGGGTTGCCAACTTTGTAAATGCACAAAACTGAACATCCTAGCCCTGCCCCTTCAATGAAGCCACGCCCCCTTCCCCAACGCTCTGCCCTCTGCTCACTACATTTCCCTTCCCTCAGTGCCTCGCTCTCCCCCATCCTCACTCACTTTCACTGGGCTGGGGTGTGGGGAGGTGAGGGCTCTAACCGGGGGTGTGGGCTCCAGAGTGGGGCCAGAAATGAGGGGTTCAGGGTGCAGGGAAGGCTCTAGGCTGGGGGTTGGGGTGCAGGAGGGGGTGAGGGCTCCGTCTGGGGGTGCAGGCTCTGGGATGGGGCTGTATATGAGGGGTTTGGGGTGCAGGAGGGGGGTCCAGAGGGGTTTGCGGGTTTGGGGGAGACTCAGGGCTGGGGCAGGGGGTTGGGGAGAACAAAATTAGTGGAAAAAAACCTGCCAATTAAAAAAAAATCAAACCATTGCTTGAAGACCTCTAGACCTTCATGTGTTTGGGGCAGGAACTTGACATTTTCAGGGGGATAGTCATAGGGTCAAAAAAATGTCTTACACTGTCTCCCAAAAAATCTGTCTCAATTTAGCCAAGTTCTAAAATGTGGAAAATCACCATTTGCAGCTGAACTTTTTCAATGATTGCTCAATCTTGTCACATTGTATTGTTTTGGAATGATTGCCTGGAACTGTGTTTCCATATGGGTTTCAGGCAAAATCCCTGCTCTTGCAAATCAAAATATGCCTTTGTCTATGGCAGGAGCACCTCCTCTCTGTACTGAATGGGGTGTTAAGAATTTTTCCCATATTTTACAGGCAGGATAACTAAAGACTAGAACAGTTGCTTCTGGGACAGCTTGGAACAGAACCCCAATTCCTGACCTACTCTTCTCACAAAGGAAGTTCCACATCTATGTGTTTCATCTTCCTTTCTGTAAAATTCTCTTCTTTGCTTACCATTACAAACTCACTGATGAATGTATGCATCATTTTGTACAACAGAACACAGGAATCCTAATTCCCAATCAGCTGATCTAACTACTAGATCACCCTTCCCTCCAAGAGCTAGGAACAAAACCTGATTGATAGCATACTGCTCCTTAGCAAATAGTTGCACATGTGTTGATCCATTTTCTTTTGAATATTATTATCATGGGGTGACTGGCCCTTTAAGGAGAGTCACGGCCCAGTCTGCCCAGTGACTGCCTTCTGAATGTCTATCTGGGAGTAATTCACTGTCCTAGGTGGCTGCTTAGTGGTTAATTAGTAAACAAGCACCTGGAGCTAATAAAAACAGCTACCTGAGTTTGGTTAGGGAAGCTGCTCTCAGAGAGAGGAGCAGTCCCAGAGAAAAGGTTATCAATAAATTAGGAGATATACCTATCTCATAGAACTGGAAGGGACCAGGAAAAGTAATGGAGTTCAGTCCCCTGCCTTCACAGCAGGACCAAGTACTGTCCCCCCTTTTTCCCCCCCAGATCCCTAAATGGCCCCCTCAAGGATTGAATTCACAACCCTGAGTTTAGCAGGCCAATGCACAAACCACTGAGCTATCCCACCCCTACAGGGTCTCCTAGGGAAGGGACAGGTGCAGCCCAGGAGAATGAACTGGGCAGGGGATCTCTCGGGGAGCCACTAGGGACTTACTCAGCAAAGAGCTGCATGGTTGGGAAGGAGTAGCAGCCAGCAGAACACCTTGCAGAGGCCCACACCCCAGGCAAGGAATTCAGCGTGTGAGTGATCTGCGGCTAAAGGGCCAGGATGCAAGACTAGTTACACCCAGAGGCAGAGGGTTTCTGGTAGAAGAGATGACTGAAGATTTTGCTTATGTTTTGTGTGGTTCTTTTCTATTTCATAAAAGAGACCCGCCGAAGAAGGTGCTCTGTGGTTCCCAAAGGCCTGCTTGGACTTGTTTATTGCCTTGGTAAGGGGAAACCAAGGCATGGCTCACCCATGGCACCAGGCCTGAGTGCAGTGGGGAGCGCTGGGACAACCTGCACTATGACAATTATCAGTATATGTTATGATGTATATGGCTATGATTGTATGATTTCTGTAATGTGAATATATACCTCAAAATATATCACAATATACTGAATACCACGCACATCAGAATACGTACCATATATGCAAGTATTTGAAAAGGTGCCAGTTTTACAAGATTTTACATTTTCATTTTGAAATAATGGTTGCTGTGATTGCCATCTTTCTTGCAACAATGAAGGACTGTGTGGAGCTGTGTGTGCTGCTGGGAGAGTGAGAAGCATCTATCTAGGAGAGGTGTAAATTAAAGTAAGGGGCTGCTTTGCCTTATGCCTTCCAGTCAAGCACTTCTCAGCCACACCCTGCACCACAGGGCTTTCATGATGAAACATTCCAGTGTACGTGCCCCTTCTGACCCGCTTCTCTGCTCTTCCATCTGTCTCGCCCCCAGGCTCTGGATGTCTCTGGAGATACATGGTAGGTGCAGAACCACAGACTCCCAAACTGGCACCACTTACACCTCAGTCTCCATTAGACAGTGGAATTTAGCACACTGTATACAAGACCAGGCTGGAGTTCAGCAGAGCGTCACTACAGCACTTGGACCAAAGGGTCCTAAACAAAGAGTAAACTCACGCTTTGGTTGAACATGTCTGTCTCGTGCCGCAGCTGTGTGTACTGGCAAAGGTGCTGCCGAATCATTTCCACCCGCTCCACCTCCAGCCTTTCCAGCTCCTGTGAGAGAAAAATAGGCCCATATTTTGATCAGTGGCTGAGGCCAGAGTGCTGCATGAAGGCCCAGCGTAGGGTTTGCTAATGGTCAAAGTTCCCACTACTGGCGACAGCTGGGGCAGCTGCCCCAGGTCTGGGCTTCAGAGCTGGGCTGTGTGCACAGTGTCTCAGTAAGTACACTTAGTGCAGGAGCAGGAGCAGGAGCAGGAGCAGGAGGTCTGGCCTGTGTCCAGTGCAGCTGGTGGGGGAAACAGCAAGGAACCAGCGCAGCTGGGAAGGAGACTTGTGCAGTTCCTCGACAATTCTGAACCTTGCCGAAGGTGACAGTCCTTGGAGATGAGGAAAGGCAGGAACTACAAGATCTGTGGAGGGCTGCTGCCTCTGGAGGCAGGGGCAGGAGGGACAAGGAGGCCCTGTTTCCTGGCTGCAGCCCTGCTTACTGTGCTGCTAGCTTCAGAAGTTACCCTGGAAGCACTGCTCTGGAGGCCTGGTGACATGGGTTATGCCCAGAGAGCTCATTCACCGGGGGAATGGCTATGTGTACAATAGCTTACCATAACTCAGCCAGCCAGGAGTGGACACAATCAAGATTTTAATTGACTGTTAGTTCGGGGCCTATCCTTTTCTGCCCGCCCTGAGGGTCAAATGAGCCTCAGGCCACTGTGTTTCTTGGATTCTGATGATGTATCCAAGCCCCCTGAACGTGGCCCCGGCCTGCTTTTTGATGCTGCTGGGAGAGTTTGGCCTGTCAGACCTGTCAAGTATTTAGACCAAGGAAAAAACATTCCTAGCGGCACCATCACACGCCTGCCAGTCTGGCTGACTCCCCAATCCTGTTCTGTCAGGAAGAAAGCTCTGTCTCCTACAATGACATACAAAGGAGCAAACTTCTGCCTTCCATCATGGGAAACCATATTCACAGGGCATTTCTGGTGGCCACTTACTGAGAAGCACAGTGGAATGCAGTTTGGGGATAGGGGAGCACGTGCACTAATGCTGGCAAGTTTCTTCATATACCTGTTATATGCTGTCTCTTTGTTAAATACCTTTCCAGAAAAAGAACTTCCAGTGCCACCCAAAACTCCCAGATGAGCAAGAGATACATCATCCTGTCATAGATTCATAAAAGTTTAGGGTTGGAAGAGACCTCAGGAGGTCATCTAGTCCAATCCCCTGCTCAAAGCAGGACCAACCCCAATTAAATAATCCCAGCCAGGGCTTTGTCAAGCTGGGCCTTAAAAACCTCTAAGGATGGAGATTCCACCACCTCCCTAGGTAACCCATTCCAGTGCTTCACCACCCTCCTAGTGAAATAGTTTTTCTTAATAGTCAACCTAGACCTCCCCCACCGCAACTTGGGACCATTGTTCCTTGTTCTGTCATCTGCCACCACTGAGAACAGCCGAGCTCCATCCTCTTTGGAACCCGCCTTCGGGTAGTTGATACATTCCATAGCTGGAACTGGAGCCAGAATGGAGGGCTGTTTTGGAATTGATGGTTGCCTTGATTTAGGGGGTGCCCACTTGGAAGGCGTGCGTGGCTTGATGTTTGGTACTGGTGGATCTGCCAACCTGTGCAAATGTTTATCATGCTTTTGTGCATTGGAATGTGCCACTTCTCCATGGGTGGAACTCATGGGCATCACCCTTCCTGGGCCTGGAAGAAGACTTACTGCCATGCTTATGAGCATGCTTCCTTCCCTCCCAACTAGGCACTGCTATGGGGTCCATAGTACTGGCAGAACCAGACTCAATCTCCATGGTAGAGGCGTGCTCCTGGGTTTCTCAGACTGATATACAGGGGGTTCCCCAGCCTGGATCCAACTGAGGCCTCACGGAGACCTCCACAAAGTGCTTCCTGAGGCGGAGAGCACAGCCCTCTTGGGTACAGCTTGTGAAGGACAGGCAGATACTGGACCTGGGTGAACTGTAGGCTTCTCCCAAGCACTAGAGACAGAGTTGGCACTTGTTGCTGACCAAGAATGAATTAAGGCAGGATGCACAGATCTTGAATTCTGGCATCTTCAGAATAATTCAGTACCCATTCATGGGTGCTGGGTGGGGAGGGGGGGACTGATGAAAAACAGATCTCGAAAATCTCTTAATTCCCCAAATTTACACTAAAACCACTAGAACTACAAGTAAAAACAAGAAAAACTATGCACAATTCTAAAACTTTTTTTTAAATGTGTCAGTGAGAGATGTGGGGACACTAGCAGATGAGGGGGCCACTGGGACCATGGGGTGGTGAGAAGGAACTGAGGGTGTGGTCAGTCCACCTTGCCCTTTATCACTTCGAATGAAACCATGAGGCGGAGCAATGGTGCATGTATTGACTAACAGACACTACTTTCAAATTCTTTGGCTCCAGACACGTGCATGTGTAAACCCTCAGTGGAATACAATAGGGACCATCACTCAAAAAGGAACCAAACAATTATTTGTGAGGAGGATCATGTGACTGATTTGCATGTGGCTAAGGACACCTCTATGCTGGAGCTGAAGGTATAATTTCCAGCTTGGACAGAAATACTCATACTGGCTTTGATTGAGCTAGTGCACTCTGAAGAGTGGTGTAGCTGCAGTGGCGCAGGCAGTGGGACTGGCTAGCCACCCCAAGTACAATCCGCCCAGGGCCTAGGTGCAGCTAGCCCAAGGGTTCTCAAACTGGGGGTCGGGACCCCTCAGGGGGTTGTGAGGTTATTACATGGGGGGTGGGGGTCATGAGCTGTCAACCTCCACCCCAAACCCTGCTTTGCCTCCAGCATTTATAATAGTGTTAAATATATTAAAGTGTTTTTATTTTATAAGGGGGTTGCACTCAGAGGTTTGCTATGTGAAAAGAGTCACCAGTAAAAAAGTTTGAGAGCCACTGAGCTAGCCCATCTTGCTGCTTCAACTGTGGTGACTACACATCTGTTTTTAGTATGCTAGGTCAATCAAAAGTAGTGTATGTACATCTATCCAAACTGGAAATTACATCTGAAGCTGCCATGTAGGCATACCCTTAGACAGAAACTTCCTTGAGGACTTTAAGTAAAGAAAATTTAAAAAAATAATAATCAAACTCTGAGTATGGGTTTCATTTGGAACTGAACTGCAGTTCAGTCAAGAGACTTTATATGTATGAAGATACAGCCTTATGGGAACATTTCTCAACCTACTTTGATTTAAAACAAATCTTTCATATTGCTTGTTGGGCAGTGGCCTCTGTCTGCCGCTGCAGGACTTGTGAGCTCTATTAACTCCCCAGGAGTGAGAATCCTGCTCATTTACACCAGTACATAGCAAGAGTCATTGCACGATGGGTGTCAATGGATTTGCACCAGTGTAAATGAGAAAAGAATCAATCCAGCCCCATAGTAGGAGAGACAGATAATTACTTACTGTCAGTCATTCTGCTTCTCTGAAGAGATCACCTCTCAGGATTTTCACTCACCCACCTGCCTCCCCTGGGAGTTAGTGAGCTTTGAGTGTTGAATGCTGGGTCTGCCCAATGGGCACTCAGTTCTGACTTGCCCAGGTCTGATCTAGAATGGCTCATTCTTTTGTATTTATTTGAAGTAAAAAAATGGGTAGCTTTTTAATTGCCTGTCAGGAGAGCTCCTAGTTCCCATTCTTGAAAGGAACCAGCTGCAATCGTTAAAGCCCCTGTGGTACCTCTGTTTGGAGCATGCCCATACGAGCATGTGAGGTGAATTGGAGAAGAGCCCTGGAGCCCACTTACAGGTGCTTCAGAAGGCCTTAAATTACTCCTGGGGGAATTATGCGACACTGCACAATACAGAATTTTGCAAAAATTAACATGGTGCGCACAGAATTTCTTTTCCCCCACAGAAATGTGCTAGCCACCACTAGGGGCCGCTGGACGCAGCAGAGCCCAGCTCGCACATAAAAGACACTGCTGAGGAGTTAGAGCAGTGGTTCCCAAACTGTGGTTCATGAACCCCTGGGAATTCACGAAATGTTACAGAGAGTTCTCGGAAAAAAATTCCCTAATGGCGGACAGGGCTGTCCCTAGGGACCCCAGCAGCATGGGGCCAGCAGCCTGGAGCCCCTGGACTTCCAAGAGCTAAGCAGATCAAAGCAAGCATATCTATCACACTGAGGAGATTTCAACTTCAAGACTCCTTATAAGAAACGGAAAGGGAGGTGGATATTTTTTGCAGTTTTTAAAATTAAATAAGTAGCTAGTGTTGTTTTAAAAATGATGATGAAGAACAAGTTTAAGCTTTGTTTTAACATACATTGTTTGCTTGGACTGCTCAAGACCTGAATGCTTATGTAGGAGGAACGCTTTGATTTGGCTTCTTAAATACCTTCATGCTGTTCCACATCTGACACTCCTTGATGAAAAATAGGAGCCTTGTCTTGTAATAGGCTTATTCAAAGTGATACAAGCTATGAAAGTGAGATCTTGGAAGAGTGTTGTGTTTTCATAATGTAATAAAAATGTTGTCATGATAAATAATAATAATAATAAATAGTGTTTAATAAGCATGTCATAAAAACAAATTCTGTATTTCCAAGATCACTGCTTTTATAATTTATACTCAGATAAAGGAGAAAATCGCCTGGAAATGTTTATTTTCAGGAGGGGGTTCACGAGACTTGACATTTTAGTGAAAGGGGTTCACAGGTTGTTAAAGTTTGGGAACCACTGAGCTAGAGGGTTCCTGGCAGCTGCAGTTCCCAGCATGCCCTGAGCGAAGGAGAGGGCAGTGCACAGGAAACTCCGTGTGAGCCTGGGACAGAGAGCATCAGGCTTTTTCTCTCTCTGAATCCCTGGGCTCTGGAGGCGGGTTGCGGGTATCTAGGCTGAGAAGCAGAATTACCAGCAATTATCTCACACTATGTGCTGGGCATACTTATGTGCTAAATTGCAAAACCATGGGATAAAAAATGATTGCAAACCTTATTAATTTATAAATGTATTCACCATTTAGCATGCGTCTTTTACTGCTCTTCCCTCTTCTCACTACCCCACTTTTCCTGGCCTACTTCCACCATTCCTAACACCTGAGCAGCTTTAAACTACTGCCCCTTTACACTCAGACTGTGAGGAAAATGTTGTTTTCTTTTTTCCTCCCCAAATGACACTATGCTTGATTTATTGGATGAGCAATATAGGGCAGGTTAAAGTCTGTTATCTCTTCTGTATTGTGGCTGTAAATGGAGAGATACTAGGGTGATCAACATGATAGATTATCTTGAAGGGCTTTCATCACAAGGAGAAGAAAAAAAAAGAGCAGTATTAGAAACACAAAATGCTACACACTGATACATACCAGAGTGCTGGTCACCATTTCTTCAAACCACTTGGATTGGGCTTGATTATAAAGATCCACACAACGCATTAGGTCATCTCCTGGGAAGATCAAGATATCAGTAAGTCATCCTCCTAGTTCCCATAAAGGAATGGAGTGGGAAGTGACAGGTTACTTTTCATTTATAGTCATACATTTGAAGGCTAGAATTGACCATTAGGTCATCTAGTTTGACCCCCGGAACAGAACAGCCATAATTTCTGGTTGAACTAGAGCACATCCATATTAGATTTGTTACGTGCAAACAGAAAACAATCTCACCATATACTCAGTGCTAGAAAAGGGCAAGCTGGCCAGTTTCCCAAAGCTGAAAACATTTATTAGCAAAACTAATTGGATGGGTGGGGGGGGAGGGATCTACACACAAAAATGTGAACGATAATTGGAATTCCTTTAAAAACATTTTACTAGGTGCCCAAAAAGCCACAATTCTGCAGTCATGAAAGAAGGCAACTTCAGTTCAAAATACATCCTGGTTAAGATGAAAAGTAAAAGCAGCAATAAAAAGTTTAAAACAACAACTTATGACAAACTGAAACTAGGAGAATTTGAAAACAATGATTTCTGGACTTGCCTGGTAGCAACTCCACAGTTCAGACTGCATTTGAAACTGGGTTTAACAGGGGGTATAATCCCTGTTTTGTGCTGAAACTAGATGGCCATGAAATTTTAAAAATATATCAGGAAGAAACAGTTATTTACTGTAACTGTGGTTCTTCGAGATGTGATGGGACTGTGTATTCCACTCAGGTGTGTGCACGCCCAGAGCACCTAGAGCCAGAGAATTTTACCTAACAATACCTGTAGAAGGGTGGCATTCGCGCCTCATGGCCATAACCTGTCCCCGTGGCATATGAGGCGGCACCAATCTGACCCCCTTCAGTTCGTTCACACTGAATGCCCAGAGACGAGACTCTGATGCAGAGGGGGTGGAGGTGGGTCGTGGAATACGCCTGCATCACATTTAGAAGAAATACAATTATAGTAAGTAACTGTTTCTCCTTCTTTGAGTAGGTGCAGCTGTGTATTTTATTTAGGTGACTCACAAGCAGTACTCCCAGGGATGGGGCTCAGAGTCTATTTAAACAGACTGCAGGACCACCATCCCAAATTTTGCATCTACTCTGTATGCCACAGTAATGGCATAATGGTTTGTAAATGTATATCTGTATCAACAACCATGCAGCAGTCCTGTAAATATCTGATATTCAGACGTCACTTAAGAACGCTAGTGATGTAACCTGCACTCTCGCAGAATGGACTTGGACCTGCTGAGGGGGCACAGCTGAAGCTGTTTCGTAGGCAATCTTGATGCAGGAAGTCTGAGAGAAGATTGCCTGTCCTTTCATATGGTCTGCATCCGACACAAACAGATGAGGTGAAGCATGGAAGAGTTTAGTCCTGTCCAGGTAGAAGGTCAGACATCTTCTGACATCTAATGTGTGAAGGCGCTGCTCCTCTGGTTATGAATGCGGCTTAGAAAAAAACACAGGCAACTATACCACCTTGTTCAAATGAAACTGAGACCACTCTGGTTAAAAACTTTGAGTGTGGTCATAAAGTTACCATGTCGGTGGAGATGTGTGAGAATTCCGCACACACCCTCCTTGCAGACGTAATGGCTATCAGGAATGTGGTTTTCTGAGCCAAAAAGGGCAGTAGACAGGATGCCACGGGCTTGAATTGAGGGCTCAGTAAGAGCTGCCAGACCCATGTTTAGGTTCCACAAGGGAACAGGCTCTAGGACTGGAGAACGTAAATGGAGAAGTCCTTTTACAAATCTCGTCACCATGGCATTGGAAAAAATTGATTTTCCCTAAATAGGGGAGTTGGGAGGGTGAAACTCTGTTACTGCTGCCAGAGGCACGCTCAGTGAACTGAGCACAAGGCCCAATTTCTGAAGATGTAGCAGGTACTCAAAGTTGTCCTGGATAGAAGACTACATCAGTTATGTCCCACAGGCCAATCTTCTTCATCCAATCATGCAGCAACCATGCCGTAAGGTGCAGGGAGCTGAGCACAAGATGGAGGGTGCGGCTCTGGTTCTGAGTGGGCAGGTTGGGATAGGGAGGAAGGGTAGGGGAGGTTGAACCAACAGCACACCTAAGTGGAATACACGTCTGCATCTACTTGAAGAAGAACTTAGGGTCTAACCTGGCCTGCAGAGTGTGCTCACTTGTGAGAAGGTCACCACACATTGAGTTGACAGGCCTGGAAATTCAAGATCATTTTCCTAGTGATCTGAGCACTTTCAATATGGAAATTACTGAGACCAGGTAAACATAGAAGCCCTGGATGGCATTTTAGACTACAACCACCCAGCTGACTTTTTTAGTTGGTAACACTGCCACAGTATTTGCACTATTCCTTATAGGAAGCATGACGGGCTACTGCAACGATCTCTCTCTACTCCCACTTAAATGCAGAAAGGAGTTTCCTAAGTGTTTTAGTGAAGAAACGCGGATGACAATGTTTTGCTGGCACCCAGCCCCAGGTCTGTAGCAGATGCAATCTCAACAGTAGTACAGCAACCCAGTGTTCGCAGGAGAACCAAGTGGTGGCAATGTTAAGGGAAAACCCTGAAAGGACTGGTGAGAATTGTATCAGGACCAGTGACTGAGGGAGCAGAGCTGCTCCGTGTTATACAGGTTCACAATTCAGGGTACTTATGGGACAGATTTGCCATTGCTGCTCAAGGTTTGCACAGCGGTACATGTGCTTTTTTCCCCCATCTGGGCCTGTTAAAGTGAGTCAGCTCTTTCCTTTCACATGCAGTCTTTGCAACACTTATCCACCCCTTTGTCACTTATCAGCACAGCACCTCCGCACCTCACACAGTCTCTGATACAGGTAGCTGCACAACTCCCGTGAGGGAGGGCAGTGCAATTCCCACCATTTCTGCAGCCCAGAGAGGCTAAGTGACTAGCCCAAAGTCACACAGGGAGTGCGTGACACAGCAAGGAACTGAACCTGGGTCTCCCCAGCGCATGGCTAGCATCCTAACCACCGACCATCCAGCATCTTTAAGAGTGCAAGATTAGACTACTCCAATCTTCTCTGAATGGGGACTATCGTGTGCGACTGCTTGGAAGACGAAGCTTGTGCAGAAATGCAGCAGCCTGCTTGTTAGGGGGTGCCTTTACCAATGTGCTTTGTAAGCTGCACTGTCTGCCTAGCAGGTTCCAAGTGCAGATCAAAGTGTCCATTTGGATCTTCAAAGCACTCCCAGGGATAGGCGCCGACTCCGTGGGTGCTCCGGGGCTGGAGCACCCATGGGGAAAAACTGGTGGGTGCTCAGCACCCACCGGCAGCTCCCCACCCCCCCAAGCTCACCTCTGCCTCCTCCCCTGAGTGCACCGTGTGCCCGCTTTCCCCCCCTAGCTCCCAGCGCTTCCTGCTGAGAAACAGCTGTTTCACGAGGCTGGGAAGGAGGGAGAACGTGGCGTGCTTGGGGAAGAGGTGGGGCCAGGGCGGGGATTTGGGGAAGGGGTCCAATAGGGGCAGGGAGGGGGCGGAGCTGGGGCGGGGACTTTGGGGAAGGGGTTGGAATGAGGGCAGGGCAGGGATGGAGAAAGGGTGGAGTCAAGGCGGGGAGGGCGTGAGCACCGGGGAAAGTTGGCGCCTGTGCTCTCTGGTTTGGAGCCTGGAGGTATGTCTACACTACTCGCCAGATTGGCGGGTAGCGATCGATCTATCGGAGATCGATTTATCGCATGTAGTGTAGACGTGACAAATTGATCGTCGATTGCTCTCCCATCGACTGCTGAACTCCACCGCGGAGAGAGGCGGAAGCAAAGTCGACGGGGGGAGCGGCGGCCGTCAATCCCGCGCCGCGAGGACGCGAAGTAAGTGATTCTAAGTCAATCTAAGATATGTTGACTTCAGCTACGCTATTCTTGTAACTGAAGTTGTGTATCTTAGATCGATCCCCCCACCTAGTGTAGACCAGGCCTAAAAGACCCCCTCTCCCTGTGCCAAACTGCTGGTTGTAAGCAGTGGAGCTCCCGGGGCAGGGGCAGCATGTTCTTTATGAACGCTAAGCTCTGGAATTCCCTTCCCCCTGCTCCACGAGAGCCTGGATTTTTGGCCTTCTGCATATACTGTAAGAGCTGTATTTTCCTCTAGCATTTGGAGAGAAGACTGATGGAAGGGGATGTTATTTTGCTTGTTGGCAGGCAGCCGTAGCTGTAATTATCAGGGTAAGATGGGCAGCTTGTAAACAATTTATTATATGAGTTTCCATCTCATTTCTTGCTGTGACACATCAAAGGACACAGAGCCTGGGGTGAGCACTGAGTTATTATTATACACAGCAATGAATAAGCTGCATTCTATGTATTCCAGGCTCCATTTTCCTTGCGCTCTGTCTCAGACAGTGTCCAGGGCCTTGGCAATGGAGCAGCATTCCGGGGGCAATTAGCTAGCTACCTCCAGATCATGGATTTTAATTGCAGTAGCTGCGGTTTCTGCCAAGGCAGCAGAGCCCAGCTTGTGCTGGAGGCACTCAGCACCTCTCTGGATTTGGCTCACTCAGACATCTTGGGGCTGAACACCAGGAAAACTCTGGGTTAGGTTGGAGGGGCTGAGGCCCAGAGATTTCTTTGAAAGAGTAAATCTGCTTCCTGGATTAAGCTATTCATTAGGGATGCGGGGTCACTGTGGTGAAGCCCCCTCACTAGCCCCTTCCTGCCAGCAATGCAAGCCCTGTGGAGTGGCTGCCATACTGCACACTACAGCACAGCTGGCTGCCAATGCGGCTCCTGCCCTGCAGCACAGATCCCAGGAAGAGACAGCACAGAGTAGGGAGCTCAGGCTTCTGTGGAGCAACTCCAGATCATGTGCACACATCCCTTTCTGCCTGTTCTCCTGCTCTGCCAGATCCAGCAGGAGCAGGGGGCTTCGGAGTCTAGTGGTGGGTGCCAGGGAATGGGGAAGAGCCCTGAGCCTGGTGGGTGTATGTGTGTATGCAGGCAATAGTGTGTGAGTGTGTGGCAGCATTCAGAGCTTGGGTGGGGGTTCGCTGAGGCGTGGTTGGGTGGAAGGTTCTCAGCATGGGGGAGAGAGGTGTGGAGGGAGTAGGGTTGCCAGGCACCCGGTTTTCGACTGGAATGCCTGGTCGAAAAGGGACCCTGGCGGCTCTGGTCGGCACCGCCAATTGAGCCGTTAAAAGTCCAGTTGGCGGCGGGGGCCCGGGGCTAAGGCAGGCTCCCTGCCTGCCCTGACTCTGCATGGCTACTGGAAGCGGCTGCCGGATCCTGGTGGCCCCTAGGCACATGGGCGGCCAGGGAGGCTCCGCATGTAGCCCCCACCCCGAGTGCTAGCTCTGCAGCTCCCATTGGCCGGGAACCACGACCAATAGGTGCTGTGGGGGTGGCACCATAGGGACCATGCATCCCAGACTCCCTCCCACGCTCCAAACTCCTGCCCCAGCGCGGAGTCCCCTCCTGCACCCAAACTCCCTCCCAGAGCCCCCACCCCACACATCCCTAAACCCCAACCACCTGCTCCAGCCCTGAGCCCCCTCTTGTACCCCAAACCCTTCATCCCTGCCCCCACCCCAGAGCCCTCACCCCCCACACCCCAACCTCCTGCCCCAGCCCAGAGCCCCCTGCTGCACCCCAAACCCCTCATCTGTGGCCCCACCCCATCAGCCACCATCCTCGTCACTTCACACACTCCTTGCAGCCTCCAGGCCATAGGTCAGCTGTCCCAGACTCACCTCTGCTTCCCTTAGGGTTCTTCACCCTCCCCAAGCCTAGGAGGGCTGCAGTGGGGGTCCCCTCTCCCACTTCCCAGGCTGAGAGTGGCAGCCCTGGCCCCCATGGGACTAGGGCTGACATCAGGAGCACCAGCCGACTGGGGCTGGCTCCTCGCAGCATGGCGGGGCTGCTACTGTCAGCCCGCCCCACAAAGAGGGGCTCCCGCTGTCAGACCTGACAGTGACTGAAAAAAAAATCCTGATATTTGAGAGTTCTCTCATGAATACAGGAGTTGGGCTTAATTTTACTTAGAAATCATGTCCCTTGGAATTAATTCGGGAGAGCTGGCATGTCTGCACTTGTAAATGAGGGGGAGGGTGGATTGGCAGGCAGGGGATGTGGGCAGGGAACAGGGAAGATCTAGATTTGAGGGGAATGGGTAGGACTAGGCTGGGGTGAGGAGAGAGCAATGAGAGGTCACAGAGGGATGAATACAGCTTGTCTCCACCCTGTCCTTTTCTGTACAGTTCCCCCGTTTGTCACTCTGACAAGTTGAAGGGTGCAGGGGGTGGGGGGATATTCCCACACAATTCCTCTAGCTAAACAGTTCCCAGTTACATACCATAGTAGTGTCCCAGTGTTTCACTCAGAACATATGGCCAGTCTACAGAGAGTGGAGCATGTGATACCTGCACCACTGACAGCTATTTTGGCACAAAAGTCAGTGATTTATGGAAGTTTTGGAAGATGCAGCACATCCCTTGCAAGACTGTCTGTGGACAGCTTCTGCTGCTGCCTCTGTGCTCCTTATCAACTCCACCAGGAGCCAGAGGATCTCTTTGATTTACAGACAGGCAAAAATAAACTATTACATTAAAAAAACAACATTGTTTTGATGATGTTCTCAGATCATGTGTTGTCTCAAATGGATCATCCCAAGGCTCTCTCCTGCCACCTAGTGGACAGAATCAACCAACATATTCATAGTTTTGTAAAGGCCAGTAATTGTGAAAGCTATGAAGAATAAGGCCCAGATACCCAAAGGTACTTAGGTGCCTAAACCTCAGATTTAGCTGCCTAAGTCGTAGTGTTAGGCACCATTGAGTCCACAAAACCCCTACTTGGCAGCCACCAAACCCTGCAGGTTTCACTTGGCACCTAACTTTTCACTTTAACAGTTCCCTAGCTGCCTACTGGGGTATATGCACTTCTGCCTGTCTCTTGCCTAAGTTCTACTGCAATCCATGAACCGGATGATGATACCTGCGGGAAGATACCTGTGGGGCCTACTCTGGTAGGCATGTTCAGAGACTGACTGCCAGATTGGGCCCCATTCAAAATCTGTCTGGAGGAGGTCGTTTGGTCACTATCAGCCTTGTAACCCTGGGTGTCTTGTGCCTGCGCAATTTAGGTCCAGAGCTCTGACCCCAACAGCCTGCCAGCAACCCACAAGCCTCATGCACATTGACCTGCAGATGGGACATCAGTGAGATTGGGCCCAAACCACAGAGGCGTTAGAGCGTCTCAGTGACAGGGTAGTAGCCAATGTTTACCATTGGCAAAACAATGTATTTTCCCCACATCCTGTTCTTGGAAATAGCTGGACCAGTTTTGTTGGAACGTTCCAAAAAACTTCAGAGTAAGGCAGACACCAGGCATGGGGAATTTTACCCTGAACAGTTAAAGTTTGGTGAAGTTATAAGGGTCTTATAGTAGAAAGTATTGGCCAATTTTAACTAAGGGTTTTGCTGACAGCTCCATCACTGACTAACTGGAAGGAGTGGGATAGAAATCATAGGCAAAATTGTCTTTCAATAGATTTGTAAGTCCAATCTAAGACATGTTGGGCCCTCTTCTTTCTACCCACACCGCTCTCACTGAAGTCCCCAGTGACCTCTTTCTGGCCAAACCTAAGGGCCTTTACTCCATTTTCACCCACCTCTGCTGCTTTTCACTCTGTCAGCCATCCTCTCCTTGCCAAGATCTTTTCCTCTCACCTTTTCAGAATAATATCCTCTCCTGGTTTCCCTCCTGACAATTTCTTCCATTTCCTTTCCGGTGGGTCCTCCTCTGCCCTGTCAGTGGGGTATCCCAAAGCTGTGCCCTTTGCTCCCTGCTAGTCTCACTTGACTCCCTGTATCTCATCAGCTCACCGGGTTCAGGTATCAGCTCTACGCTGCTGACTCTCAAATCTCTTTCCACCACTGATGTTTCTCCTTCCATCCAATTTCCTAGCTTGGCCTGTCTTGCCGATATCGCCTCTTGGATGTCTTGTCATCTGTTAAGCTTACCATGGCCAAAATCAAGCTCCTTCTCTCCCTTCTCAAATCTTCTCCAGTTCCCCCACTTCTCTATCATTGTTGACAACATCCCCATCTTCCACACCACTCAGACCCACAATCTGGTGATTACTTTTTCCTCCTCCCTTTTCCTTCCCCCATACATGCAAATTCTGCTGCTGCTTGCTCATCACCTCGCCAGGAACATCTTTTTCTTCCCATCTCGACAGCCTCATCTCTCATTCTGGCCCCCTTCGCACCCCACCTCATCTACTACAACATACCCCTCTCTGGCTTCCCTAATTCAGTTTACCAGATATGAACCTCAAGCCTCACTCACTCACCAGCCTGAGTGGACTTCCGCCTCGCTTTCTTGATCTCCTCTTCTGCCTTGTTGCTGAGCTTTATCTCCAACTGCTGGGTTTTCATTTCCAGATCCTTCTGCCTCTCTGTCAGGGCTTTCCGGGCCTTGAATAAACAAAGCACACCAGACATGCCTTACAGGAGAAGAACTTCCAGCTGCCTCACGGTGTCTACAGAGTCCGTCTCCTCCCAAATGAAATCATCCCTGTACAGAAAGTAGGTACTCTGTAGTGATATGCATGCTGGGGACATTTTATGTCACCTAATGTGTCCTTTGAAGCCCGGTTCTCATTAGCTTCAGCCAGCCTGTCTCAGCAGTGATTAGGTTTAAGGATAGAAACCTCTTTTGCTAACCAAGAAGCCAAGTGAAAAGCTGAGGGAACTGTCCCTCCTGACTTAGACTGAAAACACTCTATGGCAGTGACAATGCAAGCTGCACAGGTGATCATGCACCAAGTGGCACAGAGCCCTTGTTAGGGCTGCTCTTGATGGCTCTGTTGTTTGCTTAACAAGCCACAGACACTGGGGACCTGGCCAGGCAATTTCATGAGAAAAAATGACAACTTACAGGAACCCGGGTGTTACACCCTATAGTCAATGAACCTAGAGCTGGGTGAAATTTTCTGGATGAATCTTTTTTTTTTTAGTTTGTTTATAGTTTTAAATCA
The DNA here is from genome assembly GCF_020497125.1 of Mauremys mutica. Taxonomy (NCBI): domain Eukaryota; kingdom Metazoa; phylum Chordata; order Testudines; family Geoemydidae; genus Mauremys; species Mauremys mutica. Next base: position 56,792,426 of record NC_059083.1, read on the forward strand.
GCTGGAGCTAGTAGTGAGTACAATAAGTGGGTTTCCCATATTGTAGGTGAGTACCCCAAGCACTGGACTCTTGGGTCCGCAGGGGGTGGGTCTCTCAATTTCTTCTTGAAGCTGTTCCATTCTGTATAACTAATCAACTATTCATTGCAGCAGGTACTGGAACCCACATGCCGCACAGATCACCGGGCTTACAGAGTCACTCTTCTGCTCTTTCTCTGGCTCAATAAATATTTAATACTAAACAAAGTGCTACTGCTTTAGCAGGAGAGACTGCGAGAGCCCACCCCACCTCCAGCCCCAGAATATCCAACAGCTCAGTGAATGTGGCCCTTGGCTATAACCCTAGAAACCCAAGTTCAAGTCCCTCGTGCCTGATGTAGAGCAAGACTATGACCTTAAGTCTTGCAATTTAAAAGCAAGAGCCCTAACCACCAGGCTATAGGATCTGGAGTGGGGGGGTACCTCTTCCTTTAGTGGCTTAAAATGTTTGTTTCACTGAGAAAACCAAAGAATTTTCATTTTGGGTTGATCTGAAATGAACTGGGGTTGGGTTTTTGGTTACTGATGAATTGATTATTGCTCAGCTTTAGCCCAAAGTAGTGATGACTCATGTTATAAGGGTTAGCAATATTAAACACCAGATTCATTTGATAGTCCTAACTGCTGCCCCATTACCCAGGGGTCTTGTGTTAGGGACACAAAGCCCTCTCCATTTTGTTCCTGTTACCTTCTGGGGGTGGCTGGTTGGGGTCCCCATCTCCAGCAGCTGCTAAGGGGGGGATACTGCCACCCCCAATTTGACACCCGTGTCATCAGAGGAAGGGCTGCTGCCCTCCCCACATAGTGCAGACACACTGGTAAACTGAAATCTGGTGGCCCAGAGTGCAAGGGGTTTCCCTGTGATGAAGGGAGACCCTGCAGAGAAACTGGCGATCTGGGTCAGGTCTGGGGCTTGAAGGGAGACGGGGCACTGCAGGAGGGAGGGAGAAGCCCTGGGTCTAATCTTTCTGTTTTGGGGCACAAGAACCGGTGACATTAAAAGGTGGAAAATTCAAAACTGATAAAAGAAAATACTTTTTCACACAATGTGTAATCAGCCTATGGAACTCACTGCCACTGGATGTCACTGAGGCCCAAAACTTACCAAGATTTAAAGAGGGATTGGACATTTTTTATATTACACAAATATCCAGAGTTGTTATGGTAAATACTAAAAGGAGCGAATGTTGAAAGGAATGCCAACCCTCCTGCTACCAGGCTCTGAGTATGAGGGCGTAAGAGGAGACTTTCATGGGGAGTCATTGCCCCACATCTGCTACTGCAGGGTTCTGGCACTTTCCTCTGCAGTGGCAGGTGCTGGCCACTATCAGAAAGAGGATCCTGGACTAGATGGTCCTCAGGTCTGATGCAGCCTGGCAATGCCTACATTCCTATGCCATGTAAGTGCAAGGCTTGGTGTGTGCCACCGCTTCTTGCCCATGCCCTCGCCTCTTGCAATGGGTGAGAGCAATTACAGGAAGGGAGGTCCAGTGGCTATGGTACTGCACAGAGATGAAGGGAATCTGCTTTCAATTCCTGACTCAGCCACAGGCTTCCTGGGTGACCTTAGGCAAGTTCCTCAATCTATTCTGTGCCTCAGTTCCCCTCTGTAAAAGCAGGGATAGCACTTCCCTGCACCACAGCAGTGTTGTGAGGATAAAATTCATGAATGATTGTGAGGCACTGACACTACAATGATGAGAGCAGTGCAGACAGTCCAAAAATATGAATCATCCCCAGTCACCAACGGAGCAAGCCAGACACTCAGCCCTTGCAATACTGTCCACTGGAAAAAAAAAAACATTGTTGGAGAACTGGGCTCCTTCAATGTGCCAAATGAATTCATATACAAAAAGGCTTTCACAGTGCAATTCAGAATGAGTTTAATCTACAGGGTGCTTTATATCAGCCTGTTTCTGTGTAGCAGAGATAAAATATAAAGCTAGGCAGCCAGGGAAGAAAAAGCAGCAAAGAATCCTGTGGCACCTTATAGACTAACAGACGTTTTGCAGCATGAGCTTTCGTGGGTGAATACCCACTTCTTCGGATGCAACCGAAGAAGTGGGTATTCACCCACGAAAGCTCATGCTGCAAAACGTCTGTTAGTCTATAAGGTGCCACAGGATTCTTTGCTGCTTCTACAGAACCAGACTAACACGGCTACCCCTCTGATACTTGAGGGAAGAAAAAGTGTATCTTGGACAGCAAGCAAAAAAGAGCTCAGTTCACCTGCTCTAGAAAAGGGCTCTTCAGAGTCTAAGCATTTAAGACCAGAGTGCTTAAAATCATGATTAAAAACTGATTTTTAAATTCCAATGCTTATTTTTAATGTGTTGATCAGATTTTGTTATTTGCATGGTGCTTGTTCTTTACTGTCTTATTATTTTATAGTCTTCAATTGTGAATGTGGATGTCTTGAACTTTTCTTTAGTTTTCTGATTGTTATAGAATTTCAGGGATTTTTTTCTATTTTCTTTCTTTCTTTCTTTTTTTTTAAATATTTTAATCTGAAGTTGCAGTAACAAAATTTTAAATTAGGTTTTTCCAAAGCCTTAATTTGATTTAAATTAACAATTTATTTGAAAAATCAAGTGATTTAAATGGTTTAAATCAATTACCTTGATTTAAATTACTCCATCATGTTAACAGACCTAATTTGAGAGTATAATTACTGCCACTGTACATGCAGGTGAGGAAACTCTAGGCACACATTATCATGCTACCCACCTGTGAATACATGTACCCTGTCTGTATGCACAGTTGCTGAGGTTACCTAAACACACAAGTTAGACGTGTTTTGCACAAGCTGTTGCCTGTTTAGTTAAAAATCAGGCCAACATTCTCTTGCCTCCCGTAACATATTGGCGATTTTGACCTAATTTGGAGGCTGCTACTTGTGTATGTGCTGAGTTCACACAGACATCCCAGCGCTGGAATAATGGCTCTCTACATCGACTTCACAGGCAATTACTGGTGGGTTAATTTTGCAGCTTTGAAAGACTTTGAGGGAGGAATATTTGGTGTTGGGCTTAGCTGGCCAGGCCATAAGAGGGCATTGAAGCTGATGGTAATGGAGCCTGGCAGAGGGCTATCTCCTTTGTCTATGTCATGCTGAGCAGATGCCACCCAGGGGGTCTGTATTTGTTTTCTGACCCATTGATTTAATTATCCCTCTGGATAAATGGTTGGATAATGCTAGCTTCAGAAATAAGTCTAAATAACTTAGCACAGCTGGGGAAAGTGCTTTCCATGTAAGCAGTGCAGACTGACAGTTTTCCATGTGCTGTGTCCCTGGCTGTCTGGGAAGGCCATGTGATGTGCACTCCAGCATATAGTTTGGTTCCTGTGAGAATGCTCAGCAGGGACTTAACAACCAACACCTGGATCATTCAGCAATATTGTGTTTCAGCTTCATACAGGACACAAACAGTGCTGGCACCTGGCTTTTCCTGACCTTTCTCCAGTCAGAGAGTCAGTCAGGAGAAGGGGTGGAATGCAGAACAGGGGATGAGGCACGACCTCAGGTGTCTGCTGAAGGTGTGTATACAACTGATACAGGCTTTGCTGGTGACTTTAGATTACCCATGTTAGATTGACATCCCTACCAGGCCCTGTCTGGCTAATGTGGCCACGGAGCATCCATCAGGATGGATATTTTCACCTAATGCCATAGCAATATATTAACTTAGAGAGTGAGAAGGGTTGGGTTAGAGACACAATTCAATGCAACAAAAATATCTCCAGACATGACACTGCCTCCCTGGTTTCCTATGAATCACCAGAACAGAACAAGACTTTAGGAGTTTAGCACAGGAGACCACACACAGCCTCTGGGAGAGTCCTCTCCTGTGTAGTTAGAAGCTGAAAAGAAGCATTCCATGAATTGTTTTTTCTTGTGTCTCAGATGAGATTATCCCACCAAAGCTCACTTTGCTTCATTCTCTGCTCTTACCTTTTCTACTGCTGTGTAGCGACTAGCCAGCTGCTTCCGTAAATCCGCGATGTGATGGTCATATTTCTTCATGTCTTTCTTAAAGTTCTCTCTGAAGTTGAGCAGTGGTTTCTCCACCTCACTCTGGAGCTGGGAATGACAATAGAAGGGGTATTGGGAAGTGCTAACAGCCAAGCGCTGATCGGGAGCATAACATGGCTGGATGCAGTTAACTGTTTCTCCTGGAAGGCTTGCTCACAATGGATGAGAATGTGGTACTCATACTTAGCCAGAGATGCAATTTTAGCAGCATGATGGCAGAACGGGCTAAGGATCTTTCCCTTCCCAAAGAAAGCCTGGAGCAAAGCTGCCTCCACCCCAACCCATCAGTTAAGGGAGTGTAGGAGGAATTTCTCAAAGGTCCCAAAATTCTTAAGCTCTTGCTATCCTCTCTCACTGGAAAGCCTGAAACCTTTAATCTTCTATAGAGATACTTGTACCAGCCACCATCACAGTGCTTCGTATACAGGTAACTAATTTATCCGGCCCATGCCCTGGGGGAACAGTGCTGCTATCTCCATTTTCTGATGGGAACTGAGGCCCAGAGAGAGTGAGCGACTTACCCCAGGTGATCCAGGAAGCCAGTGGCAGGACCAGGAATTAAACCCAAACCTCCTGTGCCTTAACCACAAGACTATCCCTGCTCCAGCTCGAAGGTGGCAGGAAGCTGCCTCCCCCAGGAGCAGTGCAGGCATCACAGTCACACCCTGAGTTCTCCAGTGAGCTGGGGACACACAGGCTGTCAGTGCATCCCTCACTGCAGGTAGCCTCGCATGACAGTGAGTGGGAGGGACAGGGGGAGGGAGGAAAGGAGGGAGTGGGACTATGGCTCTGCCTCTTTCCCTTTGCATTGGGAAATTGCATGCTGCTCAACATACTTGGACAGAGGTGGCTCTGTGCTCCACTGAGAAAATGGCCTGCAGTGTTTTCCAGCCCTCTCATCAGGTGTGCAAGAAGCAGGAGGTGTTTCCCTCTGCCCCTCCCCCCATATAACCCCTGCACATGAGCTAGTCACACATTGGCCTGCGAGTTTGAATCCTGCTGCTACCACTGAGGCTATGGGTCTGGTGTCAGTGTCCCTCTCTGTAGGACAGGGTGATAATAATAATACTCCCCCATCTGACTTTTAGGTTCTGTTCCCAGCTCTGGCAGCAGAGTGGGGTCTAATGGGTTAGAACAGTGTTTGCACTGAGCATAGGCAAACACAGACTTGACAGATTTCCTTAGTGCTCTCAGATGTTTGCCATTTGGACCACCTGTGTATGTTCATATTTTCCTTATTAATATCCCCAAAGGCTAGACCACTACCAAACTCCTGGAGAATGTGCTGTGTGAACACAGGAGCCTGCAGATTACCTTAGAGGAAAATTTGAGATGAACCTCTGCCTCATCCGCCAGACTTTTCTTCAGCTGGGCCCAGGCCTCTCCTAGGGTGCTGAAAAACACAGTGCATCACTGGTTAGTGCCCTGATCCGTGCCTTGTACCCATGCATGGCCCCCACCGGAATTCATGAGACAACCTTTCGTTTGTGCAGTGTACATTGTTATCAGCCCCTGCATTGTAGCATACTCAACATACTGATGTATGCACCATTCAGCTACTACAGCTTAATCAATCAGACTGTTGTCCCCTCAAGCATTAAGACAGTAGTACCAGTTCACACCTCTCACATCTCAGACACAAAGACCTCATAGACTCATAGACTTTAAGGTCAGAAGGGACCATTATGATCATCTAGTCTGATCTCCTGCACAATGCAGGCCACAGAATCTCACCCACCCACTCCTGTAACAAACCCCTAACCTATGTCTGAGTTACTGAAGTCCTCAAATTGTGGTTTGAAGACCTCAAACTGCAGAGAATCCTCCAGCAAGTGACCCCGTGCCCCATGCTGCAGAGGAAGGCGGAAAACCTCCAGGGCCTCTGCCAATCTTCCCTAGAGGAAAATTCCTTCCCGACCCCAAATATGGCGATCAGTTAAACCCTGAGCATGTGGGCAAGACTCACCAGCCAGCACCCAGGAAAGAATTCTCTGTAGTAACTCAGATCCCACCCCATCTAACATCCCATCTCATCACCACTGGGCATACTTACCTGCTGATAATCAAAGATCAATTGTCAAATTAATTGCCAAAATTAGGCTATCCCATCATACCATCCCTTCCATAAACTTATCAAGCTTAGTCTTGAAGCCAGATATGTCTTTTGCCCCCACTACTCCCCTTGGAAGGCTGTTCCAGAATTTCATTCCTCTAATGGTTAGAAACCTTCATCTAATTTCAAGTCTAAACTTCCTAGTGTCCAGTTTATATCCATTTGTTCTTGTGTCCACATTGGTACTAAGCTTAAATAATTCCTCTCCCTCCCTAACATTTATCCCTCTGATATATTTATAAAGAGCAATCATATCCACCCTCAGCCTTCTTTTGGTTAGGCTAAACAAGCCAAGCTCTTTGAGTCTCCTTTCATAAGATAGGTTTTCTATTCCTCGGATCATCCTAGTAGCCCTTCTCTGTACCTGTCCCAGTTTGAATTCATCCTTCTTAAACATGGACAGCCACCTCTCAACAGAATTCCCTCACACTAGCTAATGGAAAATGTACAGTCATTAAAACCTTCTATCATCCACAATGTTTAGAATCCCTGAGCCTGAAGACCTCTAAAACCCTGTGTACAAAAGTGGGTTAGCTACTTGTCTGCTTCATAGCTCTCAGTTCTGTCTTAAAGACACCTGCTGCCGAAAACATTGTCACATCTCCAGGCAAATCACTGAAGTGCACACGGTGTCCCACTTTCCACAGTGAGAATGATGGAAATAAAAGAGGCTATGGAAAGGGACCTCCAATTACAGGCAGGCAAAAGAGCAACAGTAGCAGAGTGCCCAGAAGGCAAAAAGCCAAGTAATGGTAGGAGCAGATTAATATTTTCAAATTAACGATGAACTGAGTGTGCAGGATGGACAGGGCCGGTGCAACCCATTAAGTGACCTAGGCGGTTGCCTAGGGCGCTAGCATTTGGGGGGCAGCATTTCGGGTCCTTCGGCGGCGACTATGGCGGCTGGATCTTCAGCTGCCCCGGTTGGCATCGTCATTTAGGCGGAGGGAGCTGGGGCAAGGGGGTGCGGGGAGAGCCACCTGCAGCAAGTAAGGGGGGGGCACGGCACGCAAGGGAACCGCTCCCCGCCCCAGCTCACCTCTGCTCCGCCTCCTCCCCTGAGCACGCCGCCCCGCTCTGCTTCTCTCCCTCCCAGGCTTGCGGTGCCAATCAGCTGTTTGGCGCCGCAAGCCGGGGAGGGAGAGAAGCAGAGCGGGGCAGCGTGCTCAGGGGAGGAGGCGGAGCAGAGCTGAGCTGGGGTGGGAAGCTGCCGCACAACTCCCCAGGCTGGGAGGAGCTGCCGCGGTGGGGGGCGCCTTAGGGTGGAGGGGGGGAGCTGCCACAAGGGGGGCGCCTTAGGGTGGAGGCAGGGGGGTGGAGAGCTGCCACAGGGCTCGGGGTGGGAGGGCACAAGGTGGAAGTTTCACCTAGGGTGCAAAACATCCTTGCACCTGCCCTGAGGATGGAATCATATTTTGAGGCCAGAGAGCTGTTGTTGCTGCCTCACTACATAGGATATTGTGCAAGAAATTCATGCCTCACACCTGGGCACTGACAGCTGTCTGAGATAGGCTTAAGAGCGAGTTTACCAGCCAGGAATGAATACACAACTCTGCTCCTTGAAAGAAGGGTGTCAGAACCACCAGCTGAAAGAGACTCTTACCACATGAACTGCTCGCCCCACCATGGGAAAGGTGAGAGTGGACTTACATCTTCAATGAAAAGCAGTACTTGATTACAAGGGATACTACTTAAACTTTTGGGAGGTCAGTGCCCTGCCTGATACAAGAAGCAAGTCAGTGACTGGCACTTCGGCATTCTGGATGCTGCATTCACTAACAGACCCCAATTTGCCGCAGAAGATTTCAGGGAATTTGCAGGCAAATGGGAGTTTGACAATCACACCTCCTCCCCAACATAACAACAGAGAACTGGTAATGTGGAATCAGCTGTGCAAATAGTTAAAACTGTTACCCAAGGTTGTTTTTTCTGGTTAGCATTCCTCACTAGCATTTTTGGCACACAGGAATACCCCACCACAGGGGTGCCAAACAGTACATCACAGGCACTGCTGGGACAAAGGACCAAAATCTTGCTACCAATGAGGCCAGGATGGAGATATGGCTGAGAAGAGATGGCCAACAATAAGAGAAAGCAGGCATTAGAGTATGACAGGTCAGCCAAGGACCTACCGTGAGGAACTAGCCATTAGACAATGGACAACTGCTCCAGAAGGTTCTACCCTCCACTAACAGAGCCAGGATAATAGGCTGAATCATCCATTGCTCTATGGAGGGCCTCAAGAAAAGAACATGTGCCTAAGTTAGGGGAAATGCCTTTTGTGAAAAGGCTCCTTACCCTTCTTCTTGAGCAGCCAGTGAGTTCTGAGACAGTTTGGACAAGTTCTTGGCATATTCTTCCTCAATCTTTATCCTACAGAAAACAGACAACAGTTGGACGAAACCACCACACGGCAAAGTAAATCATCAGATTTTCCAGTGGGGCCTTACTCATGAGTGTTTCTTTTTATCTCCTATTATAATCAACCTGTGCAACTCACTGATAAAAGATACTGTTGACCCATAAGAATGGTCATACTGGGGCAAACCAATGATTCAGCTAGCCCGGTATCCTATGTTCTGACAGTGGACAGCGCCAAATGTGTCTGAGGCAATTCTGAGTGATCCATCCCCTGTTGTCCAGTCCCATCTTCTCACAGTTGGAGGTCTAGGGACACCCAGAGCATGGGGTTGCATCCCTGACCATCTTGGCTAACAGCCATTGATGGATCTATGCTCCATGAACTTATATAATTCTTTTCTGAACCCAATTACATTTTTGGCCTTAACAACATCCCCTGGCAGAGAGTTCCAAAGGTTGACTGTGTATTGTGTAAAGAAGAACTTTGTTTCAAACCTGCTGTCTATTAATTTAATACGGTTCTTGTATTAGGGAAGGGCTAAATAACACTTCTCTATTCATATTCTCCATATCATTCATGATTTTACAGACCTCTAACATACATCCCCACCTCCAAGTCTAAAATGAACAGTCCCAGTCTTTTTAATCTCTCCTCATATGGAAGTTTTTTCATACCCCTAATAATTTTTGTTGCCTTTCGCCATACCTTTTCCAATTCTAATATATCTTTTTTGAGGTAGGGCAACCAGAATTACATGTCATATACAAGGTGTGGGGTACTATGGATTTATACAGTGGTGTTAGAAGAACATAAGAACGGCCATACTAGGTCAGACCAATGGTCCATCTAGCCCAGTAGCCTGTCTTCTGACAGTGGCCAATGCCAGATGCTTCAGAGGAAATGAACAGAACAGGGCAATTATTGAGTGATCCCAATCCCTGTTGTCCAGTCCCAGCTTCTGTCGGTCAGAGGTTTAGGGACACCCAGAGCATGGGAGCATTATGAAATCTTTTGTTTTATTATCTATCACTTTTCAAATGGTTCCTAACATTCTGTTAGATTTTTTGACTGCAGTTGCACATTAAGTGGATGTTTTCAGAGAACTATCCACAATGACTCCAATTCTTTCTTGAGTGATAACATATTTTTTTCCAATGTGCATTACTTTTCACTTATCAGCATTTAATTTCATCTGTCATTTTGTGGCCCAGTCACCCAGTTTAATAAGAGTCCTTTGTATCTCTTCACATTCAGTTTGGACTTAAATTTCTTGAGTAATTTTGCATCGTCTGTACATTTTGCCACATAGTTGTTCACCCCCTTTTCCAGATAATTTATGAATATGTTCAAAAGCATTCATCCCATTACAGGTCCTTAGTGGACCCTGCTACTTACCCCTCTCCATTGTGAAAACTGACCATTTATTTTTACCTGTTGATTCCTATCTTTTAACCAGTTACTGATCCATGAGAGGACCTTCCCTCTTACCCCATGACTACTTACTTTGCTTAAGAGCCTTTGTCAAAGGTTTTCTAAAAGTCCAAGTACACTATATCAACTGGAGCACCATTGTCCATGTACTTGTTGAACACCTCAAAGAATTCGAATAGATTGGTGAAACATGATTTCCCTTTGTTTATTCTTCACCAACATATCCTGTTTATCTGTGTGTCTGATAGTTCTGTTTCAACCAATTTGCCGGGAACTTAAGTTAGGCTAACTGACCTATAATTGCCAGGATCACCTCTGAAGCCCTTTTTAAAAATTGATATTACCATTAGCTATCCTCCAGACATATGGTACAGAGGCTGATTTAAGCAACAGTTTATACATCACAGTTAGTAGTTCTGCAACTTCACATTTGAGTTCCTTCACACCTCTTGGGTGAATACCATCTGGTACCGATGACTCATTACTGTTTAATTATCAATTTGTTCCAAAATCCCCTTGACTGGCACCTCAATCTGGGACAGTGTCTCAGATTTGTCACCTAAAAAGAATGGCCCAGGTGTGGGAATCTCCCCCACATCCTCTGAAGTGAAGACCGATTCAAAGAATTAATTTAGCTCCTTCCAATGGCCTTATCTTCCTTGAGTGCTCCTTTAGCACCTAAATTGTCTCATATTTCAAGCATGGAATTTCTATCCATAGAGATTCTATGGTACACTTTGATTCATTCAAAATTTTCACTTTATTTGACTCTATGCTTTCTTTCACATGTATTGCCACTCCCCCACCAATACGACCTATTCTGCCATTCCTATATGTTTTGTACCCTGGTATTACTGCATACCATTGATTATCCTCATTACACCAAGTTAAGTGACTCTCAAACCTTAAAGAGATATGGGAAGTCTAAAGCTAATAGGTGCACTTAAGGAGAACATTTTTTGGCAAAAATTGGAGAGTTTGGATGGATAGTGATGAAATTAAACATCTGTATGTGTTTCATAAAATATGCACAACTTCCAGAGTTCAGGCTATGTGCTCGATTCATGGAAATAAAGTGATTACAAGAAATATTAAACTCAACAGAAAGCTTCCAATTACCTTTCTCGAACAAACTCTGCCATTTCTTTTTGCATTTGTTTCCCCTTGAGTTGCTTTTGGAGCAGAATTTCAAACCCCGATACTGTGTTGTTCCCTTGCGGATCCTTCTTATCAGCCTGGAAGAGAAATAGCAGCTAGGATATGTACAACACAAGACATGTCATGGCTCCTAGAATCCTAACTACAGCAATGCTGCCAAAAGATGGCATTCCAGGGGTGGGAACAGCTGCTTTTCTTCGCAGGAGGCTCCTCCTGGGATCAAAGCTGCTGATCAGAACATTAAAAACACTTTGAAATGCGTCTCGGAAGACCATTAAATGACTTCCTCCCCTCTGCTCAGCATCTACTCCATCAATGCCTGATGGAATGTACCCAGTGTGACAGCCCTTTCAGTGTGTAAAAGACCACCTCATTTCATGGGCTAATAATAATGCCATTCATTCAGTCTTTCAATCATTGTTTGTTTCGTTACTTGGCCCAGTTCATCCCTAGGATAATTCCATTGACTTTGGAGCAGTTTGGAGTCCGCTCTCTCTGTTTCATTTTCACCTTTTCTCTTTTCCTCTTCCCTACACTTTCAATTAATGTCTAATTCCACCTCCCATCTCTCTGGGGCATAGGGGATATTTTAAGAATTGCTATGCTTTTTGCCTCACTGTGCTGCATGCTGTACTCACATATATAGTAAAGACAGCAGTAATCAAAAAGCAAGATGATCAGGGCTTGGATGAAAGTTTTGGCCGTGATGACAGGCTGGATCCTGGAGAAACTGTGCAGGAAGAAGTGGCAAGTGACGTGGCTGATGTGTAGATCAACAGAGAGGGCTGAGGCAAAGATGGAGTCAAGGCTGCTAGTCTGAATGACAGGGAAGGTGGTGGTGCTGTCCATCATGACAGCGAAATGGGGAAGATAGAAGAGCTTGTGTGTGTTTGGGGGGGTGGAATCAGGAGTTCCATTCTGGCCAGGTCCAGAGCAGAGAGGTAGCTCTGCGAGTCATCAGCATGAAGAGAGGACATGGGCTGAATGCTAGCCTTGGATGATGGAGATGTGAGTTCCCATCTGCTCTCCACAGACTCCATGTGTGACCTTAGGCAAGACCCTTAGGGCCATATTCTTAAAGGTGTTCAGGTGCCTAAAGAGGCGCCTTGTAGAACTGCCAAAAGCACCAGGGTGCCTAACTCCTATTGATGTAAACATCTTTGGAGAAAGCTTTAGAAATCTGGCCCTACCTCCCTTAGGCCCCTTTGGAAAGTCCAACCTTAGGGTATGTCTACACGACAGATGCTACAGTGGCACAGCTATGGAGCTGCAGCTATGCCAGTGTACACCATAGTGCAGACGCTTGCTACAGCGGCAGAAAGGGTTTTTCCATTGCTGTGGTAAATCCCTACCATTGAAAGGCAGTAGCTAGGTCGATGGAAGGATTCTTGTGTTGACATAGCAATGTCTACACTGGGGCTTAGGTAAGTTAGTCTCTCAGGGTGTGAATTTTTCACACACCGGAGGGATGTACCTAGGTTGACCTAAATGTTAGGTGTAGACCAGGCTTTAATGTCTCTGGGCCTCAGTCCCTATCTGTACAATGGGGATAACAGCGCTGCCCTACCTAACAGGGGCATGTAAGAATCAATACATTAAAAATTGTGGGGTGCTCAGATACTGTGGTGATGTCGGCCAGATAAATACCATAGATAGGTAAAGATGATAATCAAAGCGGTGTTTGTAGATGAGATCACCAAGAGAAGAGCAGGGAACCACGTCTTGTGTCTTATTCATAGGCTCATAAAAGAATGTATTGCCATGTCAGACCTTTTCCATACTTATACTCCCATCTCAGCCAGGCGCATAACACTTGGGAAGAGGTTCCTCTCAAGCAGGGCATGCGTTTAGGGTGCTTTGAATGTCAATTGCTGAAATTGCCTTGCTGCTAGAGCAATGTGCAGTAAAGTGCACAAATGTCAGACAGTAACCTATAAGCTACGACTTGCATCTAGCACTTCCAGGAAACAAACCTGGGAGGTAAGTGAAGAAATTCTCAATTATTTAGAGCTTTCAGTGTCTGTCATCTGGACACCAGTAATAGCTTCTCTCACTGACCAGGAGAGGCCTCTGTGTCATTCATCATGTTGGGGGTATTTTTCTCTGGCTCCGTGCCATTTGAGCTACACCACTGTCAGCCATTGGCAGCTCTGTTACTAAATCTGCTGGGAAACTCTTTCTGTAGTTCTGTACATGGTTCTGAGCATGGCCATCCTCAGGCAATGGCTGTTTTATTGTGGGCATCACCTTGGGATCTATTATGCCAAATGTCACTTTGAAACTCTGAATAATGGTGGATAAGGATCATCTTTATTGGAGCATGTCAAATAATGGAATTTCCATCCCACAGGAAATGCTGAGATCTTGAAATTTTGTTTTGCCTCAAGTGGGGACCCAAAGCTGAAGTCTCTACATTTTTCATAAATGAAATATTCTGAAACATTTCATTCATCATTTCAGCTATTCTGTTCTATCATAAAAGTAAAATGATAAAGTCAAATAAAACATTTCGATAATTTCCAATTGAAAATTTAGATGAAATTGATTTGCAACCCGAAAACATTTTGATTTGGTTGAGCCAGCATTTTCTGACAGAAGCTATCTCACCAGCTGTACAGCTCCTGCATTTTGGCATTCAGCTCCTCAGGCCGGCACCATTTCCCAAGATTGTTGGGGATGGGGGAAGACAGAGACAGGGAGGGTACTGCAAGCTAGACATGTTTTCCATTCTTTGGTTCTTGTCCCCAAGACTTCAGCTGGAGTGACTCTGGCTTTGTACTCCGCATATCTGTTAGCTGAGCTGCAGTGCACTGAGATTTACATTCAGACGATTTCTAGGTAATGTTCAGGGGGGCTGCTCAGCATCCCCTGTGCAACAGACGTCAGTGTCTTAAGTATTTTCCACACGTTCTTCTTTTCTGGCGTTGGGCTTGACATCAGCAGAATGTGATCCGCCTCATCTTCCATAGTACAGACGGGGAAATGGTGGCCCCAGTCCTGCAACTGGTTCGGCAAAGCATCAGTACCTATCCTGGTGCTCATCACAATTATTAGCAAGTCCTGATACAACATGAAACTACTCAGAATGGCTTATCCCCTTTGGCCAGGCTGATATATCAGCAGAGTTTCAGTTCACTAGAAAGGTTACAGGAGACACTGACCCATCTCCCTTCACAAGAATTACTGTGTTTCTACAGAAGCATTCTTTTAGGGGTTTCCTGCTGTTTCTTTACCATTAAGGTAGGTTTTTTCTCTGCTTCCTGTGTTTCTTGCCCCCTCCTTTCTGAAGCTCCTTGCTGCTGCTGCCGTGCATCCAATTTTCTGATTGACTGAGACTCCTCTGACTCCTCTCACTGGAGTTTGGACTTTTCTCTGCCCTCCCTACCTGCCCATCCAGCTGGAGCTTTTCCTGCCCTCTCAGACTGTCTCTGTAACCCACACACCTTCTGGGTGTGGGGCTCTGTCCCATCTAGTGGCACCAAGATCACTTAGAGAGAGATTAATGAGTCTGCTCTACAGCCTTAGCTAACAGCCATATCGCTTTTAGCTCATGCAGTAGCGGCTCATGCACTAAGCTCCAGAGGTCAGCGGGCAGGATTGAACCTTGGGCAGTGGAATCTGTCGGAGTTACATCAGCACCTTAGCTGCTCCCTCTCTCCTCAGTGCAGCCTGCTCCGGTGGTTGGGTCTGAGGCTAACAAACACTCCACTCTCCCTGCAGGAGCGATGTTCCCTCCCTTGAGCCTTTCCCTTGTTTTCTCTTTGCTCTGGAGAGCACCTCTAGCACCACACCATGCCCTGTGCTTTATTAAAGGTCCTGCAGAATCATAGAATCATAGAATCTCAGGGTTGGAAGGGACCTCAGGAGGTCATCTAGTCCAACCCCCTGCTTAAAGCAGGACCAAACCCAACTAAATCATCCCAGCCAGGGCTTTGTCAAGCCTGACCTTAAAAACCTCTAAGGAAGGAGATTCCACTACCTCCCTAGGTAACCCATTCCAGTTCTTCACCACCCTACTAGTGAAAAAGTTTTTCCTAATATCCAACCTAAACCTCCCCCTCTGCAACTTGAGACCATTACTCCTTGTTCTGTCATTTTCTACCACTGAGAACAGTCTAGATCCATCCTCTTTGGAACCCCCTTTCAGGTAGTTGAAAGCAGCTATCAAATCCCCCCTCATTCTTCTTTTCTGCAGACTAAACAATCCCAGTTCCCTCAGCCTCTCCTCATAAGTCATGTGCTCCAGCCCCCTAATCATTTTTGTTGCCCTCCGCTGGACTCTCTCCAATTTATCCACATCCTTCTTGTAGTGTGGGGCCCAAAACTGGACACAGTACTCCAAATGAGGCCTCACCAGTGCTGAGTAGAGGGGGATGATCACATCCCTTGATCTGCTGGAAATGCCCCTACTTATACAACCCAAAATGCCATTAGCCTTCTTGGCAACAAGGGCACACTGTTGACTCATATTCAGCTTTTCGTCCACCGTAACCCCTAGGTCCTTTTCTGCAGAACTGCTACCCAGCCATTCGGTCCCTAGTCTGTAGCAGTGCATGGGATTCTTCCGTCCTAAGTGCAGGACTCTGCACTTGTCCTTGTTGAACCTCATCATATTTCTTTTGGCCCAATCCTCTAATTTGTCTAGGTCCCTCTGTATCCTATCCCTACCCTCCAGCGTATCAACCACTCCTCCCAGTTTAGTGTCATCTGCAAACTTGCTAAGGGTGCAGTCCACACCATCCTCCAGATCGTTAATGAAGATATTGAACAAAACCGGCCCCAGCACCGACCTTTGGGGCACTCCACTTGATACCGGCTGCCATCTAGACATGGAACCATTGATCACTACCCGTTGAGCCCGACCATCTAGCCAGTTTTCTATCCACCTTACCGTCCATTCATCCAGCCCAGACTTCTTTAACTTGCTGGCAAGAATACTGTGGGAGACTGTATCAAAAGCTTTGCTAAAATCCAGAAATAGTACATCCACTGCTTTCCCCTCATCCACAGAGCCGGTTATCTCGTCATAGAAGGCAATTAGGTTAGTCAGGCATGACTTGCCCTTGGTGAATCCATGCTGACTGTTCCTGATCACTTTCCCCTCCTTTAAGTGGTTCAGGATTGATTCCTTGAGGACCTGTTCCATGATTTTTCCAGGGACTGAGGTGAGACTGACTGGCCTGTAGTTCCCTGGATCTTCCTTCTTCCCTTTTTTAAAGATGGGCACTACATTAGCTTTTTTCCAGTCATCCGGGACCTCCCCCGATCGCCATGATTTTTCAAAGATAATGGCCAATGGCTCTGCAATCTCATCGGCCAACTCCTTTAGCACCCTCGGATGCAGCGCATCCGGCCCCATGGACTTGTGCTCGTCCAGCTTTCCTAAATAGCCCCGAACTACTTCTTTCTCCACAGAGAGCTGGTCACCTCCTCCCCATACCGTGCTGCACAGTGCAGCTGTCTGGGAGCTGACCTTGTCTGTGAAGACAGAGGCAAAAAAAGCATTGAGTACACTAGCTTTCTCCACATCCTCTGTCACTAGGTTCCCTCCCTCATTCAGCAAGGGGCCCACACTTTCCTTGACTTTCTTCCTGTTGCTAACATACCTGAAGAAACCCTTCTTGTTACTCCTAACATCTCCGGCTAGCTGCAACTCCAAGTGTGATTTGGCCTTCCTGATTTCACACCTGCATGCCTGAACAATACTTTTATACTCCTCCCTGGTTATTTGTCCAATCTTCCACTTCTTGTAAGCTGTTCTTTTGTGTTTAAGATGAGCAAGGATTTCACTGTTAAGCCAAGCTGGTCGCCTGCCATATTTACTTCTCTTCCTACACATCGGGATGGTTTGTTCCTGCAACCTCAATAAGGTTTCTTTGAAATACAGCCAGCTTTCCTCGACTCCTTTCCCCGTCATGTTATTCTCCCAAGGGACCTTGCCCATCAGTTCCCTGAGGGAGTCAAAGTCTGCTTTTCTGAAGTCCAGGGTCTCTGTTCTACTGCTTTCCCTTTTTCCTTGTGTCAGGATCCTGAACTCGACCATCTCATGGTCACTGCCCCCCAGGTTCCCATCCACTATTGCTTCCTCTACTATTTCTTCCCTGTTTGTGAGCAGCAGGTCAAGAAGAGCTTTTCCCCTAGTTGGTTCCTCCAGCACTTGCACCAGGAAATTGTCCCCTACACTTTCCAGAAACTTCCTGGATTGTCTGTGCACTGCTGTATTGCTCTCCCAGCAGATATCGGGGTGATTAAAGTCACCCATGAGAACCAGGGCCTGTGATCTAGCAACTTCTGTTAGTTGCTGGAAGAAAGCCTCGTCCACCTCATCCCCCTGGTCCGGTGGTCTGTAGCAGACTCCCACCACGACATTACCCTTGTTGTTCATACTTCTAAATTTAATCCAGAGACACTCAGGTTTTTCTGCAGTTTCATACTGGAGCTCTGAGCAGTCATACTGCTCTCTTACGTACAACGCAACTCCCCCACCTTTTCTGCCCTGCCTGTCCTTCCTGAACAGTTTATATCCATCCATGACAGTACTCCAATCATGTGAGTTATCCCACCAAGTCTCTGTTATTCCAATTACATCATAATTCCCTGACTGTGCCAGGACTTCTAGTTCTCCCTGCTTGTTCCCCAGGCTTCTTGCATTAGTGTATAGGCAGTATAGAAGTGACCAGCAGAGCTGGTGCTGCTCCTTGCAGTGTGTCTTTTTCAGCACCTTGCCACACTGAATTCTGATTTGCTCTGTAACACAAACCTAGCAATTTGTTCTGCTCTTCCTGAAACACAGAAGTTGCAGCGTGTGACATGTGGCTGGCTGCCTACTTACCCAGAAATAATCACAGTAGCTCCACTCAGTGGGTTTCAGCAACTGCTGTTCTTGCATTGTGTCTGGGTGGGGAAAAGTCACGCAGTTTATCTGCAAAAAACAAGCAAAAGGCCTGTCAGACAGGGCAGGTAAAAAACAATGAAATGCTAGTGAATTAATAAGAAGAAAGTGAGTGAAATTTGTGCACCTCCAAACCAGCACACCTAGGTGACATGCGTCTCACTGTCAGAGAAGTAGCTGTTCAATTTGCTGACTTATAGACAATGATATTTGGAAAGACACAGAGGTAGTGACAGCTCGGATGAAAGCAAATATAGTACCCATTTTCAAAAAACGAAAGAAGTCAGATTCTGGCAACTGCCATCCAGTGTGTTTAACCTGTATCTCTAATGAAACAGTGGAACAAAGATCAAAAGAATCTAAAGAATAACAGAACCATGAGAAACAGGCAGCAGTGAGGGTTTTACAAATTGCACATCACCTCAGCCACATATCGTTACTTTGGTGTTTGACAGAATCACATTTTTTGTTATTCCTATTGCGCAGGATAATTTACATGTGTCCAAAGAACATTCAAATGAAAGCCCCAGACCTGCCAAATGCCCTGTAGGCCACTCTGAAGTCAACTAGGCTTCATGTAGGTGCCCACACAGAGCAGTTTCCATTGCACAGCAATTAACAGCAACTAAGAATGTGCAAGGAAGGCCAAGGGTTAGAGCAATAAAACCTATCAGCTTTTTCAGAGCTTGTCTACGCTTGAAAATTAATTCTGATTGAGATGGGATGTAAATGCAAAACGCAGTTATTATTCTGGAATAACCCCATGCGTGAATACTCTTATTCCAGAATAAGAGCACCTTGTTCCTCTTTAGTTTAATCCACTTTGAAAGCAAATTAAGTGTAACAGGAACAAAGCGCTCTTATTCCGGAATAAGAATGTCCATACCTGGAATTATTCAGGAATACCTAATCTAGAATCATAGAAGATTAGGGTTGGAAGAGACCTCAGGAGGTCATCTAGTCCAACTCCCTGCTCAAAGCAGGACCAACACCAACTAAATCATCCCAGTCAGGGCTTTGTCAAGCCGGGACTTAAAAACCTCTAAGCATGGAGATTACACCACCTCCCTAGGTAACCCATTCCAGTGTTTCACCACCCTCCCAGTGAAATAGTGTTTCCTAATATCCAGCCTACCACCTCCCCCACTGCAACTTGAGATCATTGCTCCTTGTTCTGTCATCTGTCACCACTGAGAATAGCCGAGCTCCATCCTCTTTGGAACCCCCCTTCAGGTAGTTGAAGGTTGCTATTAAATCCCCCTTCACTCTTCTCTTCTGCAGACTAAATAAGCCCAGTTCCCTCAGCCTCTCTTCATAAGTCATGTGCCCCAGTCCCCATATCATTTTCGTTGCCCTCTGTTGGACTCTCTCTAATTTGTCCACATCCTTTCTGTAGTGGGGGCCCCAAAACTGGATGCAATACTGCAGATGTGGCCTCACCAGTGCTGAATAGAGGGGAATAATCACTTCCCTCAATCTGCTGGCAATGCTCCTACTAATGCAGCCCAATATGCCATTAACCTTCTTAGTAACAAGGGCACACTGCTGACTCATATCCAGCTTCTTGTCCACTGTAATCCCCAAGTCCTTTTCTGTAGAACTGCCGCTTAGCCAGTCAGTCCCCAGCACATAGTAGTGCATGGGATTCTTCCATCCTAAGTGCAGGACTCTGCACTTCTCCTTGTTGAACCTCATCAGATTTATTTTGGTCCAATCCTCCAATTTGTCTAGGTCCCTCTGGACCCTACCCGTACCCTCCAGCATATCTACCTCTCCCCACATCTTAGTGTCATCCGCAAACTTGCTGAGAGTGCAATCCATCCCATCATCCAGATCATTAATGAAGATGTTGAACAAGCCCGATCCCTGGGGTGCTCTGCTTGATGCCGGTTGTCAACTAGACACTGAGCCATTGATCACTATCCATTGAGCCCGATGATCTAGCCAGCGTTCTATCCACCTTATAGTCCATTCATCCAGCACAGCTGATCATGGAGACTCAAGGCCACAAACACGCTCCAGAATGGAGTACACAAGAGATGGTAAATCTTATTGCTGTGTGGGGAGAAGAGTCTGTGCAGGCACAGTTCCGATCCAGCAGAAGAAACTCTGACGTCTATCCCAAGATTGTGCGGGATATGGGGGAGAAGGGCTACACCAGGGACACGCAGCAGTGCCGTGTGAAAATAAAGGAGCTTCGGCAAGCGTACCAGAAGACAAGGGAGGTGAATAATTCCTCTGGTTCTGCCCCACAGACATGTCACTTTTATGAGGAGCTGCTTGCGATTCTCAGCGGTGACCCCATCACTACCCCAAAACGCTCCTAGGAGCTCTGGGTGACCTTGAGCAACAACGAGGAGGACATTGCTGACAAGAGGAGGAGGAGGAGGAGAATGTGAGGCAGGCACGTGGAGGATTCCCGCTCCCTGACAGCCAAGAACTGTTTTTAACCCTGGAGCCCATCCCTTCAGAGGACCAGTTGGCGGTGGAGTGTGATGCCAGGGAAGGCACGTCTGGTGAATACACATTGCCAATCAAACTGTAGGGGTTACATGCTATTAATATTTTTATGCTTAATCTCAACAAAAAAGTAGGTGTAGTAGGTATCAGTGGCCACTCCAGCTACACAGAGGGTGCTCTCTGAAAAAAGACTGTTTATGTGTATGGGGATGGCCCAGGAATCCTTCATGGAGATCTCTAGGAAGCTTTCATGAAAGTACTCCGCAATCCTTTGCAGAGGGCTTCTGGGAAGGGCTGCCTTATTTTGTCCACCATGGTAGGACACTTTCCCATGCCACTCCAGTTTTACCTCTGCTGGCATCATTGCAGCACACAGCATTGTACCATAAGGACCAGGTCTCTACCCAGACACTTGCAGCATTTGCTCTGTTACTCTTAGGAGAGTGATAGCGCATAGGGGAGAAATGGGGGAAGTTTTCAATGCTAGCCCTTAAACTGCAAACAATTCAACAAGTAATTCACCCCGTTTGGTGAAATCTGCATCACACAACGATGTTTTCCCAAACGTGCCGTGGTTGTGGTTGGAAGAGATAACTGTGTATTGCAAGCAGAATTGAAAGAAAAAAAAGGAGGAGGGCAGCTTCCTGTTTGTCTCCTTTCCCCTCCAACCCAGTGCTGCTTTTTAAAAAAAACTAACTATCTGGGGGCTTTACACCGGTGCCTCTCCTCAGGTTGCTAGGGGAAAGGGAATCCAAGGATGTCTTCACAAAAGCAGCAGCACAAGACCTCTTGCCCATGCCTCGTGTCCTTACTCACCAAGGCCGGAGCAGCAAACCGACTCTTGCAGTAGCCAGCGGTTGTGATTACATTGTGGTTTGCAGTGAAGTGGATTGATGGGTGGTTTTTTTTTAATAAAAAAAAAATTAACCTTGCACCAGAAACAATCTATGCACTGTCAATGCTACCCTGGTGCTTTGCATTCCTTGCAGCTGAAAACTAGTCTGTCGACGCACACTGGTACAGAGACGTTCCCAGATTAGAAGGCGCAAAAAAGAAGATTTGGGAGGACATGTTCCATGAGTTACTGCACGCCCCCAGAGTGACAAGACGGAGCTCAGAGCATGGAGGATTGCACTGTCCGAGAACCTGGACATGGACAGGGAGGACTGGAGAGCATGCAGGGAACAAGAGCAGGAGGAGATGCTGCGGATTATGAAGGAGTAATCAGACATGTTGAGGCCTCTGGTTGAGGTTCAAGAAAGGCAGCTGGATGCTAGAGTCCCTCCGCAGCCTATGCTGAATCTGCTGCCATAATCGCCCAGTTCTACATCCTCCTCCCCCAAACATCCTATGAGGAGGAGGAGGGGGAATTCGGTATCCCTTGCACTTAACACCAGGGGAGGGTACAAGGACCAGAAGGTGCTCATTCCCAGACCTTTGATAGTTACTATAGTGCATCTGTAAGCAAGCGTTCCTTGTTTCTCGCACCACAGTGTTATCAGTACTTTTGCCCCAGGTTATCTTACTTTTCTTTGCTGTCTCTGTGTGTTTGTGTGCATAATAAAACTTAACGGATTGAGGAGAAAAGGCTATTTTTTCATTCAACACCCAGTGGTTGGTGAGGTGGAGTTTACAGGGGAGAAAATGCAATGGAGGGGACAGTTTGGTAAGGAACACAGATAAGTGTCACATGACTCTGGCTCATTGCTGAAACTGGTTTTCAAAGCCTCATGGAGATGGAGAGTTCCTTGACGTGCTGTTCTTATTGCCCTGGTGTCTGGTTGCTCAAAATTGGCTGCCAAGCAATCTGCCTCAACCTCCCACCCCAGAGGAAACTTTTCTCCCTTTGTTTCACAGGTATTATGGAGCACACAGAAGGCAGCAATAACAATGGGAATATTACTTTCACTGAGGTCTAACGTAGTAAGCAAACAATACCAGCAACCTTTTAAACGTCCAAAAGCACATTCCACCACCATTCTGCACTTGCTCAGCCTATGGGTGAGTCCTTACTGCTGTCCAGGCTGCCTATGTATGGCTTCATGAGCCATGGGAGCAAGGGGTAGGCTGGGTCTCCCAGGATCACAATTGGCATTGCAACATCACCAATGGTTATTCTGCAGTCTGGAAAGAAAGTACCTGTTTGCAGCTTTCTGAACAGACCTGTGTTCTTAACATATGCACGTGCCATGCACCTTTCCCCAACCATCCCATGTTGATATTGGTGAAATGGCCCCTATGATCCACCGGCGCTTGAAACACCATTGAGAAATATGCCTTTCGGTTTATGTACTCTTTGGCAAGGTGGTCTGGTGCCAAGATAGGGATATGCATTCCATCTATTGCCCCACTGCAGTTAGGGAACCTCATCACGGTAAAACCATCCACTATGTCCTGCACCTTGCTCAGAGTCACTACTCTTCTTAGCAGAAGTCTGTTGATGGCCTTGCAAACTTGGATCATAACAGATCCCATGGTAGATTTACTCACTCCAAATTGATGACCCATTAACTGGTAGCTGTCTGGCGCTGCAAGCTTCCACAGAGCAATCCCCACTCGCTTCTCAACTGTCAGAGCAGTTCTCATTTTAGTATTGCTGCGCTTCAGGGCTGGGGAAAGCTCTTCATACAGTTCTGGAAAGTGGCCTTACACATTCAGAACTTCTGCAGCCTCTACTCATCATCCCATAGCTGCATAACAATGCGGTTCCACCAGTCAGCGCTTGTTTCCCAGGCCCAGAAACGGCGCTCAACCGTGTCAAGGTGATGCATGACTGTTGCCAGCAACTGTGAATTGCTCCGCTCTGTTTTTCCAGCAGGACTGATTGCGTGGCATCACATTGTTCCATGTGGTGGCTCCTGTATCAGCTGTGTAAATACTGCAGGAAAAGGTGTGAGGTGTTTATAATGCTCACAACAACAGCATACAGCTGAGCAGGGTCCATGCTTATCATGTTGTGGCATCCGCACGGGTAACCCAAGCTTACAAAAAAAGGTGCGAAAAAGGCTTGGTTTGTTTGCAGTTGATTTCAGGGAGGGAAGGAGGTAAGTGTATTATGGGGGGTTAACACCATGTTCCCATATGTTTCGTCCCATAAGGCAGTGCAAGCCCAACCCAAAATTCCACTTGGCTACATGCACTGTGGGATAGCTACCCATAGTGCAGTGCTCCGTGCATCGATGCAAGCCCTGCTAGTGGGGAGGCATTCCTCCGACACAATGAACGTAGTGTAGACATGCAAGATCAACTTGCTTAAATTGGAGGCTTGATGCTGACTTACATGAAGTAGACTTAACTTTGTAGTGTAGACATGACCCAAGTTGTGCCTTACAAATCTCAGAGATGGAAATTGTGACAGGACGTACATACCTGTTGACTAATATATGCTAGCTAGCATAGGTATATATCATATTAATCATATGTGTTATCCACACCATATAGTTATTAGTATGTATTAAGCACAAATATTACAGCAGTTATATAGCCTAAATGGACTATGATTTTTACATAACTCTGCTCACTTATGCTAAGTATCCCATAACCCCTTGCATTCACTGAAGTAAGTTTTGGCTTGAGCAAATAGGGAAGCTGACAAGATCAGGACAGATGACTGGTTTACCATAGCAACAGAAAGGGAGTTAATCTCACTGGCCTGAATTGGAATGTCCCAAAGGAAGAGGACAAGAGATGTGATTGTTCTACCCTAGTACAAACCTAGGAGGTGCCTTCATGCTCTTTGATACCTGAAATGCTGTGTTCAGAGCAGAAATAAGAGGTAAACCACGATACCAGAAAAACAAGGTAGGAAGTTTCTTGGTTCAATCTAGTTTCAGAGGATGTACACAGTACCTTTTACTAGTGTAACTCCCTTGGGGTTTAGAGAGCATGGCCCCTTTAAATCTTTGTCCGGGGGGGGGGGGGGGAGCTGATTGTTCCTGGCAGAGGATGTGCTGAGTTTTTTGCGGGGCGGGGCAGGGGGGAGAGCAGGAAGAGAGGGAGAGTGACAGGGTGGGTGTGTCTGGGGCTCCAGACAGAAGGGATGCAGCAAGCAGGCCCTCACAGAGTGAAGCAGCTGAGAACCTGCCCAAAGCCCAGGAAGGACAGGGTGGCCAACCAGGGACACCCCAGGACAGGAGCCAGGAGGAGCACTGTGCCAGGGAGGAATCGCCCGAGAAGGACACACCAGAGCTGCACCAAGTATCCCTGCTGACCCAAGTGGTGTGGGGCCGTGAGTACTGGAGCCTGTGACTTTGAAGTCAGAATAAGGAGAGAGGCTGTTAGCTAGTTAAGTGGGGGAGGTTGTCTCTCTGTGTGGCGTTGCAGAAAGCGGCAGAAGAGGGTACCGGAGAAGTTTGCTGGGAAAGGTTATTGGTGCAGAAGATGACCAGGAGCACTCAAGACTCACCACGGAACTGGAACTCTGCCCAGGACTCCTGATCTCTGAGTGCAGATGCATTGCTGGGTTTCTGCCCTTTCAGACTGTGGTACTGAAGAAGAACTCTTCCATCAACCTAGCTACCGCTGCTCTAGGAGGTGGATTACCTATATGAACAGAAAAAACCCTTCTGTTGCTCTAGGAAGTGTCTACACTGTGGCGCTACGGAGGCATAGCTGCACTGATGTAGTTGTGCCACTGTAGCACATGTGCAGATATGGCCTCATTCGGAAAAGAACCTGCTGTGAGATTCTCCTCAGTGCTGTCACAGCAACAATGATGGGCACTTGGACATGCAGATGAGACAGACAGGATCCAGACAAAGTGAGTTTCCATTAAACAAAGGGAGGAGAAACAGCTTTGTACCACAGTAAACAGATCTTCAGCTACTAGGGAAACGAAGTCCTTTGTTGTTGTTATATGTGCTGTTTTCAAAGCCATTGTGGATGATGGAGGAGTCCTGGGGTTTCTTTTAAAGCTGTCTGAGTTTTAAAAAATAATAAACACTTACGAATGACTTTCCTTGTGTCTTGCAGTAAGATTTGATAGTAAAAACATCAACAAGAAAACTGCTTCCTCTCAATAGAAAGTACAGAAACTCGATCAGGTGTGGTGAGAAAATACTCAGATATATTGCCAAATTCACTGGGTTCAACTGTTCTTGAATAAGTTATCCTAAAATTGAAAACCAATGTACACAGTCTAGCGCTCACAAGCTCTTGGCTGTGCACACTGCTAAGCAACCCTACAATAATAAATGAGGTGCTGGGCTTCACACAGCACTGCTGAGCAAACCTACATTAACAAGTGAAGTGCTTGGCTGTGCACGCCGCTACTGAGCAACCCTACAATAACAAAACAAAGTGTACGATTAAATATGGGGCAAAGCTGTGGAAAGGAAGCAGATTGCAGCCATAAACTCTAATCTCTATCTTGACCTGATGATCACCGTGGTATCAAGAGATTTATGCAATATATTGTTCTATATGTACTCAGGGTATCCATCTATGAATAGCCCCAGCAAAATCAATGGGACTGCTCAGTGCTCATAGGCTTTTGCAGACTCCAGCTCTTCACTGTGCCAATGACCCCTTCTTCAGTTATCTCTTCCAACTTGTCCTTTTTCTCCCTTTCCCCCCTCACTCACTTTTCCTCTATCACAGGGATACCAGGGGGCTAGATTTTTTATTTTAAATTATTTTTAAAAGGTCTCTCTTGTATCATATCTCATAGAATTTAAATGGTATTCTATTATTTCATAGAATATCAGGGTTGGAAGGGACCTCAGGAGATCTATCTAGTTCTAGTCCAACCCCCTGTTCAAAGCAGGACCAATCCCCAATTAAATCATCCAGCAGATTTTTGCCCATATCCTTAAATGGCCCCCTCAAGGATTGAACTCACAACCCTGGGTTTAACAGGCCAATGCTCAAACCACTGAGCGATCCCTCCCCCGCAAAAGAGCAGAAACCACCCTCTCTATCCTGCACCCGGAATGACTAGCATGGGGCTTGAACCCATGACCTTGGCGTTACTAGCACCATGCTCTAACCAGCTGAGTTAGCCATAGCATGAAATGGGAACAGTTTTCCAAAGAGCAGCAATACAAAGGAAAACAAACTCCAGAGGTTTTATACAGTACATGTCTAACAGTACAGCCCTGGTAAACACCTTTGGCTTTTTGCAGAAAACAACTGTTTACCTCTAGCAATGGCTTTTTTGTTCCTCCCTTTCCCATCCCCAAGTACTCCAGCTTCTCTAAAGGCTTCTCGGTGTGATCTGTGCTAAGCACAGCTAAGGCAAGGCACTGTACAGTCTCTTTACATTTATGTCAGGTGGAAAGTCTATTCATTTTTGGAATTGTTAAAGGGCTTTACAGAGACAAACTCCTGCCAAGTGACTCAGCAATAACTCTGAAATGCACAAGTCTTGTCTTCTTTACCTCTACCTCAAGGAGCTGCTCTTGGACCAAATCATATCATCAGCTGGAGGGATTTTCAGAGGATCTTAGGACTGGGCTGGCCAATCTCTTGGAGTTAAGCCTTTTGTCCTCTACACCCAGAACAGAGGAGGATTTGGGAGCAGCTCTCAGTCCCTGTACACTGGACCATTTACAGCAGATAGAGAATAGTTTAACACCCTATTGGAACTGATTTCTAACACTGCACTTTTCCCCTCTTTGCTTTGATCTCCAAAGTGGATTAGACTGAAAGGACCTTTGAAAAATACTTGGGAAAAGCAGTAAAATGTCAAAAGGCAAAATGAAAGTGTTGCTTCCTGTGTGCAGTCAACTGGGGAGCTCCTGACAGACACTGCCGGGTCGGCATGGCATACTGCCCAAGTGAAACGTCCTCTGAGACAAATGACAATCCCAACATCAATGCAACCCTATGATTACAATGGGAGTTGCTCACAAGGCAGGAAATACCAGTGTCAAGGGTGTGTGCACACCTTCTACTCTGCCATTGTGCAGATGCATTATCACAATGCAACTTGAATGACATTATCACATGCTAACATAATGCAATACACCAGTGGTTTTCAAATGGGTACTTGTGTCCTTAGGGGAATGCATGCTCTTGTCAGGAAGTATGACTTGGCAATCTAATCATATGTATATTATGACACTATCTCAGAAGGGGGTACATGGTAGACTCCATTATTTCCACAGACTGAGAACCAAGCCGATTCCAAACCTCACCCATCCCTGGAATCCCATGAAGGGAACTGAGCGCAAACCCTGCCTGGATTTACCTTACCGACAGGCCCCTCCTCTCGAACATACTCTTGCACACTGGGCTCAGTCTGACTCCCACCGCAAT
Source organism: Mauremys mutica (assembly GCF_020497125.1). Classification (NCBI taxonomy): domain Eukaryota; kingdom Metazoa; phylum Chordata; order Testudines; family Geoemydidae; genus Mauremys; species Mauremys mutica. The sequence goes on from NC_059083.1 coordinate 56,820,171, forward strand.
CAACAAAAGTTTCACCTTTGCCTTCAATGGGAACAGGAGTGAGTCTATGGTTAAGAGAGCTCCCACTACCGCTGGTTCAGCCTGTCAGGCCTCTTCCCTTCCTTGCTTCCATACTGGGAATGGGCTTCAGGAGATGTTGATTTTCCAAGAAACCCAAGGCTGCTCTGTCTCTTCCTGTCCTTACTGCCAAGGAAACCAGCCGCGGGTGTGTGTGTATGACACATTTGCTTTAACTACTCTTGCACAGGTGGAGAGAGACATTCCAAGGAACTTAATTTGCAAGCTCAGTAAGCAGCTGCTCCCCTGCCTCCAGGTGCTGATCAAAGATAATAGAAAGACCAGGTTGCTTTTTCCATGGCCGATCTTACCACGCTATGCCCAGCTGCATCTCTTTGCTAGGTCCCTGCAACTCTCCTGTGCACATCTTGTGCTTGGCCAGTTCAGACTCCCTCTTTGTGCACTCCTTCCACAAGTATCTCCATGCTTATCCCCAAACTGCCCCTTAACCCTGGAACATGCTCCCAAGTCCTGTATCCCAAGCCATCTGCCATCTCCCAAACCCAGCTTTTCTCCACAGTCCTTCAGGCAACAATCCTCTAATGTAGCAGTTTCCAAATTCTTCACAGTCGCAACTGACTTTTAGACGACCTGTATTTTCACAAGCGCCTCCCACAGTCCTCAACCCCTGAGAATGACTTTCCCAATCTTGCAAATAGGCCAGGTCTTTATAATCCACACGATATCAGCAACAGACACAAAAATGCTCTGTTAGATGCCCCCAACCCCACGACTCTACAATGAGATAAGAAGGCTTCTTTGGTTAAAAAATCATTCTGGTTCAGCAGGAAATTAAAACAGTAATTAAAATATAAACAAACAAAATTGAAAAATGAGGAAGCTGGTAGCAATGACTACAGCAGTTAGGAAATGCAAATTACTGATAAAGATATCAGTGAAAAATCTATGGCCAGTAAGAAGCAATTCTTTAAATGTGTCAAAAACAAATGAAATCCAAACAGTGGTATAAGTGCCTTTATGATAAGGACACAAAATTATTAACCACGATTCACAAAAGGCAGGCTGGCTAACCTAGTGAGGAGGGCTTTAAACTAGGTTCATCGGGGGAAGGAGACCAAAGCCCCGAGGTAAGTGGGGAAGTGGAATATTGGGAGAAAGCACAAGTAGGTGAGTGCAAGAGGGGAGGGCTCCTGCCCCATACTGGGACAGCAGGACGATCAGGGAGTTATCTTACATGCCTGTACACAAATGCAAGAAGCCTGGGGAACAAGCAGGGAGAACTAGAAGTCCTGGCACAGTCAAGGGATTATGATGTAATTGGAATAACAGAGACTTGGTGGGATAACTCGCATGATTGGAGTACTGTCATGGATGGATATAAACTGTTCAGGAAGGATAGGCAGGGCAGAAAAGGTGGGGGAGTTGCGTTGTATGTAAGAGAGCAGTATGACTGCTCAGAGCTCCAGTATGAAACTGCAGAAAAACCTGAGAGTCTCTGGATTAAATTTAGAAGTATGAACAACAAGGGTAAGGTCGTGGTGGGAGTCTGCTACAGACCACCAGACCAGGGGGATGAGGTGGACGAGGCTTTCTTCCAGCAACTAACAGAAGTTGCTAGATCACAGGCCCTGGTTCTCATGGGTGACTTTAATCACCCCGATATCTGCTGGGAGAGCAATACAGCAGTGCACAGACAATCCAGGAAGTTTCTGGAAAGTGTAGGGGACAATTTCCTGGTGCAAGTGCTGGAGGAACCAACTAGGGGAAAAGCTCTTCTTGACCTGCTACTCACAAACAGGGAAGAAATAGTAGAGGAAGCAATAGTGGATGGGAACCTGGGAGGCAGTGACCATGAGATGGTCAAGTTCAGGATCCTGACACAAGGAAGAAAGGAGAGCAGTAGAACAGAGACCCTGGACTTCAGAAAAGCAGACTTCGACTCCCTCAGGGAACTGATGGGCAAGGTCCCCTGGGAGAATAACATGATGGGGAAAGGAGTCGAGGAAAGCTGGCTGTATTTTAAAGAATCCTTATTGAGGTTGCAGGAACAAACCATCCCGATGTGTAGGAAGAAAAGTAAATATGGCAGGCGACCAGCTTGGCTTAACAGTGAAATCCTTGCTCGTCTTAAACACAAAAAAACAGCTTACAAGAAGTGGAAGATTGGACAAATAACCAGGGAGGAGTGTAAAAGTATTGTTCAGGCATGCAGGAGTGAAATTAGGAAGGCCAAATCACACTTGGAGTTGCAGCTAGCCCGAGATGTTAGGAGTAACAAGAAGGGTTTTTTCAGGTATGTTAGCAACAAGAAGGAAGTCAAGGAAAGTGTGGGCCCCTTGCTGAATGAGGGAGGGAACCTAGTGACAGAGGATGTGGAGAAAGCTAGTGTACTCAATGCTTTTTTTGCCTCTGTCTTCACAGACAAGGTCAGCTCCCAGACAGCTGCACTCTGCAGCACGGTATGGGGAGGAGGTGACCAGCTCTCTGTGGAGAAAGAAGTAGTTCGGGACTATTTAGAGAAGCTGGACGAGCACAAGTCCATGGGGCCGGATGCACTGCATCCGAGGGTGCTAAAGGAGTTGGCCGATGAGATTGCAGAGCCATTGGCCATTATCTTTGAAAAATCATGGCGATCGGGGGAGGTCCCAGATGACTGGAAAAAAGCTAATGTAGTGCCCATCTTTAAAAAAGGGAAGAAAGAAGATCCAGGGAACTACAGGCCAGTCAGTCTCACCTCAGTCCCTGGAAAAATCATGGAACAGGTCCTCAAGGAATCAATTCTGAACCACTTAAAGGAGGGGAAAGTGATCAGGAACAGTCAGCATGGATTCACCAAGGGCAAATCATGCCTGACTAACCTAATTGCCTTCTATGATGAGATAGATGAGATGTCTAGTTGGCAGCCGGTATCAAGTGGAGTGCCGCAAGGGTCGGTGCTGGGGCCGGTTTTATTCAATATCTTCATTAACGATCTGGAGGATGGTGTGGACTGCACCCTTAGCAAGTTTGCAGATGACACTAAACTGGGAGGAGTGGTTGATACGCTGGAGGGTAGGGATAGGATACAGAGGGACCTAGACAAATTAGAGGATTGGGCCAAAAGAAATATGATGAGGTTCAACAAGGACAAGTGCAGAGTCCTGCACTTAGGACGGAAGAATCCCATGCACTGTTACAGACTAGGGACCGAATGGCTGGGCAGCAGTTCTGCAGAAAAGGACCTAGGGGTTACGGTGGACGAAAAGCTGAATATGAGTCAACAGTGTGCCCTTGTTGCCAAGAAGACTAATGGCATTTTGGGTTGTATAAGTAGGGGCATTTCCAGCAGATCGAGGGACGTGATCATTCCCCTCTACTCAGCACTGGTGAGGCCTCATTTGGAGTACTGTGTCCAGTTTTGGGCCCCACACTACAAGAAGGATGTGGATAAATTGGAGAGAGTCCAGCGGAGGGCAACAAAAATGATTAGGGGGCTGGAGCACATGACTTATGAGGAGAGGCTGATGGAACTGGGATTGTTTAGCCTGCAGAAGAGAAGAATGAGGGGGGATTTGATAGCTGCTTTCAACTACCTGAAAGGGGGTTCCAAAGAGGATGGATCTAGACTGTTCTCAGTGGTAGAAAATGACAGAACAAGGAGTAATGGTCTCAAGTTGCAGAGGGGGAGGTTTAGGTTGGACATTAGGAAAAACTTTTTCACTAGTAGGGTGGTGAAGAACTGGAATGGGCTACCTAGGGAGGTGGTGGAATCTCCTTCCTTAGAGGTTTTTAAGGTCAGGCTTGACAAAGCACTGGCTGGGATGATTTAGTTGGGTTTGGTCCTGCTTTGAGCAGGGGGTTGGACTAGATGACCTCCTGAGGTCCCTTCCAACCCTGAGATTCTATGATTCTATGACTTATTCCACAACTTTTTTTGTTCTGTATTTGGAGAGAAGCAAGATGATGTATTATCTTACAATTCTATTCCATCAGTATTTTATTATCATGATGATGAGAAGCGACACAGCTTATAACCTAGATGGACTTTTCAAATCATTTGCAAAAGCCTGGGTTGCTATCTGACTGTGCTTTGCTGCATCATGTATAATATGCCCTGTGTTGTTCAGCATGGTACTCCATGCACCAGAATCAGCTGGACAAGAAAGACATTACCTAGCCCAGTGAACACACGTCCTGCTGTTAACAACTAAAGCCTATCACTGACAAGCACCTATTAATCCTATTGGTTAAAGCAGTGGCCCCCAACCTTTTTCATCTGGCGAGTGCCAGACGACGAGCCACGGAGGACCGTGGCAGCAGATGAGCATCTGCCGAAATTCCGCTGACAAGTGGCAACGTCAATAGGCATCGCGACCGAAATGCCGCCAACAAGCAGCATTATCCAGAGACGTCGCCGCTGATTCGGCAGCATTTTGGCAGCGACGCCTCTGGATGACGCAGCTTGTCAGCTGTATTTCGGCGGATGCTCGTCCGCTGGCCAGTACGCAGGCGCACTTAGATGTTCGGCCGGGCGCCATGGCTCCCGTGGGCACCGCATTGGGGACCCCTGGGTTAAAGTACCATCTAGGGAGACTGCTGCAAAATCTGGAAGAGACAAGAACTTGGTATCACAGCACCCTGAGTGAATTGCCTGAATGAATGAACTCTCTAGCTAACTCAAGGAACCAGTCATTGCAACTGTGCAGATGAGCTGGAGAACAGGCCAGTTCCAACTGATAAGTAGCAAAATGACTTATACACAGTCTTGGAAGGATTAGATTTTTATTAGTAAATGGCCATTTCACCGTAACATATGAAACTGATAAAAATATTTCCATCAATAATAACTGAAATTTATTGACAGGTAATTTAAGAAAAATTACTTAAGAACTTACTAGAGTTTGATTTAAGGATATTTACTTGGTATATTTTAACATGGGATGTTGACAATTTGTGTTTTAACAGTTAAAGCTTTAATTTTTTGAAACTCAGTGTCTATTGTCATGAAATAATTATTTACTGAGTTCTCCTTATTGTCTTACTCTCCATAATTTCCCTCACCTGTGAAAATTTAAATTGATAAAAACTGAAGGGGAAAAAAAAAGGCTTAAAATTAGGGTTACCATATGTCTGGGTTTTCCTGGACATGGCCTCTTTTTTGATACTCTGTCCTCTATCCGAACAGATTTTTCAAATAAGAGGCAATGTCCAGGATTTTTACCTAGCAGATGTTACAGCTCAGAAAGAGCTCGCTCCATGTCCCAACTGATCCCTCCCCTGCAGCTACAGCTGCTGGATCCCACCCACCCAGGCTCCGGCTTCCAGCCCTGGGGCAGGGGAGAGGCCCACAGGGAGGCCCTCTCCAGTACCCTCTCCAGCACCTCCTTCTCCAGCACCCCTTCCAAAATGCCCTCTCCACCACCCCCCAGGTACCCCTACCAGTACACACACACACCTCCAGCACCCTCCAATATCCTCTCCAGCACCTCCCAACTAAACGCCCCAGCTCCCTCTCCAGCGATGTCCTCTTTGTGGGAACCTGAAATATGGTAACCCTACTTAAAATAAACATTATTTATTGGGGGAGGTTTAGGTTGGATATTGGGAAAAACTTTTCCCTAGGATGGTGGTGAAGCACTGGAACGAGTTCCCTAGGGAGGTGGTCTTTAGAGGTTTTTAAGGTCAGACTTGACAAAGCCCTGGCTGGGAAGCTTTAGTTGGGGAGTGGTCCTGCTTTGAGCAGGGTGTTGGACTAGATGACCTCCTGAGGTCCCTTCCAAGCCTGAGATTCTATGATCTGTCAAAAATATATTAAAAAACAAAGTCTGCCAAGCCTAGTTATACATATATTGTTTCACCAACTGACAACATGGTTATGTTAAGCTAAATGCTTCCCAGAAAGCACGTGCCTGAGTTAAAACCCTCTGAATGACTAAAATGTATGACATGTACTTGTATTTCACTCATCGTTTGTCTTAGCTGTCTAGACATCATGCCTAATCACTAACTCAGTTGAGAATGTGAAGGCTGGAGAAACTCATTATACTAAGAGTAGTACAATTTGTAAGATGAAATGGTGTTTCCCTGCTGAGAGAAACCCTGAGTGTTTAAGAGTTCAGCCTAAATCACACAGACTTTGTTGACAAGAGAACTGACAGTTCATAGACAACGAGAGGAAGAAGACTTGAATTGGCTTGTAAACATTGGCGCTGTCTGTATCTTTGGTTAAAGTGGCATAAGAGCCCACAGTACTCCTTAAATACCAGAGAAATTTGAAGGGCTTCAAAATTATCACCTGTATATTATGGACGGTATGGGTTTAATGACAAATTGAGACAGGACATAAAGTGCAATTTGTTAACAGTGAGGACTGTCCATCACCAAGAGGGACTGACTGGTGGGATACTTGCAGAGGACCAGGTGTAATTCACAGCAGAATGGACACACTGGGGGAATTTCCTGGTGTTTCACTGTTGTCCTATCTGGTCCTATCCCTTCTGCCAACCCCTCAGAGCACTTGACTCCCAGTGTGGACAGTGGCTACCTCCTGGCCTCCCTGTGCCACATTCCCAGTTGGCAATGGACATGCCCAGCACCCCAGGCAGATGAAGGTGAGGACTTCAGGAGTGGTGCAAGCAGGGGCACCGGCATTTACCAGACCTTGGGAAGCACTGTGCAGGACAAAGAGGTTCCTTGCTCTGAAATGGCTTACAAGTGAGCTCCACGCAGCTTGCAAGCCTATGTAAACTGGTAGGTGACTGCTGGACAGAAAGGTGACCAGACTGGCCACTTTTTCAGTGACTGGTGCACTCTGGGACAGCAGTGGGAGGACTGACGGAGGTGACTGGGCTACCACAGCAGAGGGATGCATCATATGGGCACTCAGACAACTGAATTAACTCCCATCGAGGCTCAGTGACTCACCAGTGGCCACCAAAATAGCCTGTAACAAATCTGTACATGGGCACAAGAGCACTTCTCACTGATGGAAGGGCAGATCAATAGACTGTTCTCCCAAGATCATCCCATTACTCCTAGTTATGCCCCTACTATGTATGACTTCAAATAACTCCTCTCTCTCCCTTGGGCTTTATACCCTTCCAATAGTTGTAGATTATGAGCATGCTCCCTCCCCTCTCCCTTAGTCAATGCTTAGCTCAGTTGGTTCTTTTAAGCTTTCCTCTTAAGTAAATCCCATCCAGCCCCAAGCAGTTGTGGTGTTCTTCTCTGAATTCCTTCCACTTTTAAATATCTTTCTGGCATTGAGGTGCCCAGAACTGAACACTAAAGCCCAGATACGGTCACAAAGTTTCATCTAGGGAGATTAATAACATCCTTTTCTGTAATGCAAAGTTGGAAACTATTCAATGTGGTTCAGTAATGAAGATGTTAATGAACACTGATCCTACCAGCAATCTCTACTTTCTACCAGAAATCTCCACCAAACTGGATGCATTGCCAGATATTAATGCCCTTGCATTACTCTCTTTCAGCTAGAGAGAGAAGTTCCACTTCTAGGGTGGTATTTGCCAGAATCATTCTTCACTGAAAATAAGGTGCTAAATTTCCATTTCTCCAGTATTTCATTACCTCCTGAATTGTCCCTGAGTTTTTAAAAAAAGAAATGGTAGTGGATCAGTAAGCTTGTTAGACACATCACCCAGAACAGCTGATTTGTACAGTAGGTATTCACATTTCCCAAGTACTTCCTCACCAGCTGTTTACCAGCAATAGTTATTTGCAGAGTCAGCATTCCTTACTAATTGCTTGGACTTCTTTTCTAGATTTTGTATTGAAGACAGATTTAGAAAGAGTTTTGGATCTCAGTCAGTTTTCTGCCACTATGTAACATACAGATTAACTAATCAGTTTCCAAATCTCAGAGCAGCAGAAGATGCATCCAATTATTGTGAGCCTTAACTTTATCTGACAAAACCAACAAACTTGGAAGCAAAGGAAAGGGTCCGTTTCAGCTCTATCAGTGCTAGAACAGAATTACTCTTTTTCTTCTAAGTCTGGGGAATTCAGTGCATGTACATGCTTAAAAGCATATATAATAGCAGAAAATGGGTAGAGAATGAAGGCCACGTGGGCCACTCTTGGCAGAAGTCCTCACACAATAGGTATGGATGATATTTCAGGGCACAGATATCTCTTGTGAAATTGTATCACTTTGATTTGTATTGTTTTTCGGGGTGTGACCTTCAGTGCCGGTGAAAGATGCTGGCCTGGTAGCCCGGAAGAATGAAGATTTCCATTCATTCACAGAACAGGTTCTACACAGGCAGAACAGGCTTCACTACCAATGTTCCTCACCTCTGCCTGGAGCCCTGCTAGGGCTCCGAGCAGTTCAATGTCTATTGCTCATTGAGACTCAGGGCCTCTGTTGGCAGTACGCACAGGATTGCAATTAGTGTCAATTCCATTTTTGTGATGTGGCCACTTTGCCAAGAACTGGCTTGACATGTTTGACCCAGGCTGTTTTGTTAAAGTTGTTTTTTCTTCAGTACCCCTTAAAAACAGAGCAGGGAGCCCCCAGACCGAGCTTTAGAAATGTGCCCTCTGGTTTGACTGGCTGCCCCAGGACCACCCCACCTGCCGGGAGCTTTCTTTGCCATCCCAGGCTGCTCTGCCCTGCCCCAGAAGCTGGTCCACATACTGCTGGCCCTCGGCACAGTGGCAGGGATCACTGTCCAGGCCTTACCCCCTGCCTGCAGCACTGCTGGCTGTCCTGGCTGTACTTACCGTCCGCGAGCTCTCCCTGGCCAGCCTCCTGGGCACGCGCGGGGACCCCGGACTCTGCAGAGAGAGGAAAGAGGCATCATCAGCATGCGCTCCATGGTGGGAGGGTGTGTGAGTGTGCTTGGCCCAAGCTGCGCAGTGAATCACTGAAAGGTGTCAGTGTCTGGCCGAGAAAGACAGGGCAGTGGGCAGGGGAGCAATGCGGGAATGAGGGGGAGGCCGGGCAGGAGCTCAGGACTCCCTGAGCCACCACCCTCCTCCACTGAGCCCCAGTGCCCCTTCCCTGCTGCACCCCTCCACTAAGCCCCTGCACCCTTCCACTGTGCCCCCAGCCCCCTCCACTAAGCCCCTGTACCCCTCCACTGAGCCCTGGTGCCCCTTCCCCACTGTGCCCCTCCACTGTGCCACCACTGCCACTGTACCCTCTACATCCAGCCACTGAGCACTGTGCCCATCCACTGAAGCACTGTACCTGTGCAGCCCCCCAGAGCCACTGAACCTGCTGCGCCCCATGGTACTGCCCACAAGGCCAAGCTCTGAACTGATCCTGAGGAGATCTGTCACTTTGGAGAATTCAACTAATTCTCTATTCTAGTAATGCCCACAGGCCCTGATCCCGAGCAGGGCCTTGTGCTGTGTGCTGTACCGACTTAGACTTAGGTCACTGCAAACAATCACCTCAACATGAGCTCTCAGTGCAATGCTGTTGCAAAAAGGGCTAATGTATGAAAAGGGGAATATTAAAGGAAAATAATCTTGCTTGTGGACAGACCATTGGTAGGACCACTACTAGGATACTGTGTCCAGTTCTGGTGTCCACACTGCAGGGAGGATTGGAAGTTCTGGAGCAAGGTCAAAGGAGGGCCGCCAAATGATCCAGGAGCTGGGAAACAAGATTTTCTAGGTGAAGCTTAAGGAGCTCCATTTACTCAGCTTATTGAAGAGAAGATTGAGACCTGCCATGATCACTGTGTCTAGGCACTGACACATCATGGAACAGAGATCTGAGACCGGAGTGTTTTCAGCCTTGATGACAAAGACCTAACAAGATTAAATGGCTGGAAATGGAAGTTTGACAAATTCAGCCTCGAAACAAGATGCAATTTCCTAGCAGTGATTAAACATTGGAACAGCTTAGCAGGGGAGGTGGTGGGTTCACTGCCACTTGTAGTTTTTAAAATTAGATTAAATAACTTTGTGAAAGAGGGGCTTGAATCCAGCCTGAGGGAGAAATTTTACAACCTGGGTGGATGGGATTGGGCTGGATGGTCATGGTGGTTCATGGTAGTCTGTGAATTCATGAGTCCTCCTTGTAGTGGGGTGATTGCCTGCTCCTGCCCGGGAGGGGTTAAAAGTAGCCCTGGGGAGGGCTGTGGCTGGGAGAAAGCAGCAGCAGCTGGGCCATGCCCCAATCAGGCTGAGGCTGGCTTAAGGGCCCAGCTGGCCCTTATAAGAGGGTAGTGGGCCAGGAGCAAGCAGTCTCCCTCTAGCTGAGGAGGGAGATGGACCTTGCTGCCTGAGTGCTAAAGGGTACTGGAGTGAAGCAGGGCTGGGGAAAAGCCAGAGGAGCTGGGGAGCTCCGGGCCAGCAACTCCTCAGGCTGCAGGGCCTTGTACAAGGCCCCTGGAGGTACTGGGTTGCAAGGAAAGGCAGCAAGTCAAAACCTCCCTTGCCTATGATGACCAGCTTATACAGACTGCAGTAGGCGCTTAGTGAAAGGGGGCTAGATGGTGACTGCCAGTAGCCCATAGGCTGAGGCAAGGTGGGCATAGAGGGTGGGGGTTCCCTGGGGAGACCGAGATCTGTGGGGTATTGCCTGGAGGGGCAGCACACCAGGTAAAAGAGCACCGGGATCCTGGGAGGGACACGGGGGGCCAGTGGCAGGGGGACACTGGCCTGCAGAGGGCACTCTGTGCTGGAAAGAGCTAATTCCCAATGACCAGCAGGAGGCGCTGCAGGGTGAGTCTCTTCTCCCCTCCCCGTTACACTCCTGTTCATCCTCTTCCTTCATGGACCACGGAGAGAACAGGGAGCTCTACATTGCCCTCGACAAGCTCAGGACTGTGGTAACTCTGCACTATCACGACTATACTCAAATCTATGCTTCAGGGCTTCTGGAAGACACGTGCAGGGGTCAAGAAGGAATTCATTTCCTCAATGCACAATTGGCCATATCTATTCTGTTTTTTGTTTGTTTTCTTCTGCCTTCCTCTGAGGCATCAGCAATTGGCCACAGCTGGAGACAGGACAGTGTGTGGGGTGGATCAGCGCTCTGAAGTGGTTCAGAGAATCTTCCATCAAGATGCCTGGCTGGTGGCTCTTCTCGCATGCTCAGGGTCACAGGGATCACCAGATTTGAGTCAAGAAGGAATTTTCCCTAGGTCAGGTTGGCAGCCATTGGATTGTTTTTTTCTTACTCTGAAGTATCGGGTGTAGTTTGCCTGCTGGGATCCTAGGAGTATATCTCACCTAATGCAGTGGCCTCAGTGGGGGCACCTCAGTCTCTCCTGTTCTCTGACTGTGACTCACCTCAGTTTAGTTTCCTGAGGACTGAAATGCTTTAGTTATTGGGCTCAATATAGCAGTATCTGTGAGAAATGTAATGGCCTGTGCTATGCAGGAGGTCAGACTATCTGAGCTAGTGCAGTGACTCTCGATCTTTACAGACTACAGTACCCCTTTCGAGTGTCTGACTTGTCTTGTGTACCCCAAGTTCCACCTCACTTAAACTATCTGCTTACAAAATCAGAGCTAAAAATACAAAACTGTCACGGCACAGTAGTACTGAAAAATTGCTTCCTTTCTCAATTTTACCATATAATTATAAAATAAAACCATTGGAATATAAATATTGTACTTACATTTCAGTGTATGTTATATAGAGCAGTATAAACAAGTCATTGTCTGTATGAAATTTTAGATTATAGTGACCTCGCTACTGCTTTTTATGTAGCCTGTTGTAAAACTAGGCAAATTTCTAGAGAAGTTGACATACTCCCTGGAAGATCTCTATGTACCCTGGATTGAGAACCACTGATCTAGTGGTCCCTTCTGGACTCAAACACTATGAAACTATGAAAAATGTTTAAACAAACAAACAAACAAACAAAAAAAGGGGTTAAATAGAGCTGAAGTTTCAGATTTTGCTAAGTGCTGGCCTAGAATATCTCAGCTTTGCTACAGCTGCTGCCTTTTTTTGGCAGTAGTAACTAGCAGAAAGAGAGGGAGTTTTGTGCTGTCCTAGAAGAAATGGTAACCAGCGCTCATCCATACAAGCAGTCCAGTGAAAAGTGTTTTGTGATCAGTTTGTAACTAGGTCAAGTGAGAGGATGACCTCCTGAGGTCCCTTCCAACCCTGAGATTCTATGATTCTATGATTGTGTGGTTGCACTAGGCCTCTCAAGCGATTAAAAACATTAATTGTGATTAATTGTGCTGTTAATAATAGAATACCATTTATTTAAATATTTTGGATGTTTTCTACATTTTCAAATATACTAATTTCAATTACAACACACAATACCAGGTGTACAGTGCTCTCTTTATATTTATTTTTTATTACAAATATTTGCACTGTAAAAAACAAAAGATAGTATTTTTCAATTCACCTCCTACAAGTAGTGTAGTGCAATCCCTTTATCATGAATGTTGAACTTAAATATATAGAATTATGTAAAAAACCCAAAAACCTGCATTCAAAAATAAAACAATGTAAAACTTGAGAGCCTACAAGTCCAATCAGTCCTACTTTTTATTCAGCCAATTGCTCAAACAAGTTTGTTTATATTTGCAGAAAATAATGCTCCTTGTTTCTTGTTTATCTCACCTGAAAGTGAGAACAGGGGTTTGCATGGCACTGTTGTAGCCGGTGTCACAAGGTATTTACATCCTAGTTGCACTAAAGATTTACATGTCCCTTCATGCTTAAACCACCATTCCAGGGGACATGCATTCATGCTGATGATGGGTTCTGCTCGATAACGATCCAAAGCAGAGCGGACCGACGAATGTTCATTTTCATCATCTGAGTCAGATGCCACCTGCAGAAGAATGATTTTCTTTTCTGGTGGTTCAGGTTCTGTAATTTCCACATCAGAATGTTGCTCTTTTAAGACTTCTGAAAGCATGTTCCACACCTTGTCCCTCTCAGATTTTGGAAGGCACATCAGATTCTTAAACCTTGGGTTGAGCACTGTAGCTATCTTTAGAAATCTCACATTAGTACCTTCTTTGCATTTTATCAAATTTGCAGTGAAAGTGTTCTTAAAACGAACAACATGTACTGGATCATCATCCGAGACTGCTACAACATGAAATATATGTCAGAACGTGGGTAAAATAGAGCAGGAGACATAATTCTCCCCCAAGGAGTTCAGTCACAAAAAATAATCCATTAATTAAATTTAACGAGTCATCAGCATGGAAGCATGTCCTCTGGAACAATGGCCGAAGCATGAAGAGACATATAAATATTTAGCACATCTGCATATAAATATCTTGCGATGCCGGCTACAACAGTTCCATGCGAACACCTGTTCTCACTTTCAGGTGACATTGTAATTAAGAAGTGGGCAGAATTATCAGGGCTGGCTTTAGGCCGATTAGCCCAATTCCCCTGAATCGGGCCCTGCGCCTAAGAGGGCCCCACGCTAGGGCCCCATGCCTTAGGTGCCTTTTAATTTTTTTTTGTTTACTTATCTGGCCACACTCCAGCTTTATGAAGGGTGGGGCCTGATCTGAATACCCGGCAGCAGTCCGGGGCTTCGGCTGCATTTCAGTGGCGGGGGGGTCCACTCCGAGGTCTTTGGTGGCATTTTGGCGGCGGGGAGTCCTTCGGTGCTGCGGAAGACCCAGAGCAGACCCCCCTCCGCTGAAGCCCCGCCCCACCGCCAGGTATTCAAATTGGGCCCTGCCCTTCATAAAGCCAGCCCTGAGCATTATCCCCTGTAAAAGTAAACAAACTTGTTTCTCTTAGCGATTGACTGAGCAACAAGTAGGACTGAGTGGACTTGTAGGCTCTAGAGTTTTACATTGTTTTGTTTTTGAGTGTAGTTATGTAACAAAAAAAATCTATATTTGTAAGTTGCACTTTTATAATAAGAGATTGCACTACAGTACTTGTATAAGGTGAATTGAAAAATACTATTTTTATCATTTTTACAGTTCAAATATTTTTTATAAAAATTATATAAAGTGAGCACTGTACACTTTGTATTCTGTGTTGTAATTGCAATCAATATATTTGAAAATGTATAAAAATATCCAAAAATATTTAATAAATTTCAATTGGTATTCTACTGTTTAACAGTGCAATTAATCACAATTTTTTTTAGTTAATCATGTGAGTTAACTGTGATTAATCAACAGCCCTAGTTTGCACTAGTCATCTGGTTTACTCATAAAGGATAAATGGACACAAATCAGATATTAGGAATAGCAATATACAAAAACCTGTAGGAGAACACTTCAACCTCCCTGGCCACACAATAGCAGATGTAAAGGTAGCCATCTTACAGCAAAAAAACTTCAGGACCAGACTTCAAAGAGAAACTGCTGAGCTTCAGTTCATTTACAAATTTGACACCATCAGCTCAGGATTAAACAGACTGTGAATGGCTAGCCAACTACAAAAGCAGTTTCTCCTCCCTGGGTGTTCACACCTCAACTGCTAGAAGAGAGCCTCACCCTCCCTGATTGAACTAACCTCACTATCTCCAGACTGATTCTTGCCTGCATATTTATACCTGTCTCTGGCAATTTCCATTACATGCATCTGACGAAGTGGGTATTCACCCACGAAAGCTTATGCTCCAATATATCTGTTAGTCTTTAAGGTGCCACAGGACTCTTTGTTGCTGTTTAATCATGTCTGTCAAGGTGCATTCTGGGAATACTGGGCAGTATCCTTCCCTCATGCTCCAAGAACATACATGGCATCAAAAGTACATGGGGCAAAGAACTCGGGGATGCTTAAGGCACAGAGTTGGGAGGAAGGAGGACCAGCAGGGGTGAAAGTAACTTACAGGACTTACCGGTACTCCTGGAGTCCTGAGGGGGGCATGGCCTCATCCGGAAGAGGCGTGGCCTCAAGATTTAAAGGCCCTGGGACACCAGCTGTGGCTGGGAGACCCAGGCCTTCAAATCAACCAGGGGCTCCCAGCTGCAGAGGTGGCTGGGAGCCCCCAGGGCTCAGGGGCAAATTAAAGGGCCCGGGGCTCCGGCCGCCGGGGGAAACCCCGAGCTTTGCGGGGCTGGGGCAGGGATTTAAAGGGCCCAGAGCTCCTGCTGCTGAGGGGAGCCCCGAGCCCTTTAAATCCTGGCCCCAGCCTGGCCGCCAGAGCCGTGGCCGGGATTGAAAGGGCTCTGGGCTGTCCGCAGTTGCGGGGAGCTCTGAGCTCTTTAAATCTCAGCCACGGCCAGGATTTAAAGGGCTCTGTGCTGCCTGCAGCCGCTGGGAGCTCTGAGCCCTTTAAATCCCAGCCCCAGCCTGACCGCTGGAGCTGCGGCCGGGATTTAAAGGCGGGGAGCCCAGAGCCCTTTCAATCCCTGCCGTGGAAGCCGGTGCGGTCCAGCACGGTGTACTGGCTCTTGCCGGTACACCGGACCGGACCGGCTTACTTTCACCTCTGAGGACCAGCCAAACTGCAGAATGTCAGTGTGCTGAACCAGCTTAAGGGCATATTGCTGTGTCAGCCCAGGCCTTGGGCCACAGTGACACATGGTCAGCTGCCTCAGAAAGTACTCACCATGGCTGGTTTTAGAATCACCCACAACTCCTGTTAAAAACCAGTTCCCAAATCGTATGGACGCAAGACACAGTTAAAGCCAACCAAGCCAGCAGACTATAGACTGGGTTCAAAGTGGGAGTGAAGCCAGGGTTTTCCTTCGGTAGCCTGTCTGTGAGTGATTATGGAGGGGGCAAGAGTCAAGGATGACACTGAAGGGACATGAAGGAGGGGACTTTAAGGGGAACTGAGGAGTGGCGTTTTTGCCAGACTGAGTGGACTACAGGGCATCCAAGAGAAGGTGTCTGCCACAAAAGAGCAAGAGGTCAGGAACAGAGAGGTAGATCTATGAGGTGTTTTATGTGCAAGTATTTATAGATGGCTTAAGGCTATATTGGAAAGTAAGATAGGTGAAATGTGAATTGCTGTGGGCTTATGAAAAGTCAATCATTTCAGACATTTTATTACTGTCTTAGAATGAAATAATTATTACTCTAAGAGCAGAACCATATGATTTTGTACAGATGGATTTTCAGACATTTTTGACAAAGTTTTATAATGGATTATTGTAAAACTGCTCTAAACAGATGATTTAGAACAGGTCAGTAGGGAGAGAGCAGAAGGTTGGAGTTAAAGGTGTCTCTTCTTTGTGGAGACTGGGGAAAGTGGAGTCCTCCAGGGTTCTGTATCAGGACCAGCATTTTAAAACTAGTTTAAATAATGGTTTAGATGAAGCTCTAGTTAAAGTACTCACAGTGATACAGACCCCAGTGCTGCAAATATTTATTCACATACTTAATTTTATGCAGATGAGTAGTGCCATTGGCTTCAGTCAGACTACTCAGGGAGTAAAGTTAAGCATGTGTATGCTTGCAGGATTGGGGCCTGCATTTGAAGATGATACTAAATGTTTTGGGGGGTTATCAGTAACTCACTGAAGTTTAAAAGGGGGAGTGTAACTGTAACCATAGCAATGATGCCCTCATTCGACACATGGCTACTGGGTGGTAAAGCCATTTAAATGCATTTTCAAGCTTAGCTTTTGTACCACAGTCTCTATAGGAGAGACTTAGTGGATCGCTGCTAGCACATCGCTATCCTATCATTCAACATCAAAAGGCCTCCTTGTGTCTATCACTCTTTTCACAACAAAGCACCATGAGGAAACCACACGATACAGTTTTCAGAGTAGCAGCCGTTTACCTTTAGTCCTTTTGGTATGATGTCCATCTGTTTGCATTTGGAAAGGAAGATGATGTCTGTCTGTATCTGTTTGAGTTTTTTCACAGTACACGGTACAGTGGGGTTCCACTGTTTGCTGCCTATACACAAACATGCCTGGCCCAGCTCCATACACACTGCGGCTCTGACTGGGTTCTGGCGGCTTCTAAAGCATGCTCACTGTGAGTGTCACTGGAGGGCTCACAAACTACCCTAGTCCTTTACACTCCTGCTCAGAATGTTCCCCAAAACCTACCTGGGGGTCCCCGCTGGGTTTTCGGAGACTCATATGACCAGGCTCCATTTGATGCATGGGCGTCACAGGGGTGTGATATCCATTCGCTGTAAGGAACACACAGAGGAGGTTAGAAGGGCTGCTCTAGGCAGCAAATACTTAAATACAGACTTTCAATGGTTCTTGGTCACTTTATTTATCATAAAGGTAAACTCACAGAACCCTGTAACAGGATACTTCCCTTCCCTACGTGCCGTCTTATCCCAGAAGTGCCTGAACTGAACAGACCTCTAAACAGGCATGGGCCTGACTCGATAGAATTGGACGGGGCAATGCCAACCCAGAACCCAGTAGTGTGGCTCGCCTCTGGGCCCAGGCCTCCTCTCACGGCTCCGGGGCAGGCTGAAGTCAGCAGAGTTAGACGGCTGTAGAAAGGGTTTACGGGAGACGCCCTAGAACTTGAATCAATTCCCAACAGCCTACTTTGTCCCCCCATGTGGCAGATACTAGTTCCCCTTCTGTTCCACAAACCAGCACCCTGAAAACCAGAGGCAAAGGACAACAATCCAACGCTGATTATATTTTAAAACTGCACGATTTGAAAGCCCGTCCCTTGATTTTCTCAAGCCTGACTTGTGGCTGCTTGGGGCTGGATACTGCATCTGCTCCTTGAAAAGCCGACCCCTAAGCATAAAGCAGAAACTAGTCCTCACAACAAATAATGAGTGCAAAGGACTTCTGCACCCTCAGTTTTCAGGGGTTCATACATCCCAGATCCTCCTTTTCAGAGCATTTAGCTTGGGTCCATGCCCAAATCTGAATGTCTCCCTAAGGGACGGATGTCAGCAGCTGCCTGTTGCATAGAGCCTGAGAAATGGGGATAGAGGACACTGATCCTGTCCCAAGTGAGGGAGGAATCCATGTACATAGCTCTCAGCATCTGCTCCTGGCTCCACCAGATGCTGGATGATTGCTCCAGAAGGTGTTTGTGGAAACAGCCATTTCTACTGCTAATGGCTGTTCCCCTGGGCTGTGACTCACTGGAGGGTTCCTGGGAGACTGAATGTCAGGCAGGCAGCTGCAGGGCTATTAGAGCTCTGCCATTACCCTGTCAGGCTGATGGTATGAGCCGCCACGGAGCTCAAAGTGGCACCTAAACTGGAACTGTGTAAGGCCGTAGGAGTGAGGGAGGGGTGTTGGGAGAGAGAAACCTGCAGTGCTGTGTTGCTGTGCTCTTAGAAATGACAATATACAAAAACCTGTAGGAGAACACTTCAACCTCCCTGGCCACACAACAGCAGATCTTAAGGTGGCCATCCTGCAGCAAAAAAACTTCAGGACCAGACTTCAAAGAGAAACTGCTGAGCTTCAGTTCATCTGCAAATTTGACACCATCAGCTCAGGATTAAACAAAGACTGTGAATGGCTTGCTAACTACAGAACCAGTTTCTCCTCTCTTGGTTTTCACATCTCAGCTGCTAGAAGAGGGCCTCATCCTCCCTGATTGAAGTAACCTCGTTATCTCTAGCCTGCTTCTTCCTTGCTCATATATATACCTGCCCCTGGAAATTTCCACTACATGCATCCGATGAAGTGGGTATTCACCCACGAAAGCTCATGCTCCCAAACGTCTGTTAGTCTATAAGGTGCCACAAGACTCTTTGCTGCTTTCTTAGAAATGACTCACTGTTTATGTTCTGGGAGCACATGGAGTGAGGTCAGGACTCCTTTGTGCTGTGCACAGGACACACAGGGAAGCAGACTGTCCCTGCCCCAAAGAGATTACAATCTGAATAGACCAGACAGGCAAACACAAAGAGGCAAGATCCTAGCCAGGTTGGAAAGAGTTACTTACATGATCGTTATTGGATTTGTGCCTT
Source organism: Mauremys mutica (assembly GCF_020497125.1). Classification (NCBI taxonomy): domain Eukaryota; kingdom Metazoa; phylum Chordata; order Testudines; family Geoemydidae; genus Mauremys; species Mauremys mutica. The sequence goes on from NC_059083.1 coordinate 56,838,971, forward strand.
TCATAGGAATCTTTAATTGCAAATTGTAAATGTTCTATAAATAGAGCCCTGCAAATCTGCAGGTATCCACTTTATATCTGTGGATATCCACAGACCATTACTACAGATAGCAGCGCGGATGTGAATACACAGTAGGGTTCTGACACGGATCCTCCACCTGCCCTGGGCGGTGGACCGGGGGGCAGGAACACGGGCTGGAGGCTGCTCGGGCTCTGAGCTTGGGACACTTGGCAAGGGGCTGCTTGGGCGCCCCACCCAGGACAGGTGGAGGGTCCCCAAAGCTGCCACCGTGGCTCTCCCTGGCTGGGCTCCGGCAGAGGGGATGCCTCGGAGCCTCAGCCTGGTCCTCAGTGTAAAACTCTGGAAATCTCTGGATGTGAATATCCACAGATAATTTTTGCGGTTAGCGGATTGGCTGCAGATACACATTTCTGTATCCGCGCAAGGCTCTACCTATAAATTGCAGGCTGCAAATCTAGAAACAATTGGTCAAAAGACAAACAACTAACAAAGAGAGTCTTCTCTGAGAATAAGACACCTCTCCTTGTGAAAAACACAAGGCTGGCATACACTTGTACTTTATCTTAAAAAAACCCAAACAAGTTGTAAAGAGATTTGGTTTATTCAGGATATTACAAAGATGAGTGATGCTTAAGATGTGCAACCAGAGTCATAAACAAAGCCATAAAAGCACCCTATTCACCCTTCCTCTTTGCAAAGAGAAAAACCTTTAGTTTTAAACCCACACAAAGAATTCTAGAAATATCCTCACTGAAACTGATTGATATGTTTTTCTAAAGCCTTCATTCTTCAAACTTTAGGAACATTTATGGTTGGGAAATGTTTTACAGAAGACTGATTACTTCTAACTCATGTTTTCTCTCGAAGGTGAACCTTTGAGTTGTCTTTCAAATACTTAAGATGAAATAAGCTTTGTTTGAGATGTTTATTTGCAAATGTTTTGTATTTAAATTCAATCACTCCATACAATAACTACCCGATACCATTGTTATATGAATAGTGAGATGTTTTCTGTACAAATATGGAATCAAATGACCTTGCTAGAACTGAGAACTAATATAAGAAGCCACTTGGGTATAAAATTATTCATATTCATTGGGAAATTAATTAGTTATCTGCCAGGGCTTGAGCAACTCCTTATCAAATTCAGGAAGACAAGAAGAACTTCTCCACGGATAGTTAAGAAGAAAAGACAGTGTTTTATTTGATCACCATTTAAGTTTAAAGACTCTCTTTCAGAATAATTTGTATTTAAAAATGATGTTAAGGGCTGAAATATAGGAAATAGCAATGTTTGTATTCATTTGAAACAGAATTTAAACTCCTGTTAAAACCTGATGGAACTAATGGGATAGCTCAGAAAATGGAACGAATAAAAGAGTTACAGCCCTGCTGCACATGCATACCTAGAATGGAAGACACGACCAAAATCAGCCCATGAAGGTGTTGAGCCAATGAAAGGTGACAGTGGCTGATACTTGACTCCAGTCAAGCCCTTGAAAGAGATGTGCTGTCCAGCTCCAGTCAGATCATGGAAAGAGAGGAGTATAATTCCTTTGAAGTGAGAGACTCCCTCTCTGATTATGGTTTTATGCTCTTACACATACTTACACTCTGCTGCTTCCACACTTACACTCTCTTGATTACACTCTCTTCATTCTCACACAAACTCAGCCTGTTAATGTATTCTCATCAAACCTCCAAGCCAACACCTCAAGAAGCAAACAAAGAGCAGCAAGACAACCAAGAAGAACAAAGAAGCTATAACACAACACCAAGAAGTAACTTTCAGTCCAGCACAGCTTCTACACACGGTGATATCTTAGAGACCTTGGCACTATTGGTGAAATGGAGTTTGCAAAAGCACTGCCAAGGGTTTAGATTTAAATTGTTCTTGCAATAATTCTAATGGGATATGGAAATACTATGGTGATTTAGGGTACTAAAAGCTTCTCCTGTTAAACATCAGATTGTTCAGACCACATAGACCGGGAGAGAAGACAGCAGCTAACCTTGATAAACAGATTTAATTGAAATTTAAAGTTCTTAATATTTATTAATTTACCTGTCTCCACACTGCTCCTTGAATTGGTTCTTTTATTAACTTTGTCCAATTTCATAGGACTTAGTTCAGGTCACACACCTCTGCCTATTTATCGACTGTTTAGATTATCCATGATAAACCAAACAGGATTCGCTGACCCTTAGACAAAGCCCCTGTGCCCATCTCTGAGTCAGGACTCATTGCTGAGTTGGGGAATAATGCACTCTGGTCCTAACTTACACAGAAGAGAGCATCCCACAGACCAGGCCCACTCTTCAAGGTGTAATCTCTGAGGACAGCTCTCCGAGAGAGACACGTGTAACTGAAGGAACCTTTGTTTTCTGATTGCTTGTGTTCTGTCTGGACTGAGGTTTATTTATCTGTTTCTTTCTTTCCTTTCCTTACTTACAGGAGGTTGGCAGTTAATCCTTTGGGAATATATTGCTTGTCTTTCATCACACAGTGCCTCCCCTAATGCCTGCGAGGAACTCCATGTGCCTACAGTAGAGGGCATCACATCCTTGAGTGGGCATTGAGATAGCCAATCAGATCTGGCCCCTACCATTTCTTGTTTATCTGCACTCCACATTTTTAGTATTTTAGGGGATAAAATTACTTGGTGCTCAAGAACTTACAACACCCCTTCTTCCCCCACCGTCATTGCCCCAGTGGAGTTATGCTGCTGGCTGCTTTCTAACCACCCCTGTCGGGAGCAGGGTGCTTGTGGCCAGTCCCTGCCCAAAAACTGGATCCCCAGCTACTCCTCTCCCTCCGCTCTCTCTCCCAGTCACGGGCTGCATTCCCTGAAGAGTGAACCCTGGTATTAGGTAGGGGAGGTGCTAGGGCTGAGCCTGTCCCCTGCGTATAGGAGACAAATTGAGTCACCTACATTCCCACGAAGAACGCAGAATTTGAAACCTTTGCAAACTAGCCCTGCTTGCTCTGAGCCTAAGGGTGAGTGGGTCTGGGTGGGAGGTGTAGCTCTATGGATCCCCTGCCTGTGCTGGTGAGTGCGAGGAAAGTCTCACCTCCCTTCTGCTGATGAGACTGCAACCAGCTAGCGAGCAGCTGGTCAGTCAGCATGGGCTGCAGACAGTGCAGTGCTGACAGCTCTGGGGCTCACGGCCAAGGTGCCAGGAAATGGGCACTGGGAGTGCAGCCCTCCGAACTAAATGAGCCCATTCTGGTGGCTAGGTGGGGCTCTACTGAGTGACATATTTCAAGGATTGGAAGAGTGCATTGAAAAAGCTGCGCTGCCATGGAACAAACTCGTATCTTTGGCTACGGACGGTGCGCCATCAATGTGCTCTGAAAACATTGGTGTGGTTGGATTATTGAAGACCAAACTGAACAGCCTCAATATACCAGGAATTAGCTTCACCAGTATACATTGTATTTTGCACCAAGAAGCCCTGTGTAGTAAAAGTCTACAAATGAAAGAAGTTATGGATGTAGTTGTTAAAACTGTTAATTTTATACGTGCACGAGGGCTGAATCACAGACAGTTTACTTCTTTTCTAGCAAGTATGGACAGTGAATATGGGGAACTTCTGTATCACACTCAAGTTAGATGGCTGAGTCGTGGAAATGTTTTGAAGCGTTTTTTTGCACTTAAAGAGGAGATTGATTCCTTCATGAAAATGAAAAACAAGGAGGTTCCACAGCTTGCTGATTCCACTTTTATCTGCAACCTTCCTTTTCTAACAGATGTAACTGATCACCTGAATGCACTGAACTTGAAACTTCAGGGTAGAAAACAGGTGATAACACAGATGTATGACAGTATTAAGTCATTCAAAGTCAAGCTTACTTTATGGGGGAAACAGCTGACTGCTGGCAATTTGGTCCATTTCTCAACTCTGAATTCCTTACGAAAAGTTGAACCCAAATCCTTGAAAGAATATGCAGAGATCATTTCTAACTTACACAAACAGTTTGATGTGCGGTTTAAAGATTTCAAGGCACTTGAACCACATTTTCAACTTTTTTCCACACCATTTGCTGTTGAAATTGACAATGTTGCAGAGGAAATGCAGATGGAGTTAGTGGAGCTTCAGTGTGACACGATTTTGAAGCAGAAGTATACAGATGCTGGAATTCCAGAATTCTACAGGTTTCTTTCACAAGAAAGATTTCCCATGTTATTCTCTGCTTCTGCAAGGATAATGGCAATGTTTGGAAGTACATATATATGTGAACAGTTTTTCTCTTCCATGAAGATTAACAAATCTGTGTTAAGGTCAAGGCTCACTGATGAACATTTGCAAGCAACACTGAGATTGGTTTCGTCTCAGGATATCAAACCTAATATTGATGCTCTGGTTGATGCAAAACGCTGCCAGCTAAGTGGCCAAAAATGAAATGACTGTCAAAATTAGCACTGACGTTTCACATTACAGTTAAAGAAGTTAATAAAAAAGTTAATAAATTGACTTTTAATAGCATACTATATTTTAATACTATACTACTATATTACTCTTCATTTTTTTTTTCTGCCTACCTCCAGGCGCTTCCCGCTGCCAAGCCGCCAAACAGCTGTTGGTGGCGCTTAGCACTTTCCAGGAGGGAGGGGGGAGGAGCGGGGAGCCGCGCGCTTACGGGAGGAGGTGGAGAAGAGACAGGGCAGGGGCGGGGCCTCATGGAAGGGGTGGATTGGGGGTGGGGCCAGGGGCAGCAAGGGGGCGTGTCAGTGATGCGGCCCTCGGGCCAATGCACTAGTCCTCATGCGGCCCTCGGGGTCATTTGAGTTTGAGACCCCTGGAGTAGAGCCATAGGAATGATTAAAGGATTGGAAAACATGTCTTACAGTGACACACTCCAGGAGATTAATCTATTTAGTTTAACAAAGAGAAGAGTAAAGACGGACTTGATTACAGTCTATAATGGGTAACAAAAATTTGATAATGAGCTCTTCAATCTAGCAGAGAAAGATATAACATGATCCAATGGCTCTGCCTGTTTTCAGCCCCTCCTCAGAGCTGTGTGCCCTTCAGTTGGTTCCTGGTGTGGGAGGGAATTGTGGGGCTCCCCTTTCTGCTCAGCAGAATCACAGCTACCCCAAGAATAGCACTGCCCCGGGCCCACCATCTGCCCAGACCCCCTGTCTGCTCTTCAGCAGTCTACACAAGGGGACTGTGAATGGGGGCTCCGGGAACCAGACTGCTTGCTGCTGTAACTTACCCTTCTCTGGGGATGGTAGGGATACGTGTGGGCCTGCCCCCTCTAACAGGGCACAGCCTGGCCGCTGCAGGGACTCCCCACACTGCCCCCAGGAGCTCCCCACTCTGCACTGTCAGCCTTCTTCACTGTGAAGGGGTGGGAGCCAGGCCCAGAAGAAAGGTACTTCTCTCTTCTCCTCCCCTGTGCACACTGCACTGCACTGCTCTCCTCTCCTCCCCCACGCAGCACTCCCTTCCCTTTGACACTCCCCTCCCTCCTCTCCTCCCCCATGCAGCACTCCCTTCCCTGACACTCCCCTCCCTCCTCTTCTCCCCCACGCAGCACTCCCTTCCCATTGACACTCCTCTCCTCCCCCACACAGCACTCCCTTCCTATTGACACTCCTCTCCTCCCCCACACAGCACTCCCTTCCTATTGACACTCCTCTCCCTCCTCTCCTCCCCCACGCAGCACTCCCTTCCCATTGACACTCCCCTCCCTCCTCTCCTCCCCCCCGCAGCTCTCCCTTCCCTTTGACACTCCCCTCCCTCCTCTCCTCCCCCACGCAGCACTCCCTTCCCATTGACACTCCCCTCCCTCCCTCCTCTCCTCCCCCCCGCAGCACTCCCTTCCCCTTGACACTCCTCTCCTCCCCCACACAGCACTCCCTTCCCTTTGACACTCCTCTCCTCCCCCTCGCAGCACTCCCTTCCCATTGACACTCCCCTCCCTCCTCTCCTCCCCCACGCAGCACTCCCTTCCCATTGACACTCCCCTCCCTCCTCTCCTCCCCCACGCAGCACTCCCTTCCCATTGACACCCCCCTCCCTCCCTTCTCTCCTCCCCCACGCAGCACTCCCTTCCCTTTGACACTCCTCTCCTCCCCCACACAGCACTCCCTTCCTATTGACACTCCTCTCCCTCCTCTCCTCCCCCACGCAGCACTCCCTTCCCTTTGACACTCCCCTCCCTCCCTCCTCTCCTCCCCCACGCAGCACTCCCTTCCCTTTGACACTCCTCTCCTCCCCCACGCAGCACTCCCTTCCCTTTGACACTCCTCTCCTCCCCCACGCAGCACTCCCTTCCCATTGACACTCCCCTCCCTCCTCTCCTCCCCCACGCAGTACTCCCTTCCCATTGACACTCCCCTCCCTCCTCTCCTCCCCCACGCAGCACTCCCTTCCCTTTGACACTCCCCTCCCTCCCTACTCTCCTCCGCCACGCAGCACTGCCTTAACTTTGACACTCCTCTCCTCTCCTCCCCCACACAGCACTCCCTTCCCTTTGACACTCCTCTCCTCCCCCACACAGCACTCCCTTCCCTTTGACACTCCCCTCCCTCCCTTCTCTCCTCCCCCACCCAGCACTCCCTTCCCTTTGACACTCCTCTCCTCCCCCACACAGCACTCCCTTCCTATTGACACACCTCTCCCTCCTCTCCTCCCCCACGCAGCACTCCCTTCCCTTTGACACTCCCCTCCCTCCCTCCTCTCCTCCCCCACGCAGCACTCCCTTCCCTTTGACACTCCTCTCCTCCCCCATGCAGCACTCCCTTCCCTTTGACACTCCTCTCCCTCCTCTTCTCCCCCATGCAGCACTCCCTTCTCATTGTCACTCCCCTCCCTCCTCTCCTCCCCCACGCAGCACTCCCTTCCCTTTGACACTCCTCTCCTCCCCCCCACAGCACTCCCTTCCTATTGACACTCCCCTCCCTCCTCTCCTTCCCCACGCAGCACTCCCTTCTCATTGACACTCCCCTCCCTCCTCTCCTCCCCCACGCAGCACTCCCTTCTCATTGACACTCCCCTCCCTCCTCTCCTCCCCCACGCAGCACTCCCTTCCCATTGACACTCCGCTCCCTCCTCTCCTCCCCCACGCAGCACTCCCTTCCCTTTGACACTCCTCTCCTCCCCCACGCAGCAGTTCCTTCCCATTGACACTCCCTTCCCTTTCACACTCCCCTCCCTCCTCTCCTCCCCCACGCAGCACTCCCTTCCCTTTGACACTCCTCTCCTCCCCCACGCAGCACTCCCTTCCCATTGACACTCCCCTCTCTCCTCTCCTCCCCCACGCAGCACTCCCTTCCCATTGACACTCCCCTCCCTCCTCTCCTCCCCCACGCAGCACTCCCTTCCCTTTGACACTCCCCTCCCTCCTCTCCTCCCCCACGCAGCACTCCCTTCCCATTGACACTCCCCTCCCTCCTCTCCTCCCCCCCGCAGCACTCCCTTCCCTTTGACACTCCTCTCCTCCCCCACCCAGCACTCCCTTCCGATTGACACTCCTCTCCCTCCTCTCCTCCCCCATGCAGCACTCCCTTCCCTTTGACACTCCCCTCCCTCCCTCCTCTCCTCCCCCACGCAGCACTCCCTTCCCTTTGACACTCCTCTCCTCCCCCACGCAGCACTCCCTTCCCATTGACACTCCCCTCCCTCCTCTCCTCCCCCACGCAGCACTCCCTTCCCTTTGACACTCCTCTCCCTCCTCTCCTCCCCCACGCAGCACTCCCTTCCCTTTGACACTCCTCTCCTCCCCCACGCAGCACTCCCTTCCCTTTGACACTCCCCTCCCTCCTCTCCTCCCCCACGCAGCACTCCCTTCCCATTGACACTCCCCTCCCTCCTCTCCTCCCCCACGCAGCACTCCCTTCCCTTTGACACTCCCCTCCCTCCCTCCTCTCCTCCCCCACGCAGCACTCCCTTCCCTTTGACACTCCTCTCCTCCCCCACGCAGCACTCCCTTCCCTTTGACACTCCCCTCTCTCCTCTCCTCCCCCACGCAGCACTCCCTTCCCTTTGACATTCCCCTCCCTCCTCTCCTCCCCCACGCAGCACTCCCTTCTCATTGACACTCCCCTCCCTCCTCTTCTCCCCCCGCAGCACTCCCTTCCCATTGACACTCCCCTCCCTCCTCTCCTCCCCCACGCAGCACTCCCTTCCCTTTCACACTCCCCTCCCTCCTCTCCTCCCCCACGCAGCTCTCCCTTCCCATTGACACTCCTCTCCTCCCCCACGCAGCACTCCCTTCCTTTGATGCTCCTCTGGGCAGTGCTCCCCTCACCTGTGCAATGCTCCTCTTCCCTCCCCTACGCAGCACTCTCTTCCCCTCCCCCGTGCAGCATTCCCCTCCACACATGCTGTAGCTGACAGAGGCCTTGTCACCAAGAGATGGGCTGTTGCCCAGCGGCATTTGCTGAGCTGTGAGCTTGTCCTGGGCTTCCCCAAGCAGGGCACGCACCTTGGCTCTCACACTGCTGTGCAGCTGCTTGGTGGGCTGGCACGTTCAATGAGCTGGGCTAAGGCCTTTCCCCCATGCAGGTGTAAGGTCGACAGACCTCGGTTTGTGGTGGCTGGGATCAAACCTGGGCCCTCTGGAGCTTAATGTGTGAGCCTCTATTGCCTGAGCCATAAGACACGTGTCTCTTAGCCAAGGCTGTAGCATCAATCCCTAGCTAGTCTAGCTGTCACTAGAGGAAGACAGAGCACCACATCCAGCAGGCCTGGGTTACCCAGGCTGCGTCCTGTGTGGGGATTGCGCCTACCCTGCCTCCCTCCTGCACGCCTTGTGGCCTCTGCTCCCTCCCCCCGCGGGGGTCTGCGCTGCCCCTGGGGCGGCAGCTGTAGCTGAGCTGGCTTTCTGCAGGGGGCAGAGCCACATCAGCTGTAGCTCAGGGCTGGGAAGGTGCTCATGGTGAGAGGGGCACCAGCCACTGCCCTGGAGCCCGCCAGTCATGCCTGAGCTGGGAAGCGCCTGTCAGGCCAGAGCACGGGGACGCTGAGCTCCTTTCCCAGCTGGAAATGCCTCACCCTCCTGGCTGCCTGGGCAAACCTCCAGGGCAGGCCCAGCCGAGGAAACAGTACCTGCAGGCACAGCACTCTTCTGGCTCCCGGGGCTCCTGGGGGTCCCAGGCACGCTGCTCGGCCGCTCCCACGTGGTTTCTGTTCAAAGAGAACAGCACAGTGAGTGCACCAGGGCCCTACGAGCACGGCACAGTGCCATGGGCCACAGTCACAGAATGAATGGGTCACCCACCGCCCTGCCTCGGCCCCACACTGCCAGCTCCCTGTTCGGCCAGTGCAGTGCCACCCACTGCCCGATGCTTCCGCCCACCCTCCCACAGCGATCCCACTCCACCTTCCATCTGTGCAGCTCTCCTCGCCGGCTAACCTGCCTCCCCCATTCTGCCCACTTCATTAGCCATTTTTCCCTGCATCACAGGGTGTGCCACCTACTAGGCAGCAGCAAGAAGGAACACATTTGCATAAAAATCAAGCCCTGGCTAATGTGCTGTTCTCACCAAAGTGCACCTGGCTTTAGCAACATATTTAATTAGCCTCCGCAGACTTCTTTTCCTCACCTGCAGATTACAGTGATCTCAGCCCAAGAAGCCCCGGACATGCCCAATTGAGACATAATGACATTGACTTGTGTGCAACAGAATGTAGTGAGAAGAGCATGGAATGGATTTATATATAAAATTCTGTGGAAATTTTGTTCAGTGACATTTTTTACTCTGTTTGCATGCTTAAACAGCAACATCTAGCGACTTTTCAGGGTTTGTCTGGCGACTTCCGGCTATGTGGAGTTGGCAACACTGAATTACTGTATGGAGAGGAGCCCTAGCTAGGGTCTCTGTCCTGCCCTTCTCTGACAGTGATTGCAAGGAGCCAGGACTGTGACTGGTGGCAGTGGCTTCACGGAATCCATGGTCTCTTGTTTTCATGAGTGTTTGCTAGGTGAGCAGCTGATTGCGGGATTCAGCAAACTCTGACTGCTGAGGGTCTGTGCAGGAAGAGCCTGGAGAGAGGGCAGAAAACCTCAGGCAGGAGATGTGGCGGTGGCACAAAGGCCTTTTACCAGCAGCTCCCCCTGAGGACGGTGGGTCACATAAACAATGCAGTGAGGCTGTGCAGCCATTGTGGGGGATGGAATCCCCAGGCTCGGGAGCTCCTCCAGACTGCATGGATTCAGGTGCGGAAGTGGCCCAAGAGAAGCAGCGTCTGCCACACAGAGTCAGAGGCCAGGAGCATGTTTCTGGTACAACTGTACTGCTATATTCTACTGGCAAAGCACTCCTAGTGAGGACACAGCCCGGCTGGCAAAGCTGTGCTCTGCACCGGGGTACTTGACTCCAGCCCCCCTGAGTGAAATAAGCTGTACGGATCAGTGCTGTCTGCAGAACAGCAGCTACACTAGCGGCTTGTGCTGGCACAGCTCTATCCGTTACAAATCAGACCCTTCACCATCAGAGCCATGCCAGCAAAAGGTTGTAGTGTAGACCTGGCCTCAGATCAACAACCCAAAAAGGTGGCCCTGCCTAGAGGCAAACAAGGAAGGTGGCACCATTCACTGCAGGCAGAGCAGGTTACAACTCATACTACAAGACAGTACCAGCCTCAGAGTCAAAGCCATCCTGATACATGACAGTAACCTTGTGGCACAGAGTTATGGGATACCTGGCTCTGCTGCTGCTGCCTCTTCAGCTTCAGCTCCAAGGAGAAGCACAGAGCAGAGGAACAAATAACTAGCTCAGCAAGGAACGTGTGTACAGGAAGATAACCTGTGACTCAGAGCATACAAAGGTGGGCCAGACCTTCCTGTCACATCCTAGCCTCAGTGATTCCAGGATACCCCCACCCACAGTCATTTCTGGGATTGCTGGGGAGGGGCCTAAAGCTGAGAGGAAGCACATATGCACACGATTCACTTCTGCTTCTTTGACCACATGAGGGAGCCTATTTTTTCCCCCATTGCAAACCCCAGATAAAATGTCGTTTGCAGAAGGCAACATAGAGATAAAGACTCAAAGGAACTAAATGGCCCAAACAAAGGGAAATAATCATAAGAGACAACCATGAAAATGTAGATGGGGTGTAAACAGCCCCAATGTCACCTGCCTGAGCAGAAACAAGAGCTGTAAGAGGTGGGAACTGCCCCAGTCATCTCAGTCAGGGCTCTTGGACTCTGAGTCCATGAGCATGGAGTTAGGCGTTTTACTAAGATGCCATACAATTCCACATTTTGCTGCAGCTGGAAGCTTGATGTTTGCTGTCTCTCTGCTCTGCCAGGAATTGCCTCTTGGAGCTGCAGCTTTCTGCAGAGGGCTCTCATGGGAGTTGAACTCAGCATTCCTCAGTCAGAGGTGCAGTCACCACAGTGGTAAGTGGGTAGAGAGTGGCCAAAGGAGCCTGAAGATGCTGCACGAGGGAACACATCTTGCTGGACCAAGCCCCAAGCAATCTGACCAGGGAAACAATTCTGAACACAAGCTATGTGACCTGAGTGAATGAGAAGTGAGCCAAGCGTCCAGGGCACAGAAAAGGACCAGAAGGCAATAGCCATGGGGCACGGTACAGAGAGGGCAACAGGAACTCTGCCATCCATGCTTTGGGGTTGATGCAATACAAGCCTGAGCATCTCCTGCAGAGTGTCAACAACTGGTGGAGAGTAAATAGATGACAGAGGTTTCCATACATGGCACTAATCAGTTCAGGCTAGGGACTGAGTTAGCCACAGCAAAGAGCTTTCATTAGTCTCAGCTGTATAAAGCCCAAAAAGCAGGGCAGCCCAATGCATTACAGTTGCTCCCCCTCCCACACACACAGAGAGGTGGCTCACCCCAGACACAAGCCAGACCAAGCATTTCTGAGGCCTGGAACACATAGGATGTAACTGCAGTGGGTGGGTTTCCTGTGGCAAGGGCGGCCAGCACATCCCTCGGCCTGCTCTGCTTCCCGCAGCCCCCAATGGGAGCTGCAATTGGCCGAATCTGCGGATGCGGCAGGTAAACAAACTAGCCTGGCCCACCAGGGGCTTTCCCTGAACAAGCGGTGGACCGGCTTTGAAAACCACTGATTTAGACCATCCCTGACAGGTGTTTGTCTAACCTGCTCTTAAAAACCTCCTATGACAGAGAATCCACAATCTCCCTAGGCAATTTATTCAAGTGCTTAACCCTCTGACAGGAAGTTTTTCCTAACGTCCAACCTACACTGCCTTTGCTACAAGTTAAGCCCATTGCTTCTTGTCCTATCCTCAGAGGTTAACAAGAACAATTTTTCTCCCACCTCCTTGTAACAAACTTTTATGTACTTGAAAACTGTTATCATGTCCCCTCTCAGTCTGGGCTGAGGACGATGATACTGTTGTGTGTGTGGCCTCTGATAAGGTTGATACCACTGTCTTCTGGGAAAGGATGGGTAAATGCCCACAGTACGCAGGGTCTCTATAGAGTCTTTCATGGTGTGAAGAACTTGGTCGTGGTTTTTTGGAAAAAGTTTATCTTTATAAAAGGGGAGATCCTCCACTTTGGTCTGCAGGTCGTTGGGGATACTGGATGCAGAGAGCCAGGAAGATTTGTGCATAACCACTGTAGTTGCGGTAGTGCAGGCTGCTGTGTCCACCATGTCTAGAGATGCTTGTAGGGCCGTTCTGGAGACTAATTGGCCCTCGACAAGGGCTGACTTAGTCTGCTCTCCTGTGATCTGGAATATGCGAGGTAAAAATCAAAGAGTTTATTGTAGTTATCAAATTCATAGCTTGCAAGTAGGGCGGAATAGTTTGCAATTCTGAACTGCAGAGTGGAGGAGGTATAAACCTTGTGGTCCAAGTGGTCAAGGTGTTTGAGATCCTTGTCCTGAGGGGTGGGTGGTAGTGCGGCTGTTTCGTCCTGTGTGTCACTGCATCCACTACAAGAGAATTTGGTTGTGGATGGGAGAATAAGAAGTCTATGTCCTTAGTAGGAACATAATATTTACGCTCAGCCTTTTTGCAAGTTGGTAAGATAGAGGCTGGTGTCTCCCAGAGGGTGTCAGCTGGTTCTAGCAGTGCTTCATTTATGGGAAGCGCAATCTTTTAAGGCCCAGAGGGTTGGAGGATTTTGAGGAGCCTGTGTTGTGTGTCCTAGACCTCCTCTAAAGGGATGTCCTGGCTGAGTGCCACCCTCTTGAAAAGTTCTTGGAATTGTTTAAAGTCGTCCACATTCTGTGGAGGTGGAGGCATGAGGGCTCTGTTTGGAGCTGATGGAGAGAAAGGAGTCGGTGAATCAGGGTATGGTCCATAGCCCACCTCTGCAGGGTGGGTTCAGGCGCTCTAGAAGTAGACAGAGCTGGAGACAGAGGAACAGAAGGATCTTGTGGTCTGGTGGAAGAAGCATTAGGGCGAGTGGCAGTAGGAGCTGGCCACGGGTACCACTGAGGCCAAGGATAAGAGAAGTAAGGTGCCGCCTATGGAGGGGTGGGGGCAAAGTAGGGAAACTGAGGCTGGTGGTTGTGAGCCATGACCTGAGGTGCAAAAGGTTCCGGTGGAGGAGGAGAGGCAGGTGGGGAGAACTCCACCTGCTGGTGCATATAAGGCTCGCTATCAGTAAAGGTAGCCAGGTCAGGTGGGGAGAGCGGCTGGTCAAAGAGTGAGCACTGTGTGTCAAGGAACAGAGAGTTAAGCTGAGGTGCCACTGAGAGGTCATCCTGACTTAGGAACTCTTTCTGCTGCTCCCTGGGCTGTGATTCCGCTGAGCACAATCTGTTCACAAGTGTGAATGGACTTCTGTTTAGCTGTTCCCAGTGCCGTGGGTCACTTGTAGGTGCCCTGCGGGAGGTCTAGTGCTGCCATAGGAGTGGCAGGCAGGCTCGGTGTTGACGTTCTTGTCGGCACGGGGTCCATTTTTGGTGCCAAGGGGACCAGTGCCGAGGAGACCTTCCTGGACAGGAAGTCGGGTCCCTGCCTCTGCGCTCCACGGGAGCCGTGGCTGAGGTGCTGGGATGGTCGGAGGTGCCTGCCTTCGGCACTGTCAGCACTGAGGGTAAGGATCTCACAGAAGACCCTTTATCCTTGTGAAAGTCTCTGCGTGGAGCCAGTTGGGCTTACTGCCTCTTTGCCTGAGAGGGTGAAGCCGGGCTCCCAATTGGTTTGGACCAGGACGGGGAGCGTGAGGGAGAGGGCTTGCCATTGCCCGTCTCCAGAGGCGGCTGTAGGGATTTCTCCATCAGAAGTATTTACAGCCACAGGTCCCTGTCAGGACGAGCCCTGGTTTTGAGGCTCGTACAATGGACACACTTGACATGGACATGTTTCTCACTGAGGCACTTCACACAATGTGAGTGTCGATCAGACCCTGGCATAGAATCTTGACAGGGAGCACATTTCTTGAATCCTGACGCCTTTGGGATTATTGCACTAGGAATGCCAGGGGAGAGCATCTTAGCGGGAGACAAACTTGAGGAAAAGAAAGGTTTTTTTGTTTGTTTGTTTTTTAAACTAAGTAACTATTCTAAGGGGAAAAAAAACTGGCATGTTACTATTTCTATGTTCTTTGTAATTGTTTCCTTCAGAGACCAGGAAAGAGGATCAGCACTGCCCTGAGTCCTGTCTTCAGCCGAGGACAGTTGAGAAGGAACCGAGGGGGGCACAGGACACGCACGCTCAGGCAGACTCTAACGAGCCCGCAAGACAGCAACTGAGCATGTGCGTCCCAAGCAGGCACTGCTACTGAAGATCTCTGATCAACGGCACCGAGACGCACCGTCACCTGGAGAGGAACACCCACAGGGACAGCACTCGAAGAAGAATTACTTCTTGTGTTTTGCTTACAACACTCCTGCTAACACATCCCAGAATGAATTTTGCTTGTTTTGCAACAGTGTTACACGGTTGACTCATATTTAGCTTGTGATTCACTATGACCCCCAGCTCTTTCCGCCGGCAGTCATTTCCTTTTTTGTATGCATTTAATTGTACTAAGGAGTACCTTGCATTTGTCCCTATTGAATTTAATCTATTTACTTGAGACCATTTCTCCAGTTTATCCACATCATTTTGAATTTTAATCCTACCCTCCAAAGCATTTGAAACCCCTCCCAGCTTGGTATCATCTGCAACCTTTATAAGTGTAGTGTCTATGCCATTATCTAAATCATTGATGAAGATATTGAACAGAACTGGACCCAGAACTGATCCCTGTCAGACCCCACTTGATATGCCCTTTAAGTTTGACTGTAAACCACTGATAAGTACTCTCTGGAAATGGTTTTCCAACCAGTTATGCACCCACCTTAAAGTAGGTCCGTCTAGGTTGTATTTCCCTAGTTTGTTTATGAGATGGTCATGAGAGACAGTTTCAAAAGCCTTACTAAAGTCAAGATATAACACGTCTACTGTTTTCTCCATCCACAAAGCTTGTTACCCTGTCAAAGAAAGCTATCCATGCTGTTACTTATCTTCTTATTGTCTTCTGGGTGTCTGCAAATTGACTGGTTAATTATTCGCTCCATTATCTTTCTGGGTTCTGAAGTTTAGCTGATTGGTCTGTAATTCCCCTGGTTGTCCTTATTCCTCTTTTTATAGAGTGGCACTATATTTGCCCTTTTCCAGTCCTCCTGAATCTCACCCATCTTCCATGACTTTTTGAAGATATTCGCTAATGGCTCAGCTTACTCCTCAGTCAGCTGCTTAAGTATTCAAGGATGTATATTCACGAGGCCCTGGTGACTTGAAGAATCTAACTTGTCTAATTAATTTTTAACTTGTTCTTTCCTGACTTTAGTCTCAGATGTTCCTACCCCATTTTCACTGCATTCACTATGTTTGACATCCAATCACTGTTAAACTTTTTGGTGAAAACTAAGGGCTTGGCTACACTTACAAATTTGCAGCGCTGCAGCAGGGTGTGAAAACACACCCTCTCCAGCGCTGCAAATTGCGGCGCTGCAAAGCGCCAGTGTGGTCAAAGCCCCAGCGCTGGGAGCGCGGCTCCCAGCGCTGTCCGTTATTCCCCACAGGGAGGTGGAGTACGGACAGCGCTGGGAGAGCTCTCTCCCAGCGCTGGCGCTTTGACTACACTTAGCGCTTCAAAGCGCTGCCGCGGCAGCGCTACCGCGGCAGTGCTTTGAAGTGCTAAGTGTAGCCACAGCCTAAAACAAAAAAGTCTTTTAGCATTTCTGCCATTTCTACATGTTGAGTCACAGGCCTACCCTGTCCTTGGTCTTCCTCTTGCTTTTAATACATTTGTAGAATGTTTAACTAGTTTAATCTCATTTTGTGCCTTGACATTTCTAATTTTATCTCTATATACTTCTGTTGTTTGTTTATATTCATCCTTTGTAATTTGACTTAGTTTCCACTTTTTGTAGGACTCTTTTTTGAGTTTCAGATGACTGAAGATCTCCTGGTTAATCCAGAGTGGTTTCTTGCCATACTTCCTATCTTTCCTGTGCAGTGGGATAGTATGCTCTCATGCTCTTAATAATGTCTCTTTGAAAAATTGCCAGCTCTCTTAAACTGTTTTTACCCTCAGACTTGCTTCCCGTGTCTTACCTACCAACTCCCTGAGTTTGCTAAAGTCTGCCTTCCTGAAATCCATTATCTTTATTGTGCTCTTTTCCCTCCGACCATTCATTAGAATCATGAACTCATCATTTTATAATCACTTTCACCCAAGCTCCCTTCCACTTTCAAATTCTCAACTAGTTCCTCCCTATGTGTTAAAATCACATGTAGAACAGCCTTTCCCGTAGTACCTTTCTCCCCCTTCTCAAATAAAAAATTGTCTCCGATGCATTCCAATAACTTGTAGGATAACACAGCAGGGCACAGGTTATTTTCCCAACAGATGTCTAGGCAGTTGAAGTCCCCCATTACCACCAACTCCTGCCCTTTCGATGATTTTGTTAGTTGTCTAACAAAAAAAAAAAAAGAAAGCCTCATCCACTTCTTCTTCCTGGTTACATGGTCTGTAATAGACCCCTACCATAGAATCATAGAATATTAGGGTTGGAAGAGACCTCAGGAGGTCATCTAGTCCAATCCCCTGCTCAAAGCAGGACCAACACCAACTAAATCATCCCAGCCAGGGCTTCGTCAAGCAAGGCCTTAAAAACCGCTAAGGAAGGAGATTCCACCACCTCCCTAGGTAACCCATTCCAGTGCTTCACCACCCTCCTAGTGAAATAGGTTTTCCTAATATCCAACCTAGAGGTCCCCCACTGCAGCTTGAGACCATTGCTTCTTGTTCTGTCATCTGCCACCATTGAGAACAGCCGAGCTTCATCCTCTTTGGAACCCCCTTTCAGGTAGTTGAAGGTTCCTGTCAAATTCTCCCTCACTCTTCTCTTCTGCAGACTAAATAAGCCCAGTTCCCTCAGCCTCTGCTAAGTCATGTGCCACAACCCCCTAATCATTTTCGTTACCCTCCACTGGACTCTCTCCAATTAGTCGACATCCTTTCTGCAGTGCGGGGGGGACCAAAACTGGATGCAGTACTCCTGGTGTGGCCTCACCAGTGCCGAATAGAGGGGAATAATCACTACCCTTGATCTGCCGGCAATGCTTCTACTAATGCAGCCCAATATGCCGTTGGCCTTCTTGGCAACAAAGGCACACTGCTGACTCATATCCAGCTTCTTGTCCACTGTAATCTCCAGGTTCTTTTCTGAAGAACTGCTGCTTAGCCAGTCCGTCCCCAGCCTGTTGTGGTGCATGGGATTCTTCCTTCTTAAGTGCAGGACTCTGCACTTGTCCTTGTTGAACCTCACCAGATTTCTTTTGGCCCAATCCTCCAATTTGTCTAGGTCACTCTGGACCCTATCCATATTCTCTAGCGTATCTACTTCTCCCTGCATCTTAGTGTCATCTGCGAACTTGCTGAGGGTGCAATTAATCCCACCATCCAGATCATTGATAAAGATGTTGAACAAAATCGGCCCCAGGACTGATCCCTGAGGCACTCCGCTTGATACCGGCTGCCAACTAGACATCAAGCCATTGATCACTACCCATTGAGCCTGACAATCTAGCCAGCTTTCTATCTACTTTATAGTGCATTCATCCAATCCATATTTTTTTAACTTGCTGGCAAGAATACTGTGGGAGACCATATCAAAAGCTTTGCTAAAGTCAAGATATATCAAATCCACTGCTTTCCCTATATCCACAGAGCCAGTTATCTCATCATAGAAGGCAATCAGGTTGTTCAGGCATGACTTGCCCTTGGTGAATCTATGTTGACTGTTCCTGATCACCGTCCTCTCCTCCAAGTGCTTCAAAATGGATTCCTTGAGGACCTGCTCCATGATTTTGCTGGGGACTGAAGTGAGGCTGTAGTCCCCCGGGTTCTCTTTCTTCCCTTTTTTAAAGATGGGCACTACATTTGCCTTTTTCTAATCGTTTGGGACCTCCCCCGATTGCCACGAATTTTCAAAGATGATGGCCCATGGCTATGCAATCACATAAGCCAATTTCCTTAGATGCATTAGCTCTGGACCCGTGGACTTGTGCATGTCCAGCTTTTCTAAATAGTCCTTAACCTGTTCTTACACCACTGAGGGCTGCTCATCTCCTCCCCATACTGTGTTGCCCAATGCAGCAGTCTGGGAGCTGACCTTGTCTGTGAAGACCGAGGCAAAATGAAAAAGCCTGGGGTATTTCAGCCTTTTCCACATGATCTGTGGAATTTGTTATAAAAGGCACAAAAATTATGGATATGGATGGCATTATGGAATGGAGAAAATCTCTTGCTGGGAACTTGACCCCTAGGCAGGGGCGCCGGAACAGGGTGAGCCATGGGGTCATGGTTCTCCCACATTTGAAAGTAGATGGGCCTGGGCCCATCCACTTTTTGCTATGGACCCCGTCCCCTTCCCCTCCTCTTCCCCCCGAGGCCCTGCCCCCTGGCCAGGCCAGCAACTGGTAGAGCCCAGCCAGGGAGCCCGAGCAGTTGTGGGGAGCCATGTGGACCCTCCACCTGCCCAGGGTGTAGGAGGCCTGAGAGGAGCCCTGGGCCCGTGTCCCTGCCCAGGGCAGGTGGAAGCCTGGTCCACGCTGGCTCCCCACAGCTGCCCGCATGGCTCTTACCCTGATCAAGCTGCAGCCAGGAGGCAGGGCCTCGGAGTTGCAGCCCGGCCATGGTAAGAGCCACGTGGGCAGCTGTGGGGACCTAGCGCAGACTCAGCCTCCACCTGGCCTGGGTGGGAAACCTGGTGGGTGGGACTAGGGTTGCCAACCCTTGAGGGATGTCCTGGAGTCTCCAGGAATTAATGGTTAATCTTTAATTAAAGACTAGGTCAAGTGATGAAACCTCCAAGAATCAAGGTCAGGGTCACCATTCATCAGCCACATAGCACACAAAATTGGACAGTTCTTAGGTTGGCACAAAGAGGCAGAAGTTTAGTCACAGTCCATCCAGTCAAATCAGAGCCCTGATGAGCCAGCCAAGCTGTGATGGACTCCACCTCTGTCTCTCTCTCTCTCTGTCATCGCCTCTTGTCTCCCCTCCACCCCGGTCCAGGCTTGTGTGTCTCTCAAAAAAGCCCCCTTCTTCCAGTCACCTGACACTTTGCTCCCCAGCTCAGTTCCCAAGTCCCACCTG
Organism: Mauremys mutica; assembly: GCF_020497125.1. Classification (NCBI taxonomy): domain Eukaryota; kingdom Metazoa; phylum Chordata; order Testudines; family Geoemydidae; genus Mauremys; species Mauremys mutica. The sequence goes on from NC_059083.1 coordinate 56,858,554, forward strand.
CTGGTGTGTCCAGCTGTTAGGTGGTGATTGTTCAATTCTTGGGGCACCCTTTTGTCTTGTTGGACTCTCTGTTGATACTGAACTATCTTTCCAGTTTGTAACAATCATTCCTTTTCCAGCATGTTCCTTACAGCAACATGGAATATTATGGGTGCACTGCAATACCCCATAGGCAAAACATTCCAGCAATACTGAATACCCTGGAATACAAAAGCCATTCGATAGTGGGATTCTGGACTCAAAGGTAAACCCCAAAACCCATTTGCCACATCCAGTACAGAAAACCATTTCATTTCGGGGGATACCACCTCCACCAGCTCAGGCTACGCTGCTACCATGGGAGGCCCCGACGTAAGCAGTTTTGTTTAGTCCTCTACAGTCGATATTTAATCTCCATGTTCCATTTGGCTTTTTTACTGGCCAGATTGGTTAGGCGCTGAGCACCTGTGGGTTAATTTCTGTTTTTCCAGTTCTATGATTTGTCTTAGTGATTCCTTTGCTTCCTGAGGTATTGGGTATTGTTTAATGTGTAGATGCACGTCTCCTTCTAGTGAAACTGAAGTTTGTACCTTTCTTGTATCTAAAGAATCTGCAGCCCACACAGTTTGTATTTCAGTCCACCAGGTTTCCCAGCCTTTCGGCGCAGGAGATGGCTTTTTCGCTATTATTGCTTTTACAGTTTGAGTTAGCAAGCCCCACGGGGATCAGATTAACATTGTCCTTCCCCTCTTTTACAGTGAGGGCTTGTCGGATACAAGCGTTTGGGAAATCTATGATTATTCCCAGCTGCTTTATTGTTTTAGCTCCAATCAAATTTTCTCTCCCTGCGATAGCACACTTCTCCTGAATGGCATGCACACCAAACTGGAGAGGTAGTGTTTTTACAGTTTGTGCTTGCTTATTTCCTGATATTTCCTGCATTTGTACAGAGTCTGTGACTGAGTATGCACTAAATATGTCTTTTACTATGGGGATTCCTGCCCCTATTAGAATCCAATAGAAAATCTGCAAGCCCATCCCTGACTCGGATGCTTAAGTGAGGGCGCCCCCACACATCTATTGTCATGGGTTGCTGAAAAATGCATTTTGAGTCTCGGCAAGGGCTGTCCTATGTTACCTGATCGCCAACCACAGGATCATTCAATCCAGAAACCAGAGCAGTCACTTCAGCAGCCTTTGTTACAGCCTTAGCGTCTCCGTCCTTAGAAACTCTACTAACCATACATGCCTGCAGTTGTGCTTGTAACTTCTCTTTCTCTCCTTTAAGATCCTGATTCTCCTGCTCCAGTACTCCAGGTGACGCTCATTTACCCTCTCTGTTCATTCCTCTGTCTCTATTCATTCCATGGCCACTCCTGAAGGCAGCGCTTGTAACACTGCTTTAACTCCTTAAGATTCATCTTTCCTGCTGTTAACATAATGTACACGTTGTTAGGCCTGAATAAAGATGTAGCACAAAAACCAGTTATGTCAATCTGACTGAAGTCAGCATGTTTCATAAAGCCCTGGGAAAAAGTGAGATACGAAAGGGAGGTGCATTCCTCAAGTTACCAGCTGCGTTAACTCCTGTCTTCCAGTGTCTGGTGCTTGGCAACTATGCTGATAAGAAAGTTGCTGGGGCATCACAACTTGCTTACATTATAAAGAAAGACAGATGTGCTTTGTTATTAGGGTTTGTTACTAACCAAAGGGGGGTGGGATATGGGTTGTGTGAAGTGAATAATTTATGACGTAATAAAACTGTCTATATAAGCTAATACTAAGCTGTAAAGGGGGGGCTGGTTCTCTTCGGATACAAGCAGTTCTTTACTGACACGTGCACTTGTCAATAAAGAGCTTTTGTTTTGGACCTTGCTGGTGTTGTCTGTAACTCTGCGGTCAGACAACGAACTTCGCTGTTGGGGTTCGAGTCCCCGACATCTTTGGCGACTCCGCCGGGACTTTGTCTGACTCTCCGGCGGGGGATCAGACTCTGAGGCAACGCAGCGCGCATCCTCTGATTTAGAGGAGCCTTGCCTGGTAGTCTGATCTCTGCGTCGGCGATAAGGCGAGTTCTGTGAACCAGCTGAAGCTCGTAGAAATCCAGCAACATCCACCTACCCGTTGAGTAGGGTCAAGGTTGCCTGGGTTAGAGTCCCAGAGCAGATTGTCGGGGTTCGAGTCCCTGACAACTTAGGTCTGGGTTAGAGTCCCAGTCCAGGTTTGCACAGGATCCAAGTAGTCTGGGTTAGAGTCCCAGCCTGGGTTTGAGTCCCAGTCCAGGTGTTCGAGTCCCCTGGAGAGGTAAGTGAGCGCTCGACGCGGGAGGTGGGGGTTAGAGTCCCTTTACCTTGACGCGGGAAAGAGGGGTTAGAGTCCCCTTACAAAATGGAACAAGTTGGCAGTAAGTGTCTGGGGGACGCCCCATTGTCTCTAATACTTAAAGATTGAAAGAAGATTTCTGGAACCAGGTAGCTTTTGGAGCTGTATGTTTAAAGCTGTATGGAGAGCTCTTGTAAAAATTCCCCAGCATATGCCCCAGAGCCACACTGGGAGGAAGACTGTCCGTGGGGACGTCTGTCTCTCTTGGGCTCACGCCATCTGAATTTATTGACTGTGCAGCAAGAGGTAATAGGAAATAATGGCCTTGGTGTGTGCGTGTGTGTGTGTGGAAAATGGGGGAGAGACAGTCTAAATATTCCACCTCACCCCCTAAGGGTACCCCAGCATGTTACATGTACGTACATTATGGTCTTAAAACCTGCAGGTATTTAAAGAATTGGAATCTTTACACGCGTGAAAACCTATCTAAACAATGCCCATTAGAAGGTACCTTCAATCTAGATAAGATCATATATCTCAAAGGAGCTTTTAATCAGCAAAGTGAAGCCTCTGACACAGTGTGAGCAATTTGTCTAGGAACGGGTTAATTTGAAATTTAGCTTGCCTTGGTGAAACTGGAGAAGCCACGGGCTGGAATCTGAACTGGACTCTCTAAAAGAGACACTGCAGGAGATTCCAGGGTGTAAAAAACAGCTCTCCCAAGAGCAGAAGCATGTTGGAAATTCTGGACAAGCTGTATACAGGATAATCTCCCGTCTGCCTATTCCCCTTCTCTGAACGTTATACAGACGTGGCCAGTTTGGACATGTGTGAGTATTAAAGTGGCTTAAGGGTTAAAGTATTCATGTTCTTCCTGAGTAATGTGGGAGCGTTCCCAACACTCTTCATTGTTGTTTTATTATTTTTAATTAAGCTTTAAAATTTGATTATATGGTGTGTTCCCCCAACGTCGTGCAGTAGATGAATTGGTAACAAATTTGTCACAGTTTGGTGAGCAATTGAGAATAGGGGAGCCCTATAGAACTTACACCATCTATCTGTTTTACCTTTGTTTTGTGTTTCTTTTGTTTAGTACTTTTGGTGTTATATGTTGAGGATTGCATGATTAAAGGTGAGCCTACTCTCAGCTGCAGTAAGTCTGAGAACTGGAGAGGGGTTTAGCATTTTTCTCTCCACCCTGGTTGACCGGAAGGGTGGCAGGTGGATCTGCCCCCAGTCGTAGCAGGACTGGGCAATAGAGTAGTTGGAGAAAAGGGCCGAGATGTGTACTTGATAACTAGAATTGAGCAATTAAGAGCATGGATCATGAACCAGGCGGCAACTCAAACCTGCGCCAGGGCAAGTTGCAGGCCTTGAGACAGGATTTCCAGTTAGAAAAGGAAGCCCTGGCTAAGCAAGTACCAGTCCTTCAGGGACTTGTTAAAATTTAACCATTTGTGCTCAGCATATGTCGTAACAGCAGTGTGTTTGCTACAAGAGGAAATTGAATAGTTCAACGCCAGTGGGCCATGTGTTTTGCCCAGGTGGCAAGTCTCACAGGGGAGGACTCGAGTAGTTTTGTGAGTAGAAATGTTTTAGGGAAAGGACCAGAAGGGTGGGGGCTACTTAAAAAGCCCACCCTCCTAGCTAACTGGTAGTGCAATACGTTGGTACCCATGGAAAGAAACGGTTCATAAAAAAAAAAAAAAAAAAAAGGATCGGGCCCAGGCGGCCAGGCAACAGACAGAGAGCTTGGAGAACAGGTTGGAAACTTTTAGGGTGTAGTGAAAAAAAAACAAGAACGGAGTAAGTAAGTATACACATAGGGGTTCAAATACTTAGAAGAATATTTGGCATGGTGATCTGAGTTGGTAAGTGGTTCTTGAAAGGACAAGCAAGTGATTTAAGGCACAGTGAAAAGTTAACTCTATAGTTGCTGGAGGGAACAGCAGTTGAAATTTGTAAATGTACTAAAGTAAAAAGTTCTTGGTGTCTTTGAAATGTTTGTAAATAAATTCAGGCAAAGAAATTATTAGATTGCAATCATTTGGCTATGAACAATTTTGTTAAATTAGCTGAAGAATGTATCCACTGCTATGTAATTAAAATTGTATTAGGCTCTAAGAGCACTGTGAGTGATGATGTTTTCTTTCAGTGTTTACAAGCAGGAGTTACAAGTAAAAAGTGAGCCAGCAAGCATCTGTATTAATGCAAATTATCTAATTAATATGGGGTAATTCCCTTGTTTTGCCTAAAATCAACAAGAGTATTTGTATATTTTTAGTAATGATTGCCTGCCCAGAAGAGGTAGACTTCTGTTTCTGTCTTTCAGATAATCAGAGAACACTGATGCCGGCTGACCAGCATTCACCGTACCATGATTTGCTGGCACAGTAAAAATTGTGTTTTGTGTTCTATGTTCTGTCTTGTGGTGTTTGTCCTGTGGCCAAAATTGATGTGTTTAATATTTTTATGGGATGGTCTGATTTAAAATCAAGCAGCAGTGTTGGATTAAAATGCAGATATTTGTTTTGTTCAACTTAGAATACAAAGTGTTTGGATGCATCAGAAAAATGTGATATACTAAAGTCTTATACATTTTCTTAAGTAGGAGAAAGATACTACATTGGCCAAACCTTTTAATTGACAATTGTTATTGAAATTTGCATATTAACAGTCTTTGAAAGCAAGGGCATGGAAAGTTAACCCACTCCCCATATTGTACATGGGATCCTTCTGGCTACCTCAGACTTCTAGCCAGAGGGCTGGGGATGGTGGAAAGCTATTGGACTACAGTTTGTATTAAATGAACTCATCGAAGTGGGTGTGCTTGTCTTGGTTTGTTGTTCTCAAGTTCTGTAATAACATTATTTTAGTGAAATGGTATATGTGGCATATATTAGATAAGACTAATGTACTGTATAACAGCAATGTGTATGTGTTCATTGTTAACACCAGGTGTATACGTAAAACATGAAAGTTTTTTTTGTAGGTTAAAAAAAAAAAAAAGCTGAGAAGGGAAGCGAAAAAAAAAACAAGTTGACTGAAAAAAAAAATAGATAACATGCTCAGTTTAAAGCTGAGACACTGACATTGTTCAAGGACACTCCTCACAGCTAAGACTTGGCTAACCCTCAAAAGGAACAAGGGGGGGACTTAAATTTGCCCATGCAGCTATACAATTTGTAAACTCTGCAAAGACACTTAGGGCTTGGCTACACTTACAGTTTGCAGCACTGGTAGTTTGCAGCGCTGGTCATCCAGCTGTGTAGGAGCAGCGCTGGTGTGTGGCCACACTCACAGCTACCAGCGCTGGTGTGTGGCCACATTTGCAGCATTTCCAGCGCTGTTGGGAGTGATGCATTATGGGCAGCTATCCCAGCATTCAAGTGGCCGCAACGTGCTTTTCAAAAGAGGGGGGTGGAGTGGGGTCTAGTGTGACAGGGAGCGGGGGGAAAGAGAGAGTGGATTTTTGGAGCCAACACTGTGTGTTAGCTTCCTGACTTGAAAAATCAGAACATTTTTCCGACCCCTTAGTCTTAACTCTTAATTGCAAACAGCATGCAGGCAACACGACTCCCCGCTGTTTCCCTGCCTGCCTCTCATTTGATTGTTTACAGCCAGGTACAGATGATCACAGCAAACAGGAGCTTTGTTTGTTTTTTAGATAGCAGCAGCGGCAACGGAGATGCTCCACAGAGCTCGTTCACAACAGGGAGGAGGATCTCATTTGATTGTTCACAGATTGATCACAGCAAACAGGAGCTGATAAGCAGCTCCGGTAGAAACGGAGCGAAACGGAGCTCCTCCGGAGGTTCACAACAAAACAAAGAGAGGCTGCATAACAAAACAAAGGGAGTAATTTAGTTAAAAGCATTCTGGGATATCTCCTTATTCCCTGGAGGCCAATAAAAGCGCTGGTGTGTGTCCACACTTGATGAGCAGCGCTGGATCACCAGCGCTGCAATCGCTACACCCCAACCTGGCCAGGTGTACAGCCAGCGCTGCAGCCAGGGAGTTGCAGCGCTGGATGTGCCTTGCAGGTGTGGACGGTTACTAATTGCAGCGCTGGAAAGCCTCTACCAGCGCTGCAACTTGCAAGTGTAGCCAAGCCCTAATGCAATGTGTTAGGTTTCTTTTCTCACAGGTAAAGAAGAAACAACCCAAAGATCCTAGCAGCCCTCCCACCCCTTGGAACCAGGAGACTGGGTCTACATAAAGATCCTTCAACGAAAGACTGCCTTGGCTCCATGCTGGAAAGGCCCGTATTGAGTCCTGCTGACTACCAACACCGCTGTGAAGTGCCAAAGACTGACTGTTTGGACCCAGGATTCTCTCTGCAAAAAGACCCCTCCACCTCAGAAGAATTCTCCTACTGATGATAAGCCTATTTTTTTTTCTAGTTCTATTGTGCTTCTGAACAGCATGGCAAAAGGACAAGGTAATGTGCTGGTTGAACCTCTCCCTTGTCCACGGACAAATCTATTGTGCCTTTGAATTTTTCTAAAAGAAGCAAAACCATTACAGGGTGATGTACTCATCATCTCTTCCCTGTAGAATGCTAAACTACATCTGTTTTGGGAAAGAAGAAAAAAACACTCACTCCACTGACATTGCCAAAGTCCAGGAATTCCTGACCAAAAAGAACATTAAGAACTGACCCTGGTGAAGAAACAAACAATTACACACTGGCAGGAAGAAATTTGTGGGACTTATGTTTGGAACTGTGGTATTAATTGGATTTTGGGGTTTATTCTACAGGCTGTGCCCTGTGTTTTGGATAACTCCTTCAGCATGTATTGCCCTCCCTCATTGCATTTTGAATAGCATTGTCCTTATCCAGTTTTCAGATCGCTTTTACATACCCAGATTGCTCACAAGGGGCTGCCATTAGATTAGCACAACAGCGGGCCTGGGTTATTTCCTCTGGAAAGAAAGAGAATTGACCAAATCCCTGTGGTCTAGGGGCCAATGGTACACTGCCATTTGGAATATTCTTAAAGGCCAAGAAAATCATGAGAAATTGGGCCAACTAGAAAAGGCCACTAGACTTATTTTTGATGCTCAGCTATCTTAAGTACAAGCTGGAGTTGGTGAGTTACATGTCATTTCCACCCTTAGTTCTGTGACCCAGAAGTTACTGACAGAGATGGTACTAAATATCACTGAGGCTGAAAAGGCATTGCAGTGGGATCTAGTATGTTTAAATTGATCCTGAGCACTGGACTTGGCCCACTGCCCTTACAGACACACAGGAGTACCATCTGATCTGTGGTCATGAAGACATACTTGGACACTTTCTGGATGGAAGTGTGGACATTCACAGTGCTCCTTCCAAGCATTTGGACCGGTTAGGGTGGGTGTGGGCTCCCACATACCAGATCCTGCCGGGTCCATGGGGAGGAGGCGTGTGGGACTGAATTATTTACCGAGACATCTGGGACATTAGACCCCTTGGTATACCTAACTGATTTATAGTCAGTGCCCCAGACCAATGAACTGTTACCCCTGAAGGCGATTTGAAGCTTCGTCTGCAACTGAAGAAACCGTAACCCGGTTGTGCCCTGCCAAGCGATCATTTGTTGTCCCAAGAGTCCCGTTGGTCCTCTAGGGACAAAGGGGGGATTGTTAGGCCTGAATAAAGATGTAGCACAAAAACCAGTTATGTCAATCTGACTGAAGTCAGCATGTTTCATAAAGCCCTGGGAAAAAGTGAGATACGAAAGGGAGGTGCATTCCTCAAGTTACCAGCTGCGTTAACTCCTGTCTTCCAGTGTCTGGTGCTTGGCAACTATGCTGATAAGAAAGTTGCTGGGGCATCACAACTTGCTTACATTATAAAGAAAGACAGATGTGCTTTGTTATTAGGGTTTGTTACTAACCAAAGGGGGGTGGGATATGGGTTGTGTGAAGTGAATAATTTATGACGTAATAAAACTGTCTATATAAGCTAATACTAAGCTGTAAAGGGGGGGCTGGTTCTCTTCGGATACGAGCAGTTCTTTACTGACACGTGCACTTGTCAATAAAGAGCTTTTGTTTTGGACCTTGCTGGTGTTGTCTGTAACTCTGCGGTCAGACAACGAACTTCGCTGTTGGGGTTCGAGTCCCCGACAACGTGAATCTGTCAGCCAGCTTGGCAGGAGCCTCTCATGACATTCTTGTAATACCTTTTAATGCAGCTAACCCACAAGATAGTTTAAAATGCTTTTGAACCATTTGAGTAACATCGTCGTCAAAACCAACAGTGTGACTACTTAATATACTAGCAAAGTTTGTACTAGCATTGGCTCCTGTACAACGGTAATCCCCACAGCTTTTAGGAATTGTGTACATTTGTGTAACTGTGCCAAAAACACCTTAACATTTTCAGAAGGCGGAGGACCAGCATCTCCTACTAGGACAGTTAATTCATTGATTTTTAAGGCATCGAGTTTGGCTGTTAAATCACTAGCTTGAGGTGAATGAGGTGTATAGTGTATTAGGGTGCAATATTATCCCTTCTTTCACAATCACTGTGGAGCCATGACTGTTTCAGATTGTTTTCTAATTTCTGAGTTGCCTGTTCTCTCTCTCTTAATAATTTCAATCCGCTTTGAGTTATATGTGGAGTGGTTTCAAGGGTGAATCAAGGTATTGGTGAGGTGCCATGCTCAATTTACAATTCTGGGCTCCCCCTCTCTTCTTCACCCGATGTTCCTGTTTTAACAGGAATTGATCTAGGTTTTGGTGAAGGATTTTCCAAAGCCTGGTCCTCATCAGAAGGTGGTGGTTGCGGTGCAGTAGCCCTGCCCATGGGCTATTGGATGGTGGCCTCCATGGGTCATTCCACATGTCCCCAAGGCAGCATCCATTCCATTTATCCCATGATCCATCTTTTAGTTTGGCTAGGGCCACCTGTTTTCATTTCTGTCCCCATCCTGCAGGCACTATAAAAGCTCTTGAAGTCTGTTGCTGGGTAACAGGGGAAGGCACCTTTCTTTTGTAGGTTTTCCACAGTTGTTTCCAACTTTTTATTTTCCTGCTTTATTTGTTTGAGCATATCATGCCTCTAGACTGCCTGTTGCCCTGCTAAAAGAGCTTGGGCTTTCCAGTGCTCGACAGCCTGGGATGCTTCTTCCAAAGCCTGGGTTACCTCTTCTACTTCTCTGGTTATTTCCATTACTTGCCTGGCCAGTATTTTGGCATGTTGTTTAAGCCATTTTATTGCCATGGCCATTAATTGCAAGATTCTACATTTTTTGCAATAGCAATAGAGATGTGAAACTCTTCAACCCATTCTGACTTAAGTCAAAGATCAAAGTAAAAAAGGTGATAATCAGCTGTTCGCTGATCATGCTGTCCTCATAGCCCACAATGAAGATCTACAACAAGAACTCACGGAACAACTTTCAAGTGCCTGTCAGGCATTTGCTCTTACCATCAGCATCAAGGAAACGGTTGTATTAGGAGAGGGGGTTCCACAAGATCCTTTAATTACCTTAAATGCAAACCAGCCAGACATAGTCCAAAAGTTCAGCTATTCAGGTTCTACAGTGACCACCGACCTCTCACTGGATGAAGAACTAAATGTTTGCATTGGAAAGGCTGCCACCACCTTTAGCAGACTAATTAAAAGAGCATGGAACAACTCAAAGCTGACCATCAAGACCAAAATGCTAGTGTCCCAAACCTGCGTCTTCAGCACTCTCGTGTATGGTGGGGAAACATGGACAACTTATGCTCATCAGGAGAAAAGGTTAAACAGTTTCCAGCTACATTGTTTACGCCACATACTCAACACCAAATGGCAAGAAAAAGTTACTAACACAGAGGTTCTTCAAAGGGCAAATTTACCAAGTGTGACAGCCCTGCTAATGCAAAGATGACTGTGCTGGCTGGGCCATCTAGGCTGGAAGGACATGCACACCCAAGGACAAGCTATACGGGGAGCTATCAGAGGGAACAAGAACAACAGGACGTCCCAAGCTTCGCTATAAAGACGCATGGAAGCAAGATATGAAGGAATTTGGAATTGATCCTGACCACCTACCTGCAGTGTGGGGGGCCCGAGAGCAGCCCCTGGTCCACTATAGCCTGCTAGTATAACTGTAGAAATTGATCCGGGTCGCTAGGACCATGCTTTGTTTACAATAAACCCGATCAAGTTCCTTCGTACCCCCGGTCCATTATAGCTATCTCAACCTTTTTCTTTCTGAGGCCCCCTCCACATGCTATAAAAACTCCACGTTCCATCTTTGCCACAACAACTGTTTTTCTGCAACTAAAAGCCAGGGCCAGCGTTAGGGAAGTTGCCTGGGGGCCCATGCTACTGGGGGCTGCCATGAAGCTACACTGCTCAGGTTTTGGCTTCAACCCTGAGTGATGAGTTCAGGACCCTGGGCTTCAGTTCCGTGTGGTGGGGCTTTGGCTTTCCACCCTGGGCCCCAATGAGTCTAACGCTGGCCCTGCTTGGCAGACCCCCTGAAGCCTGCTTGTGGCCCCCGGACCCCTGGTTAAGAACCACTGGGCTATAACATTATCCATTTGGCAAACCTCATTTGGTAGATTTCAGCTTTAAAATCTAATATAAGTGCACAGCTTCAGCTTGGGAAGTCTGGCTGGGAAAGTGCCCAGAATAACCTGCAGGGAATGCCATTCACCCATCTAGGTCTGAGACAAACCTGTCTAGATCTGAGCCAGTGGCTTCAGGGAGAGTAAATCTCACAAACCAGATGATAAGGTCACTCTCCTACCCCCTCCTTTCTAGTGCCCACAATTCAAGAAGGATGCTGATAAATTGGAGCAGGCTCAAAGAAGATGGGAATGATTAAAAGATCAGAAAACCTGCCTTAGAGTCAGACTCAAGGAGCTCAGTGTATTTAGCTTAACAAAGAGAAGGTTAAGGGGTGACTTTATTACAGTCTGTAAGTATCTACACTGGGAACAGATAGTTGCTAATGGGCTTTTCAATCTAGCAGAGAAAGGTCTAACATGAGCCGGTGGCTGGAAGCTGAAGATAGGAAGAAGGCACACATTTTTAACAGTGACAAGCAATTTGCCAAGGGTTGTGCTGCATTCTCCATCACTGGCAATTCTGGATGCTTTTTAAAAAGAGCTGCTCTAGGGGTTTGGGGAGCAATTTCATGGCCTGTGCTATGCAGGCGGGCAGGCTAGATGATCACAGTGGTCCCTTCTGGCCTTAAAATATATGAATTTCCCAGCAGGCCCTGGCCTTTCAGAGGCTAACTGCTCTGCCAATAGTATTCCTTCCCTCTCCACTTGTCCATTGGAGACCCCCCCATGCCTACTGGCTCTCTGAGGAAGGCATCAGGCTTTGGGCAGAGACAGGGATACATATTCTTTGCAGTACCGTCTCTGCAAGTCTCTTACCATAACCCTAATGAGATTTCTTTCTTTCTGGAGCTCCATCTTGCTCAGCTTTGCCTTATGTGAGCTGAATGCCTCACTTGTGCCCCATGGACTGGGCATGTGCAGTGTGAGACTCTCAAGGGCTCACCACTTGATCAAATTTGTTTTCTCCAGGACAAGCAAAGGCACTTTTCCTTACTGAAGGCTATTTCTGTGGCAAATTTCACCTTTCTCCCCTAAGCTCTTTTTGTCAGAGAGCTATTCCAAAAAATGTTCTGATCAGTTTTGATACTCATGGTCTGGTTTTTCCTACTCTTCTCATGCTCCCTGTAGCGGGGTGGTCCCCCGAGCCTGTCATAAAGGGCTTAAAACAGCCCAGGAGAGGGCTGTGGCTGGAGGCAAGCAGCCTCAGCTGTGGCCACACCCCAATCAGGGCCCAGCTAGCCCTTATAAGAGGGCAGTGGGCTAGGAGCAGACAGACACTCTCTCTCTCTCGCCTTTGAGATGGAGGGGCCTGGCTGCTGTGGAGCGTACCTGAGTAGGAGCTGGGGAGCTCTGGCCTGGAAACCCCCCAGGCTGCAGGCCTAGTATAAGGCTGAATAGGTACTGGGGTTGAGGCTGGAAGCTAATTCCCTGAGAGACCAGCAGGAGGCACCACCGAAGTAAATCCTCGCATCGTTACATCGAGTTAAAAAGCAACACCTCTTACAGCTTGAACTAAACTGCCAAGCCTCTGTAGCAGCTCATATCCTCTGTGCTTAGCATATAATGGGATCTGTAGCCCTCTCACACGGAAATCGTCAGTTCAAAGATGGAAGTTTCCAAAGGTTATGAGTGAAAGAAACACTGGATTAGAACTGGAATGTTCTTACCAACTCAGCCACAGTGCATTCAAGCCAGTGCCCCATGAGAAGAAAGGCATCAGTTTGTGTTTACTGAGATAAAGAAATCAGTGTTGAAATCAGTGCCTAACCCCCCTACTGGAGATTTCACTAGCAATAAAGGTAAAATGCAGCCTAACAGAATACAAGGAACAAAGACTGGATGTCTTTCTCTCTAGAAGACATACTCTAGGGCAATCAGAAGTTATGGCGTGTGTTATGCAGGACATCAGACTAAATGAGGACAGCATTCTCTTCCAGCCTTAAATCTATAACTTCTGCATAACTTTAACCTGGTATTGATCTAGTGAAGACAAGAAGTAGCACCAAGTAAACCAAACAAACAAAACCAGTCACTCAGAAGACTCCCTCCTCCCCCTTGCATGGCAATAGTAAAATAAGCAAAGTACAGTAACAAGGAAAAATACCTTCTGGTTTGAGTAAAGGATTTCTGCCTCTGTTGAACTGAGGTGGTTGTGAAATAGTGTGTAGCAGAAACAAACAAAATCCTACATATTAGAGGATTAAAGAAAGAAAGAAAGAAAGAAAGACATTCCTATTCCCTTCAGGGAATTACTGAAGCAACCAAGAAAATATTTTTAAACCTTGTTTGTCTTACTTGCTTAGAGAAAAAAATCAGCTGAACAACCCTCTGTTCACACATGAGCAAATGAAGTATGCAACTTCAGACTAGTTAAATAGCAATTGGGTCACAGAAAAAATACGTTGTCACAATGCCATCTACTGGAAGCTATTAAAAACTACAACAGGGGTCGGCAACCTTTCAGAAGTGGTGTGCCAAGTCTTCATTTTTTCACTCTAATTTAAGGTTTTGCATGCTGGTAATACAGACCACAGGTGAAAACCTTTGTTCTATGGTAATGATGACCTTTCACAGACTCCTTAGACATAGTCTATGTACCTGTGGACCACAGGTTGAAAACCACTGCAGTAGACAAATGTCTGTCTTCTGAAAACACCATCCACAACATGCTAATTATACAGTCTAGCTAGTGAACTGAAGTAACACTGAATAGCTTCCTGCACATCCACTGAACCATTAAGAGGAGTGCTGAAGACAGAAATGACTCCTGAAACTATGGCAGCATGGCAGACATTTGGAAATGACAGCCAGGAACTGGAAAGTTCCCAGTGCAGACTTCAATTGTGCAGCAAGAGGGAAATTACTAGAAAAGTCAAGTTACACACCGCTAACAAATCGGAAGAGGCTAGCTACAGAGGTGGCCAACCATTTCCTTCTGAAGCACAGGATTCTGAAAAAGAGGATACCTGTGGCATTTCAGGGAGGAAAGTTCACTCTGCATCTGTCTGATGCAGTAAGAAGCCAAATGACATGCTAGGCCATCACAAATTTGGAGATTCCAGGACTTCATACTAGCCAAAAAACACTGCTATAATAAAGTTCCCAGTGCAGACTAGGTCTGATCAAAGTGTAGCAGATGAAGTTAGCAGTGTGCTTAAGTTCCAAAAGCAGTTGTTGTGCAATTAGCAGATGTAACTCCCTCGCCAGTAGCAGCAGTAGGTTATATTTCGTCTACATAGACCAGCCATAACAGGGAGCTATTACACACGTGCCTGGAAAAACTCATGCCAGATGTCTGAGGTTCACTGGAATTGAAATCCCCACACAAGCTATCACTTTGTAATTCCCCCTGCACAAGCGGTGAGTAGGGACTGACCAAAATACTTTTAATACCAAAGGACAGGCCTCCATCAGCTGACCCGTAAGAGCACTGCATCAACTAACACCAGTAGTAGGCTCTGATGATCTTTTTGGACCAGTCACTAAAGGTACAAGGCTAGCCTGACAACATGGAGGTTCTGGTCAGTCAGAGGGAGCTGGAGAACATGACTTCCAGCACAAGAGCAAGCTACTGCCTCCAAAAGCATCCTTTGGCTGAGAGACGGGAGAAGCCAGGCTGTACAAAGACCTGTACACCAAGGTGCTCAGGTAATAAACGCTTAGCTGGGCCTCTTATGGCAAACTGCTTATGAAATAAGCAGCCCAGGAGACTGGAACAAACTGGGTGTGTTATGCTAAAAATTGATATGGGGGCATCAAGGCTCCTGGGAAGGGCACAGATCACTAGAGCCATACAACAAAATGACCCTAGGAACAGAAGGGGCCATCACTGGAATCACCACAGTGTTTTGAAGGATAATTTTAAGGGCACAAGCTACCTTGCCACCTTTTAGACAACTTTTCTCAGGGTTACTTGGCAGCTTGTTTAAGCTTGTGGACAGAAAGGGAAGGGCAAGCAAGCATCACCATCAGGGCTGCCATCTTTTCCGTGGACTGCACAATCTACCACCACCCCATCAAACCTTCACAGATGAGGGGAGGGAACCAGTTCCATATCTGGTTCGGCTGAACCCTGATATGTGGGATGCAACATGTGGGATGTGGAGTTGAGGTACAAGCTATTCCCCCTTCCCAAATGGTCTGTTTCTCCTTTCCCAACTTATTTCTCCTTTTTTTCTCTATGGATAGTCTGGCCTAGTCAACCAGAACAAACCCACTGCAACGCTGCCGTAATGGAAAGGCAGGCTAGCCACCATTCAGGATCTCTGCACTACTCGGAGCCCTTCCGCAGCCCTCGTCCCCAGAAGAATGCAGGCCACCCTGAGAGGACGGGAGCCTCTATCCCAGAAACAGTGACTCTGAAAAGGAGTTGGATATCGTGGGGGATAATAGCTGAATAGCAGCTCCCAGTGTGAGGCTGTGGCCAAAAGGGCTAACGTGAGCCTGGGATGTATAACAGGGGGATCTCGAGTAGGAGCAGAGAGGTTATTTTACCTCTGTCTTTGGCACTGGTGTGGCCACTGCTCGAACCCTGTGTCCTGCTCTGGTGGCCACAATTCAAAAAGGATATTGATAAATTGGAGGGGGGTCAGAGAAGAGCCACGGAAATGATAAAGGATATGAAAAGGATTAGAAAA
Organism: Mauremys mutica; assembly: GCF_020497125.1. Classification (NCBI taxonomy): domain Eukaryota; kingdom Metazoa; phylum Chordata; order Testudines; family Geoemydidae; genus Mauremys; species Mauremys mutica. The sequence goes on from NC_059083.1 coordinate 56,874,048, forward strand.
CATCCATGATAGTGATCAACTCCAGGAGCTCAGTGTATTCAGATTAACAAAGAGAAGGCAAAGGGGTGACTTGATCATGTCTATAAGTATCTACATGGGGAACAGAAATTTGATAATAGATGGCTCCTCAATGCACCTCTTTGAAGGGGATGAAACAGTTTCTGTCTCCTTCCTATCACCATCCACACAGGGGGCCCTAGAGCTTCTTCCTGCAGTGCTTGGTTGCATCCAGGTGGCACAAGCCTCTCCTGCACTCCTCCCACAACCATGCTGCTGGCAGCATGTGGGAATTATGCATCTTCACAGGCTGTTAGTTTGTTAGGAGATTTCTTCCTTTGCCCTCAATGTTACTTTGCATCTCTCTGATTTTGCAGCCAGGGATGCCGCTGCCTGCCCACAAGTGCCCCTGCTGAGAGCTGTGCGCCCAGGGGAGCTCAAACAGCCCATCATTGTAAAGATGTTTTCTTGGGGGTGAGGGGTGTGTGTGCTAGTTCTGAAACTGTCTGGCTTTAGGAAGGGCATTTCTGGCTCAGACCCCAGGAAACAAAGTGCTGTTTATGTTTTTCTCATCCTGTTTCCCCTTCTCCTTCTCACTACAGCCCTCTTGGTTGCAGTGAATTGAAGAAGGGGAGCAGGGGAAAAGCAGCTGTGGGGAGATGGATAGAAAGGGGCAGGTTGGTTACAGGGAAATTACCTGAAGCCTGCACTGAGACTGGTTTAAATCACAGTCCGCCCCTCCCCTTGGAGGGAGTGGGGTAATTTCCTCCTATGCTATTAACCAGCCTGGCCCCCTAGGAGGTCTGGCTTTTATAGGAGGAGGAGGTCCCTGCTGCTAACCAATAGGAGCTGTGAACTCCCAGAGGTCAGGGCCAGAAGGGCCAGTTCTTAGCCAGCGTAGCACACAGTGACTCCCGCACTGGAGTGGGTATTCTCCCTGCTCAGCTGGGGCCATGTCAGTCCCAGTGACTTGCTGCACTGAGCTGCTCCACAGCTCTGGTAACATCCAAGGAGCCCAGCCAGACTGTCCCCTTTCAACCTTCTCAGGGCTTTTCACTGTTGCCAGTGGAATTCCTAGTGCTGCCTGTTATTAAGGCTGCCCAACTCTTCCCATTATAATACTCTGTTTTCAGTTGCTTATAACTTTGTCAAGCATTAACCACTTGGGCTGTAATTTTCTAATTTGGGAGTCTCGGGCTGGAATGTTTTGGAAAATTCCAGCCCAAATGGTTCAACTGTTTCCGAGAATAAGCCTAGGCTGCTGCAGAAGAAAGGCCCATAACCGTCTCAGTAGCTGGAGAAACAAGAAGGGCAGAGTACAGTGCCCAGGAGAGCAGTGCTGCTGAAGAGGAATAAAGCCTGGACCTGTGGCATCAGGAGCGGGCTATGGGGTGGTGTTTCTATGTCTGACAAAAATGTGTACAGGGCCTGGCCAGAACAGGAGGAGCAGCCTACAGCCTTGGTCTCTCAGGGCTAGTGGAGGTTCAGTGCAAAGAGAATGACTGCTTGTGTACACACGTTTCAGGGTTGTCTGAAGGTCTGTGTCCCAGTGCTCAATGGTGCTGGCCATAGGAATCCCTCCGATGCTACAGTTTAATAGTCTACTTTGCCATGATGCACATAAGTGAACCTTAATTAGGATCAAGGCAACATACAAGTAGAGTTCCCAGGTTCTAGCAGAGATACACCTGTCTAGCACATAGTAAAGACATGACATGACTTCCTACTCATGCAGATCTACAGAAAGTATGAGGCACCATCTAACTCAGCGTTTCTCAAATGTGGCCGCCGTGGCTGCATGAGGCCACCCGGGGCTTTTCGTGCGGCCACAGCCTCCTGGGTGGGGGAGGGGGACAAAGCAGTGGCCCCTCCCCCAGGGCTCTCAACAGGGCCCTGTTCCCCTCTGGAGCCACAAACGCTGATGGAGCAGGCAGGCAGTGGGGCTTGGGCTTCAGACCTGGGGTGGCAGGCTCCAGGGGCTCCATCCCCTGGCCCTGTGCTTTGAGCCCTCACTCCAGCCCTGGCCCCAGGCTCACCCGCCCCCCAACCTTCTGCCTCCTCTGGCCTCGGGCTCCGGCTGTGTGGCAGTGGGCTCTGACCCCCCAGCCGCAAGGTTTCAGACTCCAACTGTGAATCCATGTGATCCCCCAGCAGTGTGGCAGTGATTGCCAGCCCCAAGCTCACCTCCTGCCCCAGCTGCCTACCTATCCCCTGTGTTCCTTCTGAGCTGCATGGTCACACACACATGCCCAGGAGGGATTCAAGTGCAGCACACTTGATTTGCAGAGCCAGGCGCATCCAGCAGCCTGTGTTCAGGTGCCCCTCTCCCTGCTGCTCTGCAGCCACACTGCTCCTGCAGCTGCTCCCAGGACCCTCCTGCTGGCTGTGCAGAGCAGGAAGGGGAGGAGGGAGACACTGATGTCAGGGTGTCCCCCTTCCCCTGCACACCATCTCCACCGACCAGGATAGAAGAGACAGGGGACAGGACTCAGAGCAGGAGAGAGTTGCTGTGATCTAAGATCTGAAGAAGCCTTTGGGCGGTGAGTGAGTGCCTTTAAAGAGACAGCACACGGTCTCTTAGGGTATGGCTACACTGGCGATTTGCAGCGCTGGAAAGCCTCCACCAGCGCTGCAATTAGTAAGTGGCCACACCTGCAGGGCACTTCCAGCGCTGCAACTCCCTGGCTGCAGCGCTGGCCGTACACCTCACTCAGCATGGGGAATAAGGATTCCAGCGCTGGTGCTGCAGCGCTGGTCATCAAGTGTGGCCACACACCAGCGCTGTGATTGGCCTCCAGGGAATAAGGTGTATCCCAGAATGCTTTTATAAATTACTCTCTTTGTTTTGTTATGCAGCCTTTCTTTGTTTTGTTGTGAACGAGCTCCGATCGGAGCTCCGTTCTGTACCTGGCTGTAAACAATCAAATGAGAGGCAGGCAGGCAGGGAGGGAGAGTGAATGAAACAGAACGGAGCCGTTTGAACTGCTTATCTAAAAAAACAAACACTGATCACAGCAAACAGGAGCTATCTATACCTGGCTGTGAACGATCAAATGAGAGGCAGGCAGGAAGAGTGAATGAAACAGAACGGAGCCGATCGCTCCGTTGAACTGCTTATCTAAAAAAACAAACACTGATCACAGCAAACAGGCAGGCTGTTTGCAATTAGAGTTAAGACTAAGGGCTCATGAACATTTTGTGATTTTTCCAATCCAGGAAGCTAACACTCAGTGTTGGCTCCAAAAATCCACTCTCTCTATCTTCCCCGCTCCCTGTCACAGTACACCACCCTCCACCCCCCTCTTTTGAAAAGCACGTTGGTGCACTTGAATGCTGGGATAGCTGCCCATAATGCAGCACTCCCAACAGCGCTGCAAATGCTCCAAATGTGGCCACACACCAGCGCTGGTAGCTGTGAGTGTGGCCACACACCAGCGCTGCTCCTACACAGCTGGATGACCAGCGCTGCAAACTACCAGCGCTGCAAACCGTAAGTGTAGCCATACCCTTAGAGACTTCCCCAGCGGACAGCTCACACAATCTCTCTCTCTCACACACACACACACACTCTGTCTCTCCCCCTCCTCCCTGCCCATGTACCCATCTCGGCAGAGAGGGGTGGGGGGACAGGGCTCAGGAGCAGGAAAGCTTTCAATTAGTGCCTTAAAGAGACAGCGCACGGCGTCTCTCAGAAACTTCCTAGCAGCCAGCACACACACATTCTCTGTGTCTCACACACACACACACAGTCTTTCACACTCACCTCCCAACACATACTTGTATTATTATTGTTGTCATAGGCGCCGACTTATATGGGGCTCTGGGGCTTTAGCCCCATGAATAAATCCCAAGCAGGGGCTCTGCCCCACCAATGTTTTTTCTCCCCTGCTTGGAGCGCCCCCCCGCCGCTGCCGCCGCCGCCGCCAGGGCTGCCCAGAGCCCTTTAAATCCCAGCCGCCGCCGGGAATCAGAGGGCTCTGGGCTGCCTGCTGCAGCGGGAAGCCCAGAGCCCTCTGATTCCCGGCGGCGGCTGGGATTTAAAAGGCTCTGGGCTCCCCGCGGTTGCAGGCAGCCCAGAGCCCTCTGATTCCCGGCGGCGGCTGGGATTTAAAAGGCTCTGGGCTGCCCGCCGCAGCAGACAGCCCAGAGCCCTCTGATTCCCGGCCGCGGCTGGGATTTAAAGGGCTCTGGGCTGCCTGCAACCGCGGGGAGCGCAGAGCCTTTTAAATCCCAGCCGCAGCCGGGAATCAGAGGGCTCTGGGCTTCCCGCTGCGGCGGGGAGCCCAGAGCCCTTTAAATCCCAGCCGCGGGCGGGAATCAGAGGGCTCTGGGCTTCCCGCTGCGGCGGGGAGCCCAGAGCCCTTTAAATCCCAGCCGCGGGCGGGAATCAGAGGGCTCTGGGCTGTCTGCTGCGGCGGGGAGCCCAGAGCCTTTTAAATCCCAGCCGCGGCCGGGAATCAGAGGGCTCGGGGCTCCCCGCCGCAGCAGGCAGCCCAGAGCCCTCTGATTCCCGGCGGCGGCTGGGATTTAAAGGGCTCTGGGCTGCCTGCAACCACGGGGAGCCCAGAGCCTTTTAAATCCGAGCCGCGGCCGGGAATCAGAGGGCTCTGGGCTCCCCACCGCGGCGGGCAGCCCAGAGCCTTTTAAATCCCAGCCGCGGCCGGGAATCAGAGGGCTCTGGGCTTCCCGCTGCAGCAGGCAGCCCAGAGCCCTCTGATTCCCGGCCGCGGCTGGGATTTAAAGGGCTCTGGGCTGCCTGCAACCGCGGGGAGCGCAGAGCCTTTTAAATCCCAGCCGCAGCCGGGAATCAGAGGGCTCTGGGCTTCCCGCTGCGGCGGGGAGCCCAGAGCCCTTTAAATCCCAGCCGCGGGCGGGAATCAGAGGGCTCTGGGCTTCCCGCTGCGGCGGGGAGCCCAGAGCCCTTTAAATCCCAGCCGCGGGCGGGAATCAGAGGGCTCTGGGCTGTCTGCTGCGGCGGGGAGCCCAGAGCCTTTTAAATCCCAGCCGCGGCCGGGAATCAGAGGGCTCTGGGCTCCCCGCCGCAGCAGGCAGCCCAGAGCCCTCTGATTCCCGGCGGCGGCTGGGATTTAAAGGGCTCTGGGCTGCCTGCAACCACGGGGAGCCCAGAGCCTTTTAAATCCGAGCCGCGGCCGGGAATCAGAGGGCTCTGGGCTCCCCACCGCGGCGGGCCGCCCAGAGCCTTTTAAATCCCAGCCGCGGCCGGGAATCAGAGGGCTCTGGGCTTCCCGCTGCCGCGGGCAGCCCAGAGCCCTTTTATTCCCGGCCGCGCCTGGGATTTAAAGGGCTCTGGGCTGCCTGCAACCGCGGGGAGCGCAGAGCCTTTTAAATCCGAGCCGCGGCTGGGAATCAGAGGGCTCTGGGCTCCCCGCCGCGGCGGGCCGCCCAGAGCCCGTTAAATCCCAGCCGCGGCCGGGAATCAGAGGGCTCTGGGCTGCCTGCTGCGGCGGGCAGCCCAGAGCCTTTTAAATCCCAGCCGCGGCCGGGAATCAGAGGGCTCTGGGCTGCCTGCTGCGGCGGGGAGCCCAGAGCCCTCTGATTCCCGGCCGCGGCTGGGATTTTAAAAGCTCTGTGCTCCCCGCGGGTGCAGGCAGCCCAGAGCCCTTTAAATCCCAGCCGCGGCTGAGTTTTAAAGGGCTCTGGGCTCCCCGCCGCAGCGGGCAGCGCAGAGCCCTCTGATTCCCGGCCGCGGCTGGGATTTAAAAGGCTCTGGGCTGCCTGCTGCGGCGGGGAGCCCAGAGCCCTCTGATTCCCGGCTGCGGCTGGGATTTAAAAGGGTCTCAGCTCCCCCCGGTTGCAGGCAGCCCAGAGCCCTTTAAATCCCTGCCGCGGCTGAGTTTTTAAGGGCTGCGGGCTCCCCGCGGTTGCAGGCAGCCCAGAGCCCTTTGAATCCCAGCCTCTGTCCGCTGATTGCCCCCTCCCCAGACCCCTGCCCCAACTGCCCCCCAGAACCTCCACCCCCTATCTAAGCCCCACTGGTCCTTGTTCCCCAATTACCCCCTCCCGAGACCCCTGCCCCTAACTGCCCCTTGGGACCTCAGCCCCTATCTAAGCCTCCCTTCTCCTTGTCCCCAACTGCCCCCTCCTGAGACCCCACCCAACTTCCCCCCCCCCAGGACCGCACCCCCTACCTGTCCCCTGATAAACCTCTTAGACTCCCATGCCTATCCAATTGCTGCCTGTCCCCTGACTGCCCCTTCGAACCTCTGCCCCATCCAACTCCCCCTGCTCCTTGTCCCTTGACTGCCCCCCGGAACTCCCTACCTCTTCTCCAACCCCCAAACTGCTTACTGTGCCACTCAGACCAGCGTATCTGGCTCCATGCAGCTCCAGACAGTTGCTGCCATGCTCCCCCATGGAGCCCACAGCCCTCTCCCACCCCCAGCACCTGCCTTCCAGATTTGAACACCTCAAAATTCAGGAGTGCTCAAGCTCGGTTTGGGCAGCTTTTACTTCATTTCTCCCAAATCAGTTTCCCCTGCAAGGTGCCAACTGAAGGTGTTGGAGAACAGAGAGATCAGGTGGCCTCCTAATGCCTGGAAAAGAGACAAAGGCCGGAGGAGGGAGTGTCAGTGCCTGTGCGGACTTCTGGGAAGTGCACGGTGTGGAAGGGGATGCTGTGATGCTTTGGAACATCTCCATACAAAGCCAGTCAGGACTCTGGGGGAGCCTCCTCTCTCGGAGCATACTGTCTCCAGGGCAAGAAGCTTACACCTTCCTGGGTCTGACCTCGGAGCATTCAGCATGCCCTTCCACACCATGCACTTTCCAAAGTGAGTCTGCCCAGGCTGGTCCTGGGGCAACCAGAGGTCGCTGCACCCCAACTCTGCAGTCAGATGTGACTCTCAGCCAGACAGTAAAACAGAAGGTTTATTAGATGACGGGAACACAGTTTAAACAGAGCTTGTTGGTACAGAAAACAGAACCCCTCTGTCAGGTCCATCTTGGGGGGTGGGGAGCCCAGAACCAAGTTCTGGGTCTCTCCCAATTTCCCCAGCCAGCTCCAAACTGACACTCCCTCCTCTGGCCTCTGTGTCTCTTCTGGACAAGGAGGCCACCTGATCTCTTTGTCCCCAACACCTTCAGTTGGCATCTTGCAGGGGAAACTGAGGCACCCACACAGTATTCAGAGAAAATATTAAGAACATTCCCACTTCATCACAACAGATGCAACAAAATATAATACCGTATATTGAAGTAGGCAAGTGCTGCTTCTGACTTTCCACTTTTAATTGACCCTTGTAATCTTGTGGCGCTGACGCGTTGTAGCTTCATTTTATATCGGCTTACAGGGCGGGAGCGGGGGGGCACCACCATTTTGGGCCCCACCAAAAATTATACAAACCTGCCGCCTATGATTGTTGTTACTTCTTGCACATATATTCTCTGTAATTTTATTCTTTCAACGTGTGCTATTTTAGTTTTTTGACTGGTTGATTCATTTCATAATTTTTATTTCTCTCTTACACTTAAATTTAATTCTTTGAGTAGTGAGTTCTAAAATGCTTAACCTGTCCTGGGTGGAGTAATTATCCCTATGGTAACTTTTAAAATATATATATTATATCTAGGTTTTTTGTTTCTACTGGTGGCACACACTCACACATTACCTCAGTGCACATAAAATTTATTCCGCACATGGATGGAAAAAATTAGAGGGAACATTGATTGCTACCCACCTCCCTATCCAGGGCTTAATTTGTCCCCCAGCCTGCCAGGGCTGAGTAAATCTGTTGTGAAAAAGGATATGTGTATGTTTATTAATATCACTTTTCACTGCCTCCCAGCTAGCTAACAAGTCTGCTGCTGTGAAAAGTGATATTAACAAAATACAAATATCACTTTTTACAGAAACAGATTTACTGGCTAGCAAGTCTTAAAAAAAATAAGCAACCAAAAAAAGCAAAAGAAACAACAAAAATGGACAAGAACATGCAAAAACACATTATTTGTTTCTATTCTGTTTAGGTCCAGTAAAGAACAGAGAAAACTGTACATTATTTTTATTATTGACTCTGTGAAAAAACCCTACATAAATAAATTACAATGATTTGGACATGTATATATGCATATGTATTTGTTTTTCCTAAAGTTAATTGAATATTTTAAGAAAAATTGTCAGAGCACTGTGAGGCCACCAAAAATTTCCTGTGAGAACTCCTGATCTAACTGGACCTCAGTTGGGAACAGTAAACAGCAGCAATATACACTCTTGCTTGTCAGAAACATGTGACTCATCCAGTACAGGGTGGACAAGGTTTCCAGAGCATTATTCCTTGACTAATGTGAGAGGTATCACAGCTGTATCACATCAGAGCAACAGCAGGAAAGCCCTTCACATGCTGACAAACATCTTCCAGCTGAAACCACCACCCACACAACTGGAGAACACTGCCAGCTTCCCAACAATGCTCACCCAGATGGCCTAACCATGCAGACACGCTGTACACTCACACCCATAAGACCCAGTTGAGCAAGGCACCATTCACTGTAAAAGCACTTAAGCATATGCTTAAAGTTAAGCCTCAGTGCTTTCCTGAGTAGGGACGGGCGCACGCATGTGTTTACACGTGGTCCTGAATCAGGGCCTCGTGCAGACCTAGTCACCTCAATCACAGAGCAGAGCCCTTTTCCACATCCTGGGCATGTGTCCAGTCTCACACTGCTCTGCACCCAGCATTCAGACACTGGCATGGGACAGCCCCACCCAGCACAGGAGAGATTCTCTCTGCGTTAAGAGGATCAATTCAGTGTCAAAGTACATCAGGGGCGTCAGTACATCAGTCACTCTGGCTGACTCCTCCTCAACTGTTCCTTCTCAGCCAGCCCCACCTCCCCTCCCGTTCCCCCTCACCTGGCCACCTCACTGTATCCCCTTGTCTGGCCCCTCCTCCCTTCCCATTCCACAGATTCATGGATTGTAGGGCTGGAAAGGCCATCTAGTCCGACCTCCTGCATAACACAGGCTAGAGTGAATTAACTGCTCTTTGAACTATGGGTGTCATTTATTATGGGGAAAGGGGGCAGTTGTCCCCCAGACCTTGGTTTGCCCTCCCCACCTTTTCATAGGTCTATAGGCTCTATTATGTCCTCCACTTTGTGCTCTGCCCTGACTTGAATAACAAAGGTGAAGGGTTAAGAGTCATCTAGTTTTGATCCCTCCCCCACCCTCCAGAATTTTTCTGAGCTGACACCCTACTTTGAACTAGAGCAGACCTTATAGAAAAAACATCCAATCTTGATTTTATAATTGTCAGTGATGGAGACTCCTCCAAGACCCTTGGTAAACTGTTCCAGTGGTTAATTACCCTCACTGTTCAATGTCTTCCAGCCATTGGATCTAGTTACAGTTTGTTCTGCTAGACTGAACAACCCTCTATTACCAAATTTCTGTTCTCCAGACAGGTACTTACAGACTGTGATCAAGTCACCCCTTAACTTTTTCTTTGTTAAACTAAATAGAAAGACTCAAGGAGCTCAGTCACCATGAGGCATATTTTCCCGACCTTTAATCATTCTTGTGGCTCTTCTCTGATCCCTCTTCAATTTATCAACATCCTTCTTGAATTGTGGGCACCAGAGCAGGACACAGGATTCCAGCAGTGATTGCACCAGTGTCAAATACAGAGGTAAAATAACATCTCTGCTGCTCCTTGAGATTCCAGTTTATACATCCAAGCATTATATTAGCCCTTTTGGCCACAGCGTTGCACTGGGAGCTCATGTTCAGCTGATTATCCACCATAACCCCATGTCCTTTTCCAGGATACAGTCCCCCGTCCTGTAACATGGTGGGCATAGTACCATGCTCCCTGCTTTGGGCTCAGACAGTGCCAGCTAGGAATTCGGCATTGATTGTACAAATGGTGCATCCACTGGTCAGGTTCTTTCTTATTTCACTGTGACTGTCAAGGTAGCAGGAAAATAAAAGAGAAACCAGAAATAGTTCCAGCTTACCTGGATTTGCCCCCCAAAAGATCCACAGTATCTAGGGACGTGCCCAAGTTTGAATCCAAATGTCAGCACCCAGCCAAGTCACCTTCTGCCTCAGACAGATGTGTTCTTCCCACACACATTCCTTCCATCAGCTTATGTATGCAAGAACTTCTGAATGCCTCACAAGGCAATGGTTTTTGCAATCCAAACCAGCCTGGGGACATTTATTTCCTGATATTCCGGCAGAACAACTGAGTTTCTAGTTGACTCTTCACACTGGAGAGAATATACAGGCTGCTTGGGGTGCAGAAAAGCAGCCAGTAACCTGAGCCCGATAGCAAACTGGATACATTTGTGTCTCAGGAGCCAGCAGGCATGTGCAACACTTCGCAGAGACAGAACAGCTGCCTACAGTCCTGAACAGTGTCCACTGCCAGACACTGCTGGAGGCACCACCTCAGCCTACACCTCACTTGGCTGACCGCCAGCCAGTCAGCCAGGAGCGAGTGGGTGTGAAAAGCAGAGATTCCTGCTCTTCCCAGCTGGGAGTGAGCCCGGGCGTTGTCAAACACCTTTTCCAGTTCACAATTTCAACAGTGCTTGTTGAGAGGCTGCACCTTAAAGAAACCAGCAGCTCACCGAAGTCTCATTTCAATTTGTGTCAGAGGGGGCAGAATCAGCACTTGACATCTAAAGCCAGACAGAACCAGAACATGCAGACTGGAGGGCCCAGATCGGACCCACACAGCCCGCTGGTCCAGCGTGGAAACAGTGCAGGGAGCAGCTCTTCTGGTTCAGTTTAGATGGGGAGGAAATGACGTGAGCAAATCTGCAATTGTGGTTTTTTCCACAACATCAGAAATGAAGCACCTGGCCAGAGACCGATCCCACCTGGGTCCTCTTTCCCTCCTTGCATCCCTCTAGCACCTATACTAGGCCACAGACAAGCCACAGAAGAGCCAATATAGGCCCCTCTTCCAGTGGAGGCTGTGGGGACTGGCATGGGACTGAGAATGCAGGGAGGGACTAAGCCTGGGGCTGGGGGGACTGAGCAAGGGGCAGGAGGGAGGCAGTGTGAGGCTGAGGGGACTGAGTATGGGATGGGATCCTCCCTCCCTTACTTGAGATTCCACATGAAACACTGGGTGTAACAAATCAGGGTGCCTCTAAAATGTCACACAAGGGAGACACCACGTGTTTGGATCAAGCTCGAGGTAGCTGGACTTTGTACAGAACCGGCCACCCTACAGCAACTCCTGCTGCAGCAACAAATGAGCCTTCCCCTTTGGAGAACTGAGCCATAACAGGATCCCATTGGACCAGCTCCTCAGACACGGCACAGACAGGACCTAGGGGGAGTTCTGGCTGCAGAATGGTGGCGAGATGGGGCCCCCTAGTTCCAAGGCCCAACAGATCCGATCCAGGAGTTAGTCCAGGTCAGCCTTTGAGGGGTGGCGCCGAGAATGCCCACGAGACTGCTGGCTGTACTGGCGAGGGCCTGTCCCTTCCCAAGGAGCCGTTCCAATCTCTACAGCAAATTACAGATCTTTTCATAAAGCTTTTTCTGACCATGAATGTGTTGTAGCAGTTCTCGTTCTTTCCGGTTAAGTGCCTGACTCCTCACATTCCCTGCTACAGACAATGAGCATTCGAGCAGGCTGACACTCCCCCATCCCCTGCCAGAGCACAGCCACTGGGGCATATGGGTAACACTGACAGACAGTCACAGGACGCTAAGCCTGAATGGGAGAACAGGAACCTTGTTTGTGCTGGAACTGGCTGACAGGATAACATTCACTTTCCCAATGGGCAGGTTCTGCCATGTTTTGAAGGCTGAAAAGAGCTGTACTATAATTTGCCTCTGAAACCACAATTACCTTCCCCCAAAGTGACAACACATCTTTGTCAAGTTCTCATTTCCTCAGAGACTAAGTGCCGACAGCAAGGAGTTAGATGAAAGCCAGGGAAAGCCCTGGCTACCGGCATGTGTGAGGGAGATGCATAGACGTCACCACTCCATGATAGCTAAGCAGGAAGTGCCCAATGTGCCAGGCCAGAGAAACAACTTGGAAGGCACAGAACTCACTGCTGGAGGCTGGGCAATGCCAGGCACAGACACTCACATAAACAGCATTGGCCACAGAATGCCCTTTCTTTTCAGATGAGAGAAAGGGAGAAGAGCAATGTAAAATGTAAGGTCAGGCCAGGATATTCAGGGGCTGGGGTCTGCTAAGGGGCCCCTCAGAAAGGGGCTTCCAGGGCTCAGCACCACCACTTAAGTGGGGAGGGGTGAAGAGAGCTGCTCCATGCAGGATTCTTGCCCGGCAGACTGGGGGTTTTAGGTATGGGAGGGGCCAGCCTGCCCTGAGCTGTGGGGCTCTTTCTGTATGAAGTGTGTGTGCATGTACAGGTAGGTGTGAGTCTGCATGTCTGCATGTATGTGTAGGGGTGCATGTACATGGGCGTGTGTGTGTGTGTGTGTACAGGCCTGTACAGAGTGAGGGGAGAGAATGAACTGTAAGCAGGGGACGGGCAACATGAATTGACAATGAGAGGAGTAGCCCCCTCCTCAGTACCCTCAGCAGCCTAGATAGCACCCCCCATCTTCACCTGAGCTGATAGGTCAGGGGTGGGCAAACTTTTTGGCCCGAGGGCCACAACTGGGTGGGGAAATTGCATGCAGGGCCATGAATGCAGGGCTGGGGCAGGGGCTTGTGATGCGTGAGGGAGTGCGGGGTGTGGAAGGGGGTGCGGTGTTCAGGAAGGGGCTCAGGGCAGTGGGTTGGGGTGCAGGAGGGGTGCGGGATACAGGAGGGGTTCGGGGTCCAGGCCCCAGCCCAGCACTGCTTACCTCGAGCGGCTCTGGGGTGACAGTGGTGCGCAGCAGGGCTAAGGCAGGCTCCTTGCCTGCCCCTGGCCCTGTGTCACACCAGCATGTCTGGCAGTGGCTCCTGGGGGTGGAGTGGGATGGGATGGGGCAGGCGGCTCCGCCATGCATTGCCCTCACCTGCAGGTACCACTCCAGAAGCTCCCATTGGTGGGTTCCACATTCCTGGCCAATGGGAGCTGCAGAGGGCAGTGCCTGCAGGTGAGGGCAGCGCATGGAGCCCTCTACCCCCGCCCCTCCTCCAGGGGCCGCGGGGATGTGGTGCTGACCGCTTCTGGGAGCGGCGCAGGGCCAGGGCAGGCAGGGAGCCTGCCTTAGCCCTGCTGCACCACAGGGCTGGCAATCCCACAGGCCAGATTAAAAGCCCTGATTGGTCGGATCTGGCCCGCAGTTAGCCCTCCCCTGTGATAGGTGAAACACACACAGAGGAAATAGCATACTGCACCATACACCACAGATCATCATGGGTTTTAAATGTAGAGGTGTAAAACCTGTTTTTCTCACTGCCTGAAATGAAATAAGCCAATCTTCAGTGTGTACCAGCCCTCCCACCCTGACCATTGCCAGATTGCAAAATGGACTTCTCTGCTGTGTTGCACCGTGGGGCTAGGTTCTTCTCTTTCAGGAGAGTTCTGGGCAGGGAGTCTTTGGTTTTCATCAGCTCGGTGTGGAAGGGGATGCTGAATGCTCCGAGGTCAGGCCCAGGAAGGTCAAAACTGTGTCACAGAATCACCAGGCGATGCTCTGGAACTACTCCATATGAAGCCAGTCAGGATTCTGGGGGAGCATGCCTCCTCTCTCTGAGCATACTGTCGCCAGGGCAAGAAGCTTATGCAGCTTTGACCTTCCTGGGTGTGACCTCAGAGCATTCAGCATCCGCTTCCACACCGTGTGTTTCCCCCAGCGAGTCTGCCCGGGCAGGGCTCCTGGGGAAGCCAGAAGGCCCTGCACCCCAGCTGCGCAATGAAATGTGGCTCTCAGCCAGCCAGTAAAACAGAAGGTGTGTTAGTTGACAGGAACACAGTGCAGAACAGAGCTTACTATCACAGAAATCAGTGACTTTCAGCCAAGTCCATCTTGGGGAGTCCTGGGCCAGAAGCCCTGGACTCCCCTTCTTCCAGTCCCCCCAAGAAGAATGCCAGCTTCCAGCAACCTGACCTCAGGACCCATCCTGCCCCCCCTTTGCTCTTCCTCCTTGTCTTTGTCTCACTTTCCGGGCAAAGAGTCATGTGGTCGTCACCTGGTTACATCCCCCTTTTGGATCTCAGGTTACAAAGGGCACCAGTCATAGCATATGGACAGGCAGCTGGAGCAGCCTCACCTGCCCCAGAGGTCTCAGCCAAAGTCACACACCCTTATTTCCACCACCAAGGTATTGGTGCAGCACACAGGGAAACTGAGGCACACACAGTATTCATGCAAAACAGTAAAACTTACATAGGCTCAACAGTAAGACTCACCTACAAGATAACAAGGGAAAATCCCCACTTCGTCACACCCTCCCAGTCCTATGATTTCATGAGGTCAGAGCTAAGGTTCTGCAGAGTGCTGTGACTGCATTTGGGGTGATGGGCCAGCAGCAAGGAATGCTGGAGACTTTTCTCTTTATTTCCATGCTTTTAAGGTTCTGGCTGGCAGGGGGAGGCTGTCCTGATGCAATCTGAGCTGACATGAAATCAAGTTTTTCATTGTATTAATTAGCACAAACTTTGTGTCAGAGCTCAGTGTCTGGAGAAGGGCAATACTAAGCAGAGACGGGCAGGGCAGGCACTCTCACACCTGGCTGAGTTGTGGCTACTCTTGTTGCTGGGATTTACTGGGCAGAGAACCTCAAAACTAGCCCCTCTGCACTCTCAGGTCAAAGCTGCAGTGCTCACACATGGGTTCCCAACCCCACTCCTCTCTCACACAGAGACACAGTCCCAAGCCTCAAACCCTCTGATGTTGGTAATTCAGTCACACGATTTGCCACATTCCCCCATGTGATGGAACAGACTCTCTGACTCTGGGGATGATGCACTTTGCTGCAATCCATAGTGTGATGTTTCACTCCATATTCTTTATGAAAATATGCTTATGATATGAATATGACATAACTGAGATATACTTTATGCAAGATGGATCTTGTAAGGTATCATTGGAAAGGTTATGATTTACTGAATGTGATTATGCAATTTGTATGCATGTATCATTTCTGTATCTAAACTTAGAAATATGGACTATGTAACAATTACAACTGGGTGTGTATTGGGAAGACATCCATCAGACGACAGGCTGTCAAATTTGATGAGCCATCCTGAAGGAACAACAAAAACAGGACGATACTAATCTCTCTCCCTCCTGGGAGGCGTGTAACTGTGACACTACAGTAAAGTGGTCTTGTCACCTGCTGCTAAGCATTTCCTGGGACTTCTTGTAACTTTCCACTGGAAAGGAATGGGGGACAAATTTGGGAAACAAAGGATTCCTGCCTTATGTAAATCCTGTTTAAGGGTGGTGAGGAAGGCAAACGGGACTCCTCCTCTCCATAGCCTGTCTGCCAAAGAAGGAAGACTGATAAAGCCACCTGAAGGGAAGGCCGGGGGGGAGGGGCATCTAGACTCAGACAAGGGTCCAGTCGGAAAAGAAATATAACTGGAACTCTGAACTACAGAAACTTTGCAGTATATTGAGCTTAGTTTGAGTATTTTGTTTTATTTGCTCAGTAATCTGCTTTGTTCTATCTCTTATATTCACTTAAAATTCACCTTTTGTAGTTAATAAACATATTGCTTGTTCATAATAAAACACAGTTTATGTAATTTCTAACTGGGAGGGGGGCATGAGTGCTGGGGGAGCCCTCTCACAGAGTGGCCCTACCTGTGTGTGTGCGCTGCAAGAGGCCAGAAAGCCTATTCCAGCAAAGCAGTAAGCAGGAACCCAGGCTGACTGAGCAGGGGAGACTCAGTTAAACCCTAGCACATCAAGTGGCATCCCAGAAGGGAGTTCCAATCCGTCACACATGGGTTCTGGCCTCACTTCTCCTAGCAGGGTTCATGTTCCTGTTCCCAGCTTCCATTACTGACCAAGACCCCATACCCCTGCCCTGGGAGGCAGACCAATTCACTTTTCATCCAATTCACAAATAAAGTAACAGAAAGGCAGCACAAGATAACTGCCGGTAGAAGAACCTAGGTCCCAAAATCACATCTCATTCACATCACCACATTGCATTTCAGAATAAATGCACCAAATCTGTGCTTGGCTATGCAGGAATCCGGATACTCAACACTCCACCTCTGTCACTAATAGCTGTGTAACCAACTGGCAAATGTAGCATGTCCTCTAGTGGCCACAGATACCAGACTACTGCTCATTTAGCTCAAGTAGCAAAAATCTGTGCTGGGGATTTGAAGCTTCTAGATTCAAACCCTGTTGAAAGCCCACTGAGGAAAAAACATGTGATCATGTAATTAAACGCTGTTTTAAAATACATAGTATAAATGGCAAATGAAGGCTCTGAGAGCTACTTTCAATCTAGCATCCCCTAACTTTAAAGCGCTTGATTTTGCAACCTAAATAATGGCTGGTTTTTGTAGTTGTTTTTAGGGAAAAGGGTTGGGTTTTGGTGGTCGTGGTGATATATAATATACTATACAATGGGTCCACAATTCTGCACTCTCTTATGACCTTTTAAATCCATTGTCTACAAGAATGAAAGCAGGGTAGAATTTGACTATGACCTTCTTAATTGAAAATACAGCCTATTTTCTGCTGTGATCAACAAGGCAATGTTCTCTGAAGTTTCCCATACATACTAGACTGAAATGCACGGAGCACTGGATAAGATGAGCCAAGATGTTGCCAAATTTTCCACATGTTCATGAAAGGACAAATCATGCAAGTATGTTGCATATTTTGTATAACAAACAATGCTCTGTTCCTAATTTTGCAAAGGGAATAAATAAAAGATTGTGTTTTATCTGCAGCATATCAAACATGTTCCTTAGTTTGTAAAACAGCCCTTCATAAGAGCCTTTTGTGGATGTTGCAAAAGAGGAAGGTAGGATTTTCTGAAGTGGAACAGCACGTCGTCCATCAGTCCTGGAATCCTACCTGCTGCCTAGAGATACCAAAGTATGTAGGCAGCCAGCACCAGTGAAGGAGCACAGCCAATGGACCAAGCGATTTCAGTTCCCTGACCTCCAGGATTTCAGACTGGCTTTGTGTGTGTTTTAACTTCTTTTTCCTTCTTTCCCTAGATCATCTCTCACCCTCTCCATTCAATAGTCACTAGAAGAGCTGCCTGTACTTGAATTTGGATGAACTCCATGAGATGGTGGCCCATCATGGCCTCTGCTCTGATGCCAGAGCGGCAGAGTCCGACTGTTGGTGTGCCCAGCTACTGGCCCCTATCCCAGCAGTGTGTGAATAGGGAGCTGCTCTTTCAGACAGCCAGGTCCTCACCCACCCTGGGTCTCAGGAGGGAGAACCATGGCATGGAGGGCAGCGGGACAAGGGCCCTTGCAACAGCAAGAGCAGGGAGAGGAGGGCCCTACAGCACCGGGGGGGGGGGCGGGGAAGGGTGACGAGGGCTCCGCGGCAGGGGAGGGCAGGGGACGAAAGCCCTGTGGCAGGGGAGGGCCAGGGCACAATGGCTCCACGACGAGGGAGGGCAGCGGAACGAGGGCCCCGCAGCAGGGGAGGGTAGGGTGTGGGGGGGCAGGACGAGGATCCCACGGCAGGGGAGGGCAAGGGGATGAGGGTCCCATGGCGGAGGAGGGCAGGGAGACGAGGGCACCATGGCAGCACCCATGGGGAAAAATTAGTGGGTGCTCCGCACCCACCAGCAGCCAAGCACCCCCCACCCCCACTCCCTCCTCGCCTCCTCCTGCCCTGAGCACACCACGTCCCCCCTCCTCGCCTCCTCCTCCCCTGAGCACACCACGTCTCCACTCCTCCCCCTCCCAATGCTTCCTGCCCACCATCTAACAGCTGTTTGTCTGCGCTTAGGACTTCCTGGGAGGGAGGGGGAGGAGTGAGTATGCAGCGTGCTTAGGGGAGGAGGCGGTAAAGAGGCAGGGCAGGATCGGGAACATGGGGGAAGGGAGTGGAATTGGGGTGGGGTGAGGGTGGTGCAGGGGCAGGGGGGTCAAGCACCCATGGGTCAGAGAGGAAATCGGTGCTTATGCAAGGGTCCCAAGTCAGGGGAGGATGGGAGAGCAGGAGGACAAGGGCCCCCATGGCGGGGAAGGCCAGAAGGACAAGGTCCCTGTGGCTGGGGAGGGCAGGAGCATGAGAGCCCCACGGTGGAGGAGGGCAGAAGGACGAGGGTCCCAAGGCAGAGGACCACAGAGGGATGAGGGCTCTGCGGCAGGGAAGAGGGCAGGAAGACGAGGGACTGCAGGGAGGATGGACAGGGGGATGAGGGCCCTGCGGGGAGGAAGGCGGGAGGATGAGTGCCTTGTGGCGCGGGAGGACAGGAGGACTAGGGCCCAAAGGCAGAGGAGAGCAGAAAGACAAGGGTACTGTGGCAGCGGTGGGCAGGAGGATGAGGGCCCCACGGCAGGGGACAGCAGGAGGATGAGGGCCCTGCAGCTGGGAAGGGCAGGAGGACAAGGGCCCCATGGCAGGGGAGGGCAGGGAGACAAGGGCCCCGCGGCGGGAGAGAGCAGGAGGATTAGGGCCCCATGGCAGGTAGACGAGGGCCCGGTGGGGGGGGGAGGATAGAGGGACAAGGGCCCCAAGGCAGGGGAGGGCAGGTAGACGAGGGCCCAGCGTGGTGGGGGGAAGATAGAGGGATGAGGGCCCCAAGGCAGGGGAGGACAGAAGGACATGGGCCCCAGGCAGGGGGAGGGCAGGTAGACGAGGGCCCAGCGTGGGGGGGGGGAGGATAGAGGGACGAGGGCCCCATGGCAGGGGAGGGCAGGTAGACGAGGGCCCAGCGTGGGGGGGGGAGGATAGAGGGATAAGGGCCCCAAGGCAGGGGAGGACAGAAGGACATGGGCCCCAGGCAGGGGGAGGGCAGGAGGATTAGGGTCCTGTGGGGGGGGGGAAGGCAGGGGGACAAGGCCTCTGCAGAGGGGAGGGCAGGGGAGATGAGGGCCCCGCAATGGGGGAGTGCAGGAGTATGAGGGCTCTGCGGGGGGGAGGGCAGGAGGACGAGGATCCTGTGGCTGGAGAGGGCAGGACCATGAGGGCCTCGTGGCGGGGGAGGCAGAAGGACAAGGGCTCCCTGGCAGGGGAACTTGGGGGGATGAGGGCCCCGCGGCAGGGCAGAAGGCAGGAAGACGAGGGCCTGCAGCGAGGACAGGCAGGAGGACGAGGGCCCTACGGTGGGAGAGGGCAGGAGGACGACTGCACCACGGCAGGGGAGGGCAGAAAGATGTGGGCCCCAGGGAGGGGGAGGGAGGAAGGACATGGGCTCCATAGCACTGCAGGACAATATGATTAGGGTCCTGAAGCAGGGGAGGGCAGGGGGATGAGGGCCCTGCGGGGGGTGGGGTGGGCAGGGAGATGAGGGCACCACATCAGGGGAGGGTAGTGGGACTAAAGCCCCGCAGCAGGGAAGGGCAGGGGGACGAGGGTCCCGCGGGGGAGAGGGCAGGGGATCAGGAGTCACGTGCTACCCATGGCCCCTAGCCCTACCACCCCGCCGCAGGGCAGAAGCCCCGAGCTCCCCTGCAGTTTGCTAGGTGGAGAATGGAGAGGGGGTCCTCCACGAGCCGCACTTTAACTGTAAAAGAGCCCTGGCTGCAGCTCATGAGCCATGGTTTGGCCACCCCATCCCATGGCTTATCACCAGCGCTGGCAGCAGCAGACATGGAGTGCAGTTAAAGAACCCCTAGAATCAGGGCTGGCGCAACCCATTAGGTGACCTAGGTGGTCGCCTAGGGCGCTGACATTTGGGGGGCGGCGACCATGGCGGCTGGATGTTCAGCCACCTTGGTCATTGGTGGTATTTCAGGGGCAGGACAGTCCGCCCCCTCCATCAGGGGTGCCACTTTGGGGGCGGGACCTTCCGCCACCTAGGGCGCCAAAAAGGCTGCCGGCGCTCCTGCCTAGAATGCCCTACAGCCATCAGCACTCAGCTGTTCTGGGAGTCACACAGCCTGGAAACAGGGTCCCCACTCTCCCCACCCCACCCTGAGCACCTCAGAGCCCAGGCATAGGTGCTGGAACAATTTTTGTAGTTGTGGGGGCTGAGAGCCATTGAACCAAACTGTAAACCCTCTATATGATGGAAACCACCTCCAGCCAGGGGGTGCTGCCACACCCCCAGCACCCCTCGTTCCAGCACCTATGAGCCCCGGGCTCAATAAAGCCACGTTCTATTCACACCCACGCTTACAACTGGCCTTAGCAATGCTCTGCACTTCACCCCTGCTGCTTGGGGAATCCTCCAGTCATGTACCGCGTGTGAACTGTAAATGTCACGCCTCCTCCTGAACTGATGGGGCAACTTATGAGGAACGATGAATGACAGTAGGGGGACTTGTGGCAGAGCAGGTACCAGGAGCCATATCTCTGATGTGACAATAGCTCCCTGCCTCAGACACCAGCTGACAGGACCTCAGAAACAGTGGCTTTAGAGATGCTTAGTTATGCTGCCTGGAAAATAGGGCTACTTGTGCCTCCCCTTTGTCAGCACTTTGAGATCTCCAGTGGAGAAAGTGCAGTGTGAGAGTTGGCCACGAGTTTGTGTCAGCCTTACTGTGCGCACAGAAGAGTGGCGAGACTACAGGCAGCTGGATATGCAGGGTGGGCTGGCCATGTGGGGTGTGGGTTAGCACCGCCCTGGGTTCCACTACCCCATCAGACCTTGCTGCACAGCCTTGGGAAATTACTTTTCCACTCCATTTCACCATCTGGAAAAGTAGGCCACTGCCTCTGCCCTAGCTCCGTGTGGAGCTTGTCAGGAATGCTGGGATGGTGCCTTGTAAAGATACAGCTCTGGGGACAGCTCTCATTATTATCGTCTGCCCCTGCAGCTTGGAGGACCAGACCACTGCATGGGGCAGGAGCAAAGTCCGCTCATTCTCTCCCAGCATCTCTGGCTATGTGTAACGCCGACAGACCCCAGTCATTGACGGGTGGGATCAAACCTGGGACCTCTGGAGCTAAATGCATGAGCCTCTAACAGCCATAGCGAAGGCTGTAGAGCAGACTCATTAATCTCTCTCTCTAAGTGGTCTCGGTGCCACTAGAGGGGACAGAACACCACACCCAGGCGATGTGTCGGTTACACATGCACAGAGCCTGAACAGACTGGGGTGGGGGGGGGAGGATGTTTGGCACAAACATTTTAGAGTGAAGAGAAAAGCTGATTTTAAAAGGAAATGAAAAAGGCAGTCCCCAAAACAGCAATCCAGAGCACAGGCCCTCTTGGGAGGAGGTGGCAGCCTGAGTGGCCTAAGCACCATGTTTGAAAAATACATTCTTTTTCTGATGCCGGTGGCTCAAATCTAGACAGATTTGGCTCAGACCAAGAAAGATGAATGGGTTCCTGTCAGTTTATTCTGTACTTATCCCAAGCGATTTCACAGCCGTTAGAGCCACTGGTTCAGGCTGTCCACAGACCCCTTGCATTGACACACACTCAATTCAGGTTAGGAATGGGGTCTTTTTGCAAGTTTAAGAATTAGGGTAAAATTTTCAAAAGTGCCCAAGTGACACAGGAGCTGAAGTTCTATTGACATCCAGTAAGATGGGCTCCTAAATGCCTAAGGGCCTTTGGAAAAGAGGACTTTGGCTCCTAAGTCACGTAACCACTTTTGGAAGTTTTAACCCACAGACATTTTTCATTTATAGGAGATCAGAACAAACTTGCAACATTCAAACTCTAAGTGACTACACACGATCAGTGGTTCTACATCCATATTATCCCCCTGCCTATAAAGCACCAATTACCACAGCACATGGGCTCGGTAAAAGCCAAGACACATGGACTGCAATTATCACTACCTTATGTGATGGAACACTTTGCACTTGGAATCACACAGACATTTTAGCTGATGGAAAAAATAGCTTTCAGTTTAAAACTATAATGGCCATGTCTGAAATCAGCCATGCACCAGTCTGAATCCTGTACGCCAGAGAAGTACCATGGAACTAAAGATGGCCTCTTACAGCACACACTGCGGGGTCAGAGTTAAGGTGGCACAGACATCCCTCACTCTGGCACTTCAGAGTGAGTGCTTAAACCATGCTTCCTTGGAGTTCCTCTTGATGTTGCTGGAATTTGTCAATGAAATTTATTTGTACCATTCACATGCTTTTGTTCTTCGCATTGTCTCCCTGAAAACCAGTGTGGACCACCACTGGCAGCCCAGAGGTGAATTCAAAACACCCAGAAAACAACCCTGTGAGACCCTTCACTACAGCAGAGCCAAGGTGCTACAAGCTTGAACGGGGCTTACCGTTGGTGAAGGTGTTCACATAGTATCTGTGGCCCTGGGGAGACATGTAGCTCTGCCAGCCGGGGGGCAGAGGGCAATTCAGAGAATCTTCTCCTGGCTGAGATGTGACCTTCCTGGGTTTCTGCTGGGAAGAAGAGGGTCCTGTTAAGCTGGCTTTC
The DNA here is from genome assembly GCF_020497125.1 of Mauremys mutica. NCBI lineage: Eukaryota > Metazoa > Chordata > Testudines > Geoemydidae > Mauremys > Mauremys mutica. The sequence goes on from NC_059083.1 coordinate 56,896,442, forward strand.
AGACAAGGCAAAGTCTAAACAGAGATGGATATGGGAAGTGGGCCTACAATCTGGAGGTCTCAGGGCAGGAGTGAGACAGACAAACACAGCTAATAATTGCCAGTACTGCACCCCAGTTCTCTGCCCATCCGCAGCCTGTAAAGAGTGCCCTGGATTCCAACAAGATCGTGCAGCACCCCTCATCTCCTGGAGACGTTCCCTGGAGATGCACAGAGTGTGAGGATCTGCTGTGTGTCTTGTATCAACTCTTTATGCTGATGAGACCCTGCAGAGCACATGACTTTGAGAGGAGTCTGGGAGGCAGAGGCTCTCTGGGGAGGAGCAATGTGATTCATTAAACAGCAAAAACAACAAGGAGTCTGGTGGCACCTTAAAGACTAGGTTTTTTACCCACGAAAGCTTATGCCCAAATAAATCTGTTAGTCTTTAAGGTGCCACCGGACTCCTTGTTGTTTTTGTGGATACAGACTAACATGGCTACCCCCTGATACTGAACAGCAAGGTGCAAAGCAGGCAGTGAGCGGGCCAGGCTGTGAGAAGGAAAGTCCCTGCCTGGGTCACTAAGGTCTGTCTACACAGCAAAGAAAAACCAGTGGTTGGCCTGTGCCACCTGACTCGGGCTGTGGGGCTGTTTAATTGCTTTGTAGACTTCGGGCCTGGGCTGGAACCTGAGCTCTGGGACCCTCCCACCCCGCAGGGTCCTAGAGCCCACGGTCTATACAACAATGGAACTGCCCCACAGCCTGAGCCCTGCGAGCCCAAGTCGGCTGTCATGGGCCAGCTGCAGGTTTTCTTTGCTGTGTGGACAGACCCTTGGCTGCTGCGTGTACCCAGGGGGGAATCCCAGGCCTGACCTCACTGTATTCTCCTGGGGCTCCAGCTCTGCTGTCAACACCGGCACAAGCAAGAACTGCGGAAAAGTCTGCCAAGCAGCCCAGGAAAAGGTGGGCTAGCCATGGAGCCAGCGTAGGAACCTGGACCCACAGCGATGCTGTGCTGCTCACACCACTTCAGGCTTAGGCTGGACCCATGGGAAGAGCCTGTGAGGCTGGGCTTGGCAGCAGAGCCAGCCTTAGGGAAAATGGTGCCCTGGGCGAACTGGTATTTTGGTCTCCCCATCACCCTTGGCCCCCATAGGTTCCCTAGGCTTTCCTCTCCTTTCCCCCGCCCCCCACCTCAACACTTCCAGGCCCCGTTGCCTTCCCTTAGTGCTTAATTTGTATTGGAAGAGCTGCCAGAGCTCAGTCCTGGCACCAATTAAGCATTGGCAGGGTGGACTGATAGTAGCAGCTGCTGGTCGGGCACCCAGCTCTGAAGGCAACACCACCGCCAGCAACAGTGCAGAAGTAAGGATGGTGTGGTACATGGTGTATTGCCACCCTTACTTCTGTTATTGCCACCCTTACTTCTGCGCTGCTGCTGCGACTGGTGGTGCCTGGCACTCAGCCTGTGGCTCAAGGTGGGCTTTGTACTGTCACACAGGGGCTGCATCTTGCCAGAGCTCACTGCCTTCCTGCAGCCCTGTAACCGCTCCTGGCTCACCGGGGCACCATTTCAGATTTTGTGGGGTGGGACTCGGGAGACAACTTTAACCGTGATTCCAGGGACTACTTAGGTTCCTGAAAACTATAGGGGTTTTTTTGCAGATAATAACGTAGGAATTAGCTGACAGGAGCATTGTATTTAATTGTTATATAAAGAAAGAAAAAATATATACAAACACCAATTAAAGCCACATTTTAAGTTTATATGTAAATTTAGAACAATCAGGAGATAATACAGCAAAATATTCCCAATCCCAAACCTAGACAGATCAATTCTGCAGCTTTAACACAGATATCAGAAACACAAGTTTGATACTTTGTACACTATCTTTAGTAGAGAAAAATAAAAATAAATAAAATCTGCTTAAAATTGGCTTACTTTCCCTAACAGACACACTCTGTTACTGCCATTATCGACTATATTTCAGTCAGGTTTTTTTTGCTCCACTAAAAATGTATTTACTTAATTTTAACAGATGTGAGTAAGAGTTTTTACTCTTTTATTAAGAAAGGGAATTTATTTTTCTAATTATTTTTGCATTTATGTTTACCAATCACAATCATGTTCGTGAAACTCAAATTTGACTCCATCATTGCTATTAGTATCATACTTGGAACTGCATTTATTTTCATATAGCTTATAAGTTATTTTACAGATATAACTAAAAATACAATTTGAAAATAAGTGACTTTCATCTGCCCCGTGTCTAAAGTTGTGTGTTTAGCTAAACGTTTTTTAAACTGACACTGCTAAGGTTAGTACAAGCTAAATTTACATTCTAGGAGGATACTATTATTTGATTGTACCACTTTAAATAATAAATGACAAAGCACAATATGATAATAAAAGTAATAATGATAATTAATCCAGCCAGGACAGGTTAGGCATTTTAGAACTGACTACTCAAAGAATTAAATTTAAGCATAAGAGAGAAATAAAATTATTTCTCAGTCAAAAAACTAAAATACCATCAATGTAATCCTTAATGGACTTTGAAAGAATAAAATTACAGAGACTATATGTGCCTTGCACATTTCGATATGAAGTACAAAGAAGTAATAACAACAATACAGGTGTGTGTGTTGGGGGAATGTAAGAGAGACAGAGTGAGAGAGAGAGAGAGAGAGAGAGAGTGTGTGTGGGGGGGGAGACAGTGAGAGGGAAAGGGCACTGTCACTTTAAGCCAGGGGTGGGCAAATTACAGCCCGTGGGCCAGATCCGACCCACGAGCCATTTTAAGCTGGCCTCTGAGCTGCACTGAGCGGCTCAGCCCCACTCTGGCCGGGGCACTGGGTCGGGGGCCGCACCCCTGAGCCTCTCCCCACGCCCCAACCCCTTGCCCCAGCCCTGATCCCCCTCCCACTCTCCAAACCCCTCAATCCCAGTCCGGAGCACCCTCCTGCACCCCAAACCTCTCATCCCCAGCCCCACCCCAGAGTCTGCAATCCCAGCCAGAGCCCTCACCCCCCGCACCCCTGCCCCAGCCCTGATCCGCCTCCTGCCCTCCGAACCCCTTGGTCCCAACCCAGAGCACCCTCCTACACCCCAACTCCTCATCCCTAGCCCCACCCCAGAGTCCACCCCCCCTCCCGCACCCCAACCCCAATTTTGTAAGCATTCATGGCCCTCCATACAATTTCTATTCCCCGATGTGGCCAGGGCCGGCTCGAGGGGTTTTGCCACCCCAAGTGGCGGAAGAAAAAAAAAAGCCGTGATCGCGATCTGCGGCAGCTCCACCACGCCGCTTTCTTCTTCAGTGGCAATTCGGCCGCAGATCCTTCGCTCCAAGAGGGACCAAGGGACCTACCGCCGAATTGCCACCAAAGAGCCTGACATGCCGCCCCTTCCCCTTGGCCACCCCAAGCACCTGCTTGCAGAGCTGGTGCCTAGAGCCAGCCCTGAATGTAGCCCTCAGGCCAAAAAGTTTGCCCACCCCTGCTTTAAGCACAGCACTCGGTAGTCTGAAGGCTTGCTCAGTCCAGCAGCAGTTGCCAGCAGCTCCCACTCCTAACCCAGAGCAGCGCAGCAGCACACGCCCAGACTCCTGTCTCCCCACCCCAGCTCAGCGGAGACCGGGTACACAGGCAGGGGGATGGGGACTCCCCACCATCAGCCCCCTACCCTCTGCACAGCACACAGGAGCAGGTTGGCCAGGGGCAACTCCAAGCCGGGGGGGGGAGCGGTGGCAGCAGTCAGCTGAAGAGCAGTGGGAGGGAGCAGGAGGGACAGGACTCCTCTGCTCTGGAAGTGCCCCCTCAGGAAGCCATGTGTTGGGCATCACCCAGCCTGCCCACCCCCACAGTTGGCCCTACCTGGCCCAGCAGGCCCTGAGTGGCAGCCCCTTATAGCCCACTGATTGGCTGATACTAGGGCTTAAACCAGGAAGTAACAGCTCCAGCCCCTGGCTCACAAAGGATCCTAGACCCTGGCTTCCAGCTCTGGTTTGTCCTTGGCTTTGTTCTTCAATTGCTGCCTGCAAGCTGGCGTCTGACCCCGATCTCCTGGTGACCTGATCCTGCCTGGCTCTCCATTCGCCCTCTGGCCCATCAGATTCTGACCTGCCGGTACCTGACTCGGCCCGACTCCTGCTCGAAGGTCTGATCGCCCTTGTCCCAGTTGTGCCAGCCACCATGTCACATCAAGGCACTACTGAGGGCTAGTACCATAACCTAGATCATCAGGCATAACAACGCATGTAGAGGACTCAGCCCCATGTTATGGTGGATGGTGTTTAGCTGTTCCTGCCCAGGCATCGCTGACACCAGAGCTATATGCCACTAGACCTCTTCAGTCTCAAATCTGCATTCACATAAGGTTCAGGTTCCAAAGCCAAGCACTCAAATCTCAGGATATGCGAGGCTGTTAGGGGGCCATGCCCCCTCTGCTCAGCCCCCACGCATGTGCATCCAGAGACAGTCTTTAATTACATGTGATGAGAGCTCCATATTACTCACACCCTGTTCAAGGCCTGATTCACCCTCCAGGAAAGTCCTCTGGGTAGTGTCCAGTGAATGAGATAGCTGAGGAATTTTTATTTAATTCTTCCTCTTCAGTGAGTGGACCCCGCCTCACTGACCCTGCATCCTCCAGCCTGCAGCGATGCAAGCTCTGCTGGTGGGCCTCATATCTGATCTCATTCACAGGACCTCCAGGAATATGAACTGCATGCATCCAATGAAGTGGGTTTTAGCCCACAAAAGCTTATGCTCAAATAAATGTGTTAGTCTCTAAGGTGCAACAAGTACTCCTGTTCTTTTTGCTGATACAGACTAACATGGCTACCCCTCTGAAACACGTGTACATGTGGTCTAGCTGCTACAGGGCAACGTGGAGCTACACTGTGCTAGGGTGGGTGACACTGTCTTCTGAAGGCCTGTGTGGCAAAGTGGAATGGAGTAAGTGCAGCTCTGCTCTCTGCAGGACCTGGGCTCTGGTCTCAGCGCTGGTAGCGGTAACTCTTTGTAGCTCTCCTTTCAAGGAGATGGGCGAATGAGCCTGACCCCTATGGCATGACACCTGAGCTCACAAAGATGGCTGTTAGGCACAGAAATGTTAACACCTATCAGTGGAAGAGCTGGGACTAGAGCTCACAGTTACTGGATTTGCAGATTAATGCACCCAGTATCAGGCCTGGTGTGGGGGTTTGCATCCTAAACCTAGGACAGGGAACTACCAGCTCAAGCCCTTCCCTCTCTCAGCACAAAGTGTCATGTGCCCTTTGCCCCCACCCACGAGGGCAAGTGAAAAGAGAGTCGCTTGGCCAGGGCCAGCAGGCTTTGGCCTGGAGGGGGGCGTGTTCTCTTATAGTCTTGTTTGATAGCTCTCAGCCCCCAGGGCTCATAACAAACCCGCAACTGCGAGAGAGAGGAGGGGGAGAGACACATCACCCCCCTCTGCTCCCTGTCACACAAGACAGCAACCTGTGGAACAGACTGACCAGGAACAAATTGCCAGACAAATGCCTTTCTTTTTCTGATGGCATTCTCAAACGAAAGGGGCGGGAACGCTGTCCGGGTGACAGCCTGAGCTAGGAGAGCCCTGGACACAGGGCCTTCCGGACTCCTGCTGGAGAGATTATAGCACACTACCTTGGATGCACGGCTGCAGGTGGCGATTCAAAGGCCCAGGATCAGGGCCACAGGAACAGGACCTTGCTAATGGCAAAGGCATCACTGGGGTGTTGTATAGCTAGGTCCCAAGCCCTGCCCTTGCTCACATGGTGCTCGTCGCTTTAACAGCATTTCTGTGGAGCCCTGTGCCCACCCCTACAGCCAGGCTGCTGCACTCGCTCTTGCACTTCTTCCCTTCTGTCTCCTTTGCTGACACAGTCCTGTTCCTCCCTCTTCCACCTGCCCCCTTTTCCAGTCATTGTGAGGGGAGGAAAACTGGATGACTTCTGCCTGGGAAGGTGTGCATGTCCCTTTAAGAGACGGGGACACTGTCCTAGAAGTTCTGGGGCAGGCAAAAGAAATGAAATGATGATGACGTGGGGGAGAGAAAGTGAAGGTTGAACCAATAGAGGGAAGAGTGTGGAGGCTGGGGGAGGAGAGAACGGCCGACTCTTAGGAAGGACCCCAAATCAGAGGCCAGACTCTGCACCACGCTCGGTCCTCTGGCTGGCCTTGCATGCCGAGCATCGTGCAGGACGTCTCCCGCAGGTGGGTGCCTGGCTGGGAGATGAGCTCTTTCAAAGGTCTGGCTCCAGTTGGAGCTGCCAAGCACTCCTGGAAACCTGGCCCTGGGCTCTTGTGAAAATCTGGCTTCAGGGCCCAGGCCAGGGGGATAGGGGATCTGGCCACTGATGTGCTGGGTGACCTTGTGTGCATCACTTCCTCTCCCTGAGCCATCTGTAATGGGGCCAGTAACTCAGCTGCCTTTTGGGATGCACTTGGAGAGCCATGGCTGCTGAGTGCTCAGCACTGTCATTGTCACTGCAGTGTTGCCAGCCCGAAGCATTTGAAAATCATTAGACCCCAAACCCATGAGATTTAAAAATAACAGCGGTGGGGTTTCTATTTGCCTGTGGATGTTGGAGGGATTAAAGTTTTCTCTACAACCACGAGGGCTGGAAACTTACTTTTCACTCAGACAAAAGCTGAGATTCTCGGGGGCTCCTGTGATTTCAGGAGCTGGGGCCTTCACTGAAACATCAAACAGCACAAGACTCAGGCTAGAACAGAGAGAGTTGGCCACACTCTTGTGTCCACTGTTGTGTACTGGGGGCAGCGTGGTGCCCAGAGGGGCTGGCCAGAGCTGGTCAGGGTCTGGGGCATTATACCAAAGTCTCCTCCGAGAGCCAGGAAGCCTGGATCAGATCTCCTTCCAAGGTAACTCCATAGGCCAGAGAGCTGCTGTTCAAGGTCACTGTGAGCTGAGCATATAGCAGAGGGCTGGGCAGCTCCAGCTGTGGTATTTGGGATTACCTGGAATTGCAGAGAAGTGACTGATCCAGGCAGGAGGGCAGTAATTAGGCTGTGTGCACAGGTAGAGTGCTCAGCCAGGCTCCGCAGCAAGGACACCTGCCATGCCACCGCACAGTTCTCTCTTCAAACGGCAGCCAACAGTCACTCTCTGCAGCAGTGAAGCAGCCTGAGCCCTGCTCTCTACTTCATGGCTCCAGCAATCTGATAGGCATCGCTCTCAGTCTGCACTCATCAGCCTTATACCCATGACTGAGGAGGAGAAAAGCCCAAATACTAAAGCCAAGAGTAGGAAACCAAGAGGGCTCAGACCCAGCCTGAACACATTCTGACAGGTCAGCTGGAAATCCTCCGTGACCCGTGTGCTCCCACAGCCTTCCACGGTGCAAGACAGGCCCAGGCAGCAGTTTTGAAGGAACAGACTTCAGCTCCCTCCCGCAGAGCCGGGCTGACTCTGCAGGGCAAACAGGAGCAATATGAGTCATTCGTATCCCTAAACCCGTTGCTGTGACTGACATGCAGAGGGGGCAGGAGGCGGCTCCCCAGTTCCCTTGCGAGCTGGAGTGCACATTGGAGTTCTGAGACACGTGCACTACCTTTACTGCAGGCTAAAAATAAAAACCATTTCAGTCTGAATTAACTTAATAGTCAAAGCACTCAAGAGAGCCCCAAGGGCCTCAGCTTTCTTTTTCCAGGCATTCTGGTCTCCTTCGAGCTGGCCCATCATTACCGTGCGTGATGCTTTGGAGGATCAATCCAGACCAGGAGGGGATTGTGTTCCCTGTAACCCTAGGTGCTTCTATGCTGTGCAGCTTTGGCTCAGCACCCTGATGCCAGCAGCCTGCTCACAGCACGAGAGCCTCACCCTGGCTTTCACCAGCCTGGTTACTCCTCGCAGGGTGACACCACCGACAGCACTTCAATCCTGAGTCTCCCCAAAACTGTCTCCTCTGCACTGCTCAGCCCCTCTCCCTGCAGCACTCATAAAACCTTACCAAGTTCTCTGCTCCTTTCAAGAAATGGGACACAGCACCCGCCTCGTAGTTTGGCTGAGGATCTTACCCTTCCATTTGATAAACTGCACTGAGATGGTTGTGTAATAAAACAAGATTTAGTTTATTACCAAAGAGCAGATGTTTCAGGGATACCAAATAGAAGCAATTGGATAGAAATGATTAAACAAACAAACAAAAGTAAAAATACACTTATAAGACTCAACCCTAACTTAACAAAGCAAAGTAATTTTCCCACCACATTTGTTCTCCCAGATGGCTGGCCAGTCCTTAGCCAGGGTCCAACACAGAGCCCAAAGCACTGCCTTTCTTTGTCCCCTTAGGTGAAGGATGCCAACGTGCCTTTTTCTGTCTGCCTGTTATCCTCAAAGTTTATCTTTGTTTTCAAAGCCAGGCAGTCCTGCTGGGGGCATCAGGGAGTTCACACCTTGTGAATTTTTGCAGTCCCCTCCCCAACCCGGATAGTTAAGCAGCTGCCTCCCCAGTTTGCTAATTTGATTATGGTACAACTCTACCTCGATATAACGCGACCCGATATAACATAAATTCAGATATAAAGCGGTAAAGCAGTGCTGGGGGGGGGGGCTGCGCACTCCGGTGGATCAAAGCAAGTTCGATATAATGCAGTTTCACCTATAATACGGCTAAAGATTTTTTGGCTCCCAAGGACAGCGTAGAGGTGTATTTACCTTTTATGTAAATATACTTGTATATTCTCTCTTTGCTGAGTTTACACTGGAGACACAGCCACGCAGGTGGAACCACATTCATTTGTCCAGGGTGAGGTGACTTAAGCCCTACCTGCCAACTACATTTTAAGAACATATTTCCAGGGCATATTTATAATTTTTCACATATCACCTGTGCATGCACCACACAATAATAATGACCAGTATGTCGCCAGTGTACACACGACACCTTCCACGATGCCTTCTAAACACAGGTTATGACACCAGTGACCTTGAGTCTGCTGAGCTGGTCAGGCCAGCTGAGGCTGATTGCTAGTACCGGAAAGCCCTGGCCTTCAGGCATTGGGGTGCTTTTAGGGCCACATCTTGTGACCAAATGTGTTGGGGCAGTCCCAGTCCTGCCACATTACCAAGATTTGAGGCTCCCCACAGTAGGGCCAGTTCTTGTGATATTTGATGTTTTCCTTAAAGCCCCAGCTCCTGGAGTCAGGTCACTACAAGAGAATCTTCCATTTCAGAACATCTATTTCTAACCTCTCTGGTTGTGAAGAAAAGCCAGGAAACATGATCCGAGCGGGACCCAAAGGCTCAAAAGCCAGGAGGTGAATAAACCTCCCAACACTGATTATTTTGAAAATTCCCTATATTTTATGCCAGTATTAGGGGGCCCGACTGCTGATTTCTAGCCATTTGGGGCTGGTGATACTGTTCCTAGGTCTCTCTCAGCAGGCTGAATATTGATGGCTATGGGACCATCCCGCAGGTCTGCTGAGCAGCCTGAGGGGAAGTGAAGGTCTCTGCCATGGCTCACTAGCTTTGCTGGGGTGCAGTTAGCACAGCACTGGCCCTCCCTTTCCCATTAACTAGGGGCCAGTCAGTGACAAGACATCTCTTGTCCCCAAGCCCTCTCCACTCTGGCCGGGAGTGTCACTGTAAATGGGGGATGGGTGTGCTCTGGAAAAGAAACAAGGAGCTCTCAGCACAGGTGGGCAGCAGCACAAACGTAATGAGCCCCCGATGTTCCCATTTGGAAAAGCTCGGCTGCTGGACAGGAGGCCACCAGCAGCACCAGGTTCTTGCCTATTGAGAGTTACAGCAAACTCTTTGGCATAATTAATAGTGATGTTTCAAAGGAAATCAATGACATACAATTTGTCTGACAAGCCAGGATTTTTCTCCTAGACAGAGGACTCCCATGTGGGCTCTGGGGCTGTGAGGCACCATTGTATCAGCTGTGCAAGGGGGTGAGATGAGGGACACTCTCCTGTGACACCCTCCTGATTGCAGCATGAGCAGGTTTTGAAGCAGTCTAGCATTCAGCTGTTTGCACAATGAGAGCGTCTCCACTTCAGGCAGCTCTGGAAAGCAGCACATGGCTGGAGAGCTGGTTACTAGATCTGTGCAGACCGATTGGTGGCTGGGAGATGGCATGTTCATGCCCCACTAGTGTCTGCTGCCTGCACACATCATGGAGCCCATCACGAATGCAAGGAATGCCAAGGAGTTCTCTGGCTGGGGGGCTTTTGAGTGGATCTTAAAATACAAGGTACTGTGGGGTCACTAAAAATTAAAGAGGCTTTGGCACTGTGACATTACACCCCATATTCTTCATAGAAATATGGTTAGGATATGAATATGACATAAGATATACTTTATGCAAGATGGCTCATGTAAGATATCACTGGAAAGGTTATGATTTACCGAATGTGATTATCCCATTTGTATGCATGTATCATTTCGGTACCTGAAGTTAGGAATATTGACTATATAACAATTACAACTGTGTGTACTTGGGGAAACGCCCACCAGACAGTAAGCAATCAGCCTTAATGGGCCATTAGAAAAAGACAATGAGTCTTTGAAGATGTGGATCTCCTATCTGCCTGGAGTTCCTGCCTGTGGACATTGCAAATAAACCTGGTTTCATAGTTGCTTTGACACTGCAAGGTCAGGTGATAAGATCATCTGATACAAAATACCACCTTGGACACTGCTGGTACTTTTCCTCCATAGGGGGATGGGGATCAGACAAAGGTTTTCCATCTTAGGTAAATCCTTTTTAAGGCTTGGGAGGGGGCCAATCTGGTCTCTCCTCCATTGCCTACCCAAGAAGAAAGACTGCTGAAAGTACCTGAGGGTTCAAAGGAACTAACCTGAGGGGAAAGACTGGGTCCAGACTGAGACAGGGTCCTGTCTGTAAGAAGAAATAACTGGAACTCTAAGGCTTTGGCTACACTTGCATTTCAAAGCGCTGCCGCGGCAGCGCTTTGAAGCGCTAAGTGTAATCAAAGCGCCAGCGCTGGGAGAAAACTCTCCCAGCGCTGTCCGTACTCCACTTCCCTGTGGGGAATAACGGACAGCGCTGGGAGCCGCGCTCCCAGCGCTGGGGCTTTGACTACACTGGCGCTTTGTAGCGCCGCAATTTGCAGCGCTGCAGAGGGTGTGTTTTCACACCCTGCTGCAGCGCTGCAAATTTGTAAGTGTAGCCAAGCCCTAAGCTACAAAAACTCTGCAATTGGCCTAAAATAACATTTAGGGTGAGAAATTACTTCTTGAAACTAGTCTCTTTAAGATCTTAAGCTTAGCGTGTGTATGTTGTTTTATTTGCTGTTTGCTATCCCTTATAATCACTTAATATCTGCCTTTTATAGTTAATACATTTGTTTTATTTATTATTAAACCCAGTTTGTGCAATTTCTAACTGGGGTGTGGGGGGGAAAGACGTTGTGCATATTTCTTTTCACATTGAGGGAGAGGGTGAATTTTTAGGAGCTTGCACTGTGCAGATCTTTCTACACAGCGCAAGACAGTATTATTTTGGGTTTATTCCCCAAAAGAGGTGTACACAAGAATGCTGGGTGAATCCTCTCAGACAGAGCTGACTTCAGTCTGTGTCTGCAGCTGGGTGTGGCCCTACCTGTGTGTGTGCTGCAAGAGGATGGAGAGCCTAATTCAGCAAAACAGGGAGAGGGAATCCAGGCTAGTAGAGCAGGAGGGCCCAATACATCAGGTGGCATCCCAGAAGGGGGGGGGGGGGTCCTAACCCATCACAGCCACCAAGTCCCAGTTTGCTCAGCTCCCTAGGCAAAGCTTCCTTGCCCGCACTGTAGGTGCAGTGTATGATCACCCCCATAGGTGACTGCTGCCTTTTGGTGGTGCTCCACATAGTGAGCTTAGCTGTTTGCTTTGCTCTGACCGCCAGCTGTGGAGCCAGTTGATAAGCAGTATGCTCAGCTGACTCTCCTCCTAGGACCCCCTCACCAGCCATGCTTTGCTCAACCCTCACCAGCTCTCTCATTCATCACCAGAGCCACCACTCTGTGTTATATCTTCCAGCCATGACTCAGAGAGGGCTCCTCATCTCCACTTTCTATCAATCTTGGTTTTCAAATGCTGCGATGTCACTGCTCCTATGCTTGGCCTTGCTACAGTCTAGTGGCTGGAAGGACACTGCTGCTCATGAGCAGCCTGCAGGAGACAGGCTTCCAAATGGACTATGGTCAGCATGTCTTGTTTGACATGAGCTGATTCCTATTTCGACAAATATTCCACTAGCTGGGCTCTGTTCTGCCAGGTTCACCATATCTGTAGCTGGAATCACACCTGCTGTGGGCTTCAGGCAGCCACAGCAAGAGTTCCCGCAGCTCCAGCTGACAAGGAATTATCCCCCCACACTGATTCTCAGGATCAGTGGAAGGCCTAGGAGAGAGTCTCCTTTCCCAGTCCCTCCCCCAGGAGGCTCTGACTACATTTAGACTTCCAGTTGAGCCATGAAGAGTACTGCCAGGTACAGCCCAGGCCCTTTGAGTAGCTCTCCTCCTAGTTAAAGCCAACTCACCTCCACCCCTCACTTACCATTTCGGAGCTAGTGGCTCCCCAGCAGGAATCTTCTCCAAGACAGGGCTGGCCGCAGCTCTGCATTGCTCAGGGGCCGAGCAGGGAAAGGACAAAGAACCTCGTTGTCAGATGAAGTCAGCTCACTGCCTGCTCGCTCTGGATGTGGAAAGCTTCCACGACATGGCTGAATCCCCAAGCAAGACTGGGGCCTGCTTCCAGGGCCCTGTGAAAAGCTCTGAGCACTGCTTTATTCTTGGCTGAGAATCCAAAGGATTCACTCCAGACGGCCCAAATGCAAAGCTTCTGGGAGCATGAGAGTGGCTGTGCAGTGGTAGAGCACAATGGCCACATCTGTGCCACTGACCAGTTGCTTTCCTTGCACAGGCCAAGCGAACAAGTGCTGCTTTGTCAGTTGCTATGACCTTCTGGGTCCCCTCTGGTCCTGCTGGGGAACTGTCTCGGCCCAGTCCCATGCACAATGCCTGGCCTGCTGGAATGTAACATTGCAAAAGAAAAGAGCCCTGCTGGAGCAGCTCTGCCCTCCCTGCTGCCAGGCTGGGGTAAGTGCTGTGTGCTATCGGCGTGACAGCTCTGCTTCCAGGCCCCACACGAGATCAGGGACTCCTTGTTCTGGGCACTGTGCAGACACACCCCTCTCTCTCTGAATAGAGATGGAGAGGAAGAATCACTGTCACCAGTACAGAGACAGAGTAAGTGACCTGGCAGCCTTCCTCCCATCTCATGGGAAGGGGAGTTAAGAAAGTGCTGCTGGACATGCTCCCCCTGGCTGCTCCTTCACAAGGCAACAGCATCTCGGCCTTTTCCCTGCCTCACTGGGAGCAACTGGCATATCCATTAAAGTTCAGCCAAGGTCTCATTCCTGAGGGTGTCAAAGAATCATAGAAGATTAGAGATGGAAAAAACCTCGGGAGGTCATGTAGTCCAACCCCACTGCTCAAAGCAGGACCAACACCAAATAAATCATCCCAGCCAGGCTTTGTCAAGCCAGGCCTTAAAAACCTCTAAGGATGGAGATTCCACCACCTCCCTAGGTAACTCATTCCAGTGCTTCACCACCCTCCTAGTGAAATAGTGTTTCCTAATATCCAACCTAGACCTCCCCCACTGCAACTTGAGACCATTACTCCTTGTTCTGTCATCTGCTACCACTGAGAACAGCCAAGCTCCATCCTCTTTGGAACCCCTCTTCACGTAGTTGAAGGCTATTATCAAATCGCCCCTCACTCTTCTCTTCTGCAGACTAAATAAGCCCAGTTCCCTTAGCCTCTCCTCGTAGGTCATGTGCCTCAGCCCTCTAATCATTTTTGTTGCCCTCAGTTGGACTCTGTCCAATTTGTCCACATCCTTTCTGTAGTGGGGGGGCCGAAAACTGGACGCAATACTGCACATGTGGCCTCACCAGTGCCGAATAGAGAGGAATAATCACTTCCCTCAATCTGCTGGCAATGCTCCTACTAATGCAGCCCAATATGCTGTTAGCCTTCTTGGCAACAAGGGCACATTGTTGACTCATATCCAGCTTCTTCTCCACTGTAATCCACAGGCCCTTTTCTGCAGAACTGCTGCTTAGCCAGTCCGTCCCCAGCCTGTAGCAGTGCATGGGATCCTTCAATCCTTAGTGCAGGACTCTGCACTGGTCCATGTTGAACCTCATCAGATTTCTTTTGGCCCAATCCTCCAATTTGTCTAGGTCACTCTGGACCCTATCCCTACCCTCCAGCGTATCTACCTCTCCCCCCAGCTTAGTGTCATTCACAAACTTGCTGAGGGTGCAATCCATCCCATCATCCAGATTATTAATGAAGATATTGAACAAAACCTCCCCAGAGGCCTTGGTGACAGCAACACCCCCTGAAAGGCAAAACCACCTGTGCTGCCAGCCAGAGACTGCAGCCTGGCAAGCAGTTTCCCAGTGCCATTCCACTGCCAGGCCTTGGAGGGGGACACCTCACCCTGCCCCTGCCTACTGTTGAGACAATGCGTCCCTGCGCCAGAGAGCATAGATTTTTTGCAGCAGTACTCCATCAGGGGAAGGGCGCACACAGGAGCTGTCTTGTGCAGCCGTTGGCGCCTCCTGTAGCACGCGCACCCCCAACCATCCTCTCAGTTCCTTCTCTACCACAGAGCTCGGCTGTGTAACTCCAAAGTAGAGGGGAGGAGGGTGGGTAGTGGAGCACCCAGAGGGACACACATCTTGAAGAACCATCGTTACTGCACAAGGTGAGTAAATTCTTCTTCGAGTAGTAGTAGTATCCCTGTGGGTGCTCCACTCTAGGTGCTTGAAGAGCAGTATCCCACCAGGGGTGGCAGGGGTTCGGAGTTATGTATAAGCGTGTGATGAGAGCACTGTGAGGCCAATGAGAGAATCTGAGACAAGGCCTTGGCTGATAGAGTAATGCTTTGTGAAAGTGTGCTCTGATGTCCAGGTTGCAGCTCTACAAATGTCTATTAAGGGGACATTGTTCAAGAATGCAATTGATGTTGCCATGGCTTGTGTTGAGTGGGATCTGATGCCCACAGGGGGTCCTTCGTTATGTAGGTGGTAGCAAGTTTGAATACAAGAAGAGATTCATTTGGAGAGTCTCTGGGTCGATATTGTAGAGCCCTTGGAGCGCTCTGCTGTAGAGACAAATAGTCTCGGTGACTTGTTAAATGGTTTAGTTCTGTCCAAGTAGAAGGCTACAGCCTGTCTGACATCTAGCATGTGTAACATTGCTTGTCGAGAATCCTTATGTGGCTTGGGATGGAAGGCAGGTAAGCATATGGTTTGGTTAATATGAAAAGGTGTAGCCACTTTGGGCAAGAATTTTGGGTGAGGACATAATATGATTTTGTCTTTGCTAAATATCGTGTACAGTGGTTCAGCCATCAATGCTCCTATTTCGCTGACACGTCTTGCAGACATGATTGCCACTAGGAATGCGACTGTCATTGACATATGAAGGAGGGAGCAGGTAGCTAGAGGTTTTAAGGGTGGTCTTGTGAGTCATTTGAGCACAAGATTGAGATCCCATGGTGGTGTAAGTTGGCGTGCTTCTGGGTACATGTTCTGTATACCGGCAAGAAAGCACGGTGTAATCAGGTGAGTGAATATTGAAGCTCCTTCTATCTGTTCATGGAGGGCCGTGATGGCAGCCAGGTGTACTTTAAAAGAACTTATGGTTTACCCCGTTTCCTTCAGTTCTAGTAGGTAGTCTAGGATCATAGATAGAGGCGCCTTGGTGGCAGCCAGCTGTTTTTGCTGACACCAAAGGGAGAATCTTCTCCACTTGTAGCAGTAAGTATTTCTAGTGGTGAGGCAACAGCTATTTAGTAATACCTGTTTTACTTTCTTTGAGCAGTTCAATTCTCCATGTTGGAACCACACAGGAGCCATGCTTTGAGATGCAGCTTCGCTGGGTTTGGATGGAGTGTCAGACCCTTGTAAGGGCAGCGGTTGTGGGGCATAGACTGCTAGGTGTGACAGGTACAGAAACCAAGTCTGTCTGGGCCATGTGGGGACAATGAGAATGATGTATGCTCTGTCGAGTCATATCTTGCAGATGACCCGTGGGATCAGTGGTATTGGCGGGAAGATGTACATGAGCCATGCATTCCACGGGATGAGGAAGTTGTCCCCTAATGACCCCAGCGCCAGGCCTGCCCTGCAGCAAAAGAGTGGACATTTGTAGTTTATTGCTGAGGCGAACAAGTCGATTACTGGGTGACCCCATTTTTGGAATATCATGCTGAGAACACTGTTGTGGATTTCTCACTCATGTTCCTGTAAGAAGTACCTGCTGAGATTGTCAGCTGTAGTGTTTTGGCATCCCGGTAGGCATGATGCTGTGATGTTTATATTGTTGCGGATGCACAAGTTCCAAAAGTTCATGGCTTCTGTGCATAGTAAGGAAGTGGTGGCATGCATTGTGTACTGCACGGAGTTCCAGGAGATTGACATGTAGTCAGGTTTCCATCATGGACCACTTGCCTTGTACATTGTGGTGACCCAGGTGAGAGCCCCAACTGATCAGAAGGCGTCTGTTGTAATAGTCACTGATGAGGGGTCTTGTTGAAAGGAATCCCTGAGCATACATTCCTTGGTTGTGTCCACCACTGTAGGGAGAGGATAACCTTTGGTGGTAGTATCACACATCTGTTGAGAGAGTGTTTGCTGGGTGCATAGACCGTGCTCAACCAGTGCTGCAAACAGCGCATATGGAGTCTGGCATTCTTTACTATGAAAGTCGTAGCTGCCATATGTCTCAGAATCTGAAGGCATGTCCTCACTGAAGTTTGTGGACTGATGGTCACTGTGGAAATAAGATTTGTCAATGTAGTGAATCTGTGGTTTGGTAATACTGTCTTGGCTTGTATGGCTTCTAGGTTGGCTCCGATAAACTCCAGTCACTGGGTTGGTTCCAGGGTGGATTTATTTTCATTTATCTGTAGACCTAGCCAGTGAAACAGGTCTATCGTGGTCTTCAGCATGCATGCCGTTTCTTGTCAATTGACACCTTTGCGTAGGCAATCGTCTAAATAGGGGAAGATTATGACTCCTTTGCATCGTAAATATGCTGCTACTACCGCGAGTGTTTTTGAGATTACGTGGGGAGCAGTGGATAGTCTGATGGGAAGGACACTGTAGTAAGTTGGGTCCTACTGTGAACCGCAGGAACCATCTGGGGGGCAGGATGTATGGTAATATGCATCTTAGAGGTTGAGGGCTGCAAACTAGTCCCCCCATCTAGCGCTAGGATTATTGTGGCCAAAGTGACTATTTTGAACCTGTGGTTGCATACAAACCTGCTGAGTTTTCAGAGATCTAAGAGTGGTCTCCATCCCTCTCCTTTCTTCTCTGTCAGGAAATATTTGGAGTAAAAACCCTTCCCTTGGTATTGGTGTGGTACTGGTTCTACAGCACCCAGCAGTAGGAGATAGTCTACTTCCTGTTGCAGAAGGTGCTCGTGAGAGGGGTTCCTGAGGAGGGATGGGGAAGGGGGAGAGTGGGGGGGATGGTTGTGAAAGGGATGGTGTAGACAGATTGTATGATCTCCAATATCCATTGATCTGTGGTTATCGCAGCCAAGGCACTGTAAAATGGGTGTAAGCAATGACCAAAGTTGTGGGATGGAGTATCTGTTGGTGCTAGAGGTGTCATGAGGTTGTGCATACCCTGAACCAATTCTTCAAAATTGTGGCTTAGATGTAGATGGATGGTTGGACGAAGCCTGGTTATATGGAGCTTGTCGTCTCTATGCCCATTGTTTGGGTCTGTTCTGAGTGAAGTATTGTGGTGGTTGACAGTTAAACGAGGTGTCTCGCGACCTCTGGTATGGTGTAAAGCGTGGGCATTTGTCAGGTGGTGGGTGTATGCCTAGCGTATGCAGCATCACTCCGGAGTCCTTCATGGTATGGAGCACGTTGTCTGTTTCAGATGAGAATAGTTTATCCCTATTGAAGGGAAGGTCCTCCACTTTTAGCTGTAGTTCTTTCGGAATTCCCAAAGCTTGCTACCACGATGTTCTTCTCATAACCACAGCTGTTGCAGTTGTTCAGGCAGCTGTGTCCACTACATCCATTGAGGCTTGCAGTGCTGTGCGGGCTATTATCTGATCTTCATTAATGATGGCGTTGAGTTGAGGATGTTTGTGCTCGGGGAGGTCTTCCACGAGCTCTTGTATTTTACTATAGTTAGAATAGTCGTAATTTGCTAGTAGAGCAGAATAGTTGGCAGCTCTGAGCAGAAGGGTGACTGATGAATAAACTTTATGCCCAAAGAGGTCCAGTCACTTGTGTTCTTTATCCTGTGGTGTGGAACGGAAATGAGGCTGTTTACTGCGCTGATTGGCAGCCTCTGCTACCAGAGAACAGGCTTGAGGGTATGAAACAAAAATTCCATGCCTTTGGCTGGAACGAAGTATTTCCTGTCAGCCCTTTTATTGGTGGGTGGTGCCGATGCTGGTGTTTGCCATATGGCCTCCGCAGGCTCCATTATGGCCCTATCCATGGGGAGGGCGATCTTGGCCGATGATGGCAGCTGTAAGATTTTTAACAACTTATGTTGTTTCTCCTGCACCTCATGTTAGGCAATTTCTTGGCTGTTTGCTACTCTTTTGAAGAGTTCTTGAAACGATATCAGGTCATATGGTACTATCAGGGTATCTGGAGTCACCGCTTCCTCTGGTGTGGAAGATGAGTGTGGGGCAGGTTGTGAATCATCCAGGTCTTTCTGTGATAGTATCTCTTCCTCTTCTAGCTCTGTCTCAGGGGGGTCAGAGGTTTCTCTGAGTGGTAAGGATGGATGTACTCTGAATCCTCTTCTGGCTGGGGAAGGGGGGCCAGAATATGGGTTCTAGTATGTGGCCCAAGGACCCCATTGTGGCCATTGCATGGGGTAAGGTGATAGCAGGTAAGGCCAGTGCTGTGCATACCAGGACTGTAAATGCTCAGAGGGATTAACGCTTAGGCTTCATAGCGTTCCATGTAGGTCTCATCTGTGATGGCAATGAATGTTGAGAGGAGAAGCGGTTGTGCTGCACATCACCTTCCTCACCACTATGCATGGAGATCGGTGCAGGAGATGAAGGATGGTACTGTGCTATGTAGCTCGGGGAGTTATTGGTGCCAAGTAGTGGTGACTGCGGTGCAGAAGAAACCGCTATGTCTGCATGATGTAGGAGTTACGCTGGTCCCACCTTAGGGTTGCAGTCGACCGTTGGAGCGCTGACTAGTGCCGGATTCGGCTTGTTCGCCAGCATCAAGTCTGGAGTCAGTGCCGGTGGTGGCAGGATTGATCGCAGTGCCGCTGCCTGTGTTGCGCTCAGTGGTGTAGCCAGGTGGAGGGAAGAGGGGGAATGGAAAAAAAAAAGGCACCACCCGCTGCGGCGCTTTTACTAACGGGGCAGTGCTCTGGGTGTTCAGCGGCACCTCAGTAGCGGGACCTTCACTTGCTCCACGGGTCTTCGGCAGCATTTTGGCGATGAAGCTTCAGTGCCACCGAAGACACCCGAAGGGAGTGAAGGTTCCGCCGCCGAAGACCCGGAGCTTCGCCCCGTCAGGAAGAGCGCCGCAGTGGGTGGGGCCTTTTTTTTTCCCCTCCTGGATGAGTAAAATTAAAAAGGTGCCACTTGTGCTTGGTGGGGGAGCAGCCACTCCCTCGCTACCCCCCTAGCTATGCTCCTGGTTGCTCTCCACACCGGGGTGGTGGGTGCTGTGGAAGAGACTTGACGTCTCGACTCCGGTGCCGCGCGTTGGGGTTCGGCAGAGGTCCACTGAGGGACAGTGCCAGAGGAGCCTGGTGCCTCATAAGTGCTCTCTCTGGATGAGTGGAGCACTGAGGGTGAAGACCTTGCTAGGGAAGCTCTCTTTTTGTGAGAGTCCCTTGTTGGAGAGGTCGAAGCTTGCTTCCTGATAGTTTTGGAAGTCGGAGCCTTATCGCGTAGGGATCTTGGTTTTTGAGATCCCTAGAGGACATCTCTTGTGGAGGTTGGAAGGATTTCTCCATCAGAAGCATTTTCAAATGGAGATCCCTATCACGATCCTCTTGACTTCAAGTTGCTGCAATGTATGCATTTCTGGGAGATATGAGTTTCTCCCAGACAGCAGATGCAGGATGCGTGGCCATCAGAGACTGGCATCGGTTCACGGCAGGAGTCACACTTTTTAAACCCCGTTGAGCCCAGCATGACTTCAGTTAAGCCTCTCCCCACTCTCGATAGATAATGGTGGGAGTTAATTGCAGTGGTAAACTGTAGAGCTATTCCTAAATTGAGAACTAAGTAAAGATCTCACCTTTTTTTTTTTTTAGAAAAACCTCTAAGAGGAACTAATGAATCTATGGAACTATGTATAGACTAATAAGTTCCTATGTAACTTGTAACTTCCGCCCCCCCCCTCAAAGGTATCAAGGAGAGCACAGCTGTGGAGCTCCGTCAGCAGCCAAGGACAGTTGAGAAGGAACAGAGGGGATGGTCGGAGTGCGTGCACTACAGGAGGCGCCAACAGCTGCACGAGACAGCTCCTGTGCGTGCCCCTCCCCGGACCGAGTGCTGCAAAAAAAATCTCCGATCTGTGGCACAGGGACACACCAACACCTAGAGTAGAGCACCCACAGAGACACCACTCAAAGAAGAACCTGTTTTATGTTTTATGTAAAACAGTGTGTTTTGGTTGAAGTGCTTGGGAAATCTGCTCAGGAACAAAAACTGGTGCATGTTCTCTCCACAGTGAGGGAGGGGCAACCTGGGTTATAAATGTACACTGCTCAGGCGTCTGACCAGGGCAAGATGGTACAGTTCTGGGGTGCAAGGCTGGGGAGCTGGGGGGAACTGGCTGGAGCCTCCCTATTGTTTGTTTATGAGTGGCTGGGAGAAGCATTCACGTAACTCAATTGGGTGTGTCCCTGCCTGTGGATGCCTGTGTAAATGCAGGAGCTGACAGAAGTTTGTTGCTTAGCAACAACATCACAGTGTGAGAGGGAGCCCAGGCTGGTGGCAAAGAGGGCTCAGCAGTACCTCAATTCAGGTTGCATCCTGGGAAAATCCATCACACTGTGTCAAACCACTGGAACAGAGTGCAGGGAGTGAACAGGGGAGCCTGCACCCTGATCACTTAACTGCCAATCTGTGCCCCGGAGGAAGCTGATTGGGGTAATTAGCTAACCAGGCTGGGTGGGATAAATAGTCCATCAACCCAAGTCAGATAAAGAGGCACAGGAAGGAAGTGCCTGGGGGGAAAGAGAGGAACAGGGCTGGCTGCACCAAGTCACACAGTGGCCTCAGGGAACGGAGACCTCCATTCCCCTCAGCTCCTGCAGTGCCTAAAGCACAGAGGATATTGTAATAGGCTGCTGCACAGGGACTATAATGGTATTGGTGGCGAGAACTCAAAATCAGTGGCATTGTCATTGCACAACTTGTGCAATCAGCACAGTTTCTGCAGGGCAAGAAGACAAGGGCGAAGGCGCTCCCTGTAACACAACCCTTCAGTCAGAGACAATCGCCGCTTTGTGTGGAGGTGTCCATATGCTGGAAACATCACGTGCCAGAGAAATTTCAGGGGAATGGTTATTTCTTTCCTGGAAGCATGAGGAACCAACTTTGCTTAAAACATCCTGCTTGTGAAATACTGAGCAGAGGCGGAAGTGGCATATCACGGACAAGCTGTGGGTGGGGCAGGGGGAGGGGGAGGCTGGCAGGGCTGGGTCAGGCAGGCAGAATGTGCTGTTCTGCTTCATGCTGCCAAGCCTCCCACCAACACTGGCACACCCACACACCCAGTGCAGTGCCACCAAGGGCTGGGCAGAAGTAAGGAGTCCTGGCTTTGCAGCTTCCCATAGCCAAGAAGTAGCATGTTTGCCTTGGATGTACTATGTACAAGGGCTGTACTATGCACAAGGGAGTATCCCCGACTCTCACAACCTGAATTGCAAACAGTCCCAGGAGAGGCAAGGATGATCCATAACACCACAATAAAATCATACATGAAGGCAGGAGCTGCAGGTCTAGACCTTCAAGGCTTAGTCCTCCACAGGATCCCTTCCCACTAGTTGGTTTTTGCACTCAAAGCAGGGATTCACCCTCTCGGCATGTACAAAGCACTCAGTGTCTCCTCCCCCAACATGCAGCACTTACTCTGAGCACAGAATGGATTAAAGTTAATCTGTTAATTAGCTGAGGAGTTAAGATTCATTGTAAAATAGGCACTTAAAGAACTGTAATGCCCTGTATCACCCCTTGTCTTTTGACAGAGGGAATTCTTCATGTGTTTCTCTGATGGAGATTTTGTGTGCCACCTCTGCTGACAGAGAAACTTTGTTATGTAAAATAATGGTGAAAAATTACCATTAATCCTAAATATTTCTTCTCAGCCATTACCCCTTGTACCAGATCTACCCCACAGGGAGGGCGGGAAGACAAGGCAGGGGGTCAGCAGGGGATGCAGCAGACAGAAGGCTCAAAAGAATGGAGGGGGCATGGTCAGTGGGAATTTCCAGGGGGTGTGCAGGGAAACATCAAGCACAAGAGGACAGAGGAAGTGGGGGGCGCACTCATGCAATTCACAATGCACTGGCTGTTTTACACAGCTCCCCAGTAGCATGTGGCAGTCTGCGCACACCGGTGAAGCTGAGCCAAGAGGGGAACCTTTCAAAACGATTTCAGGTTGAGAGTTCACCTCTTCAGATCACTATCAAATGTATTAAAGCCATGACCGCCGATTTAAAGCTGCCCGCCCCACCTTACTGCAGCCCTGTGTGCGTGTGTGTGCACACGCTGAATGCCCTCCTCACAGAGGAGTTTTCCACGGGACCCTGTCCCATTCAGTGCACAGGAGGAGTAGTTCTTCGTATCCACAGCCCAAGGGAGACAGCCCACCAGCACGGCAGTAGGGCCCAGGCAGTGCTCTCCTTCCCTAAACCAGGCAGGATTGAGGAAGAATGAATTCCAGAGAGGAGCCAGCCCCAGAGGCCAAAGACACAAAAGGCAGGAGGAGAAGGCACAGAAGCAGCCTCACTCAGTAGGTGCCTCAGCAGAGACTACTGGACACTGATGATACCACTTGCTGCACCCTGGCCATTCTCTGCCCTGTGCTGATTTACTGTTTGTCCAGCTCCCTCACACCACTTCACTCACAGTCTCTTCACCTCAGCCTGCATCCCTCTTCCTGCCCTCCTCCATCTCCCCTGCCCTGTCGCCCTCCCTAGCTCTTCCTGCCAACGTCCCCTCCTCCTTCCCTTGTCTCCATTTAGCTGATCCCCTTCCAGCAATACTCTACCCAAACAAATGTAAATGGCAGGACCACAGTATTTATCATCCGCAAGGTTGAGACCTTTAGATCTGCTGCACAGACCTCAGCCACTTGAGCTACTGAGTAACTGGTAGCAGTAATAGGCTGTTATCCTCTCTGTGAACCAACCACTTGAGGGGGAAGTGACACATATTTTGCTAGTGGGATTCACAGTATTTGCTAACAGCAGAGAATGTTGGACTCAAGGATCCCCTCCCCCGCTCCGAACCGCATGTTGTCACCACAGGTCAGAGTTATGTCAGTCTGGGTGCCTTACATGCATTTCTGGACTTTATCAGTGTTTGGGTTTCATACTTTGAATGTCCTGGGTTCATAACGCCTGTGTTTGGGTGATGACATCATCCCTGTAAATATATTCCGCCCTAAACGACTGCTGTGTACTCCCAGCCCTAAGTCTTTCTGTACAAAGATTTTGTTGAGGAATCTTTTTAGTGCTGTCAACTACTCTCTCCTGATGATTTCTGAATCCCAAATTGAAATGACAATCTCTCCTTCCCCTGCATGTAATTGTTGTCCTGCTTCTAGGTTAAACTAATACGGAGAGTCAAACAAATCAGGTTAAGCTAATACAGAGAGACAAACAAATATGCCAAATGACATAAACAAGCCCACATGAAAGCAGCTCTGAGCTTATTAAAGCGTATAAATGACTGGGATCGACTAGGGGGAAAGAAATGATTTCCCCTGTTCGGCATACATTCTGGGTGTGACCATAAAGGACAAAGACAAGAGTTCAACTGACAGCGCCTCTCCCTGACTGCTCTGCCTGATGCCAGTGCACAGTCAGTGCAAAGCCCACCTCCCAGGAGAGGGGGGAATTTGGGGCTGGGACTGCACCTCCTGGAAGTGCAACATGCACAGGTGCATTCTGGGGGGTAGGGGGAAGGCAGCAATGGCTGTCAGATACTTTTGTGCCTGGAGGGGTCCGGTCGAGAGCCAACATAAAACAGTAGATTCTAAATTACATATATTTACATAAATAGGCATTAATTTTCAGCCACACTGCCTATTTGTCCTGTTCACACCCACTTCATGCATTCATTGCATACATCTCAACTAGCATTGTTAAAGACTGCATCATAATTCATTAGTATTATTTATCTGTGTTATTGTAGCACTTAGGAAGCCAAGTCAGGTAGCAGGGTCCTGCTGAGCTCGGTGCTGCACAGAAACAGGACACAAAGATGGTCCCTGCCCCAGATTGCTGCCAAGAGACATGGGATGGAGCCAGAACGGCAGGGGAGTACAAGACATAACGAGACAGGGCTGGTTAACATGACCAGCAACCTGGCTGGTGTAAAGCTTTGGTCCATATGCACATGGGTCAGGGCTGAACTAAGGCTGTACGAACACAGACTAAGAGCCAGCTCCTGCC
The DNA here is from genome assembly GCF_020497125.1 of Mauremys mutica. Taxonomy (NCBI): domain Eukaryota; kingdom Metazoa; phylum Chordata; order Testudines; family Geoemydidae; genus Mauremys; species Mauremys mutica. The sequence continues at coordinate 56,921,130 of NC_059083.1, forward strand.
CTGAAGATTCAGTCTAAACAGACAGACAGACAAGAGAGGGACAGGAACAGAGAGGCGAAGCGACCTCCTAGTCACCCAGCAGGCCAGCTGATAGATGTAAACTAGTAGGTTAGTTGAAAAGGATCAGAAGATGGCCCTCGAGAGTATGTAGCATTGTTCCTGGGCTTTGCAACACCAATACAACTAGCAGTTGTGTATCTTGAAACCCTGGCTGAGGCACAAGGGAAGGAGGGAGATGCGGCAGTTGACCTAATATGCCTTTTCCACCTCTCATTTGTATGATTTTTCAAGGCCTTTTTATTATGATGGTTTCCAGTTCTTCTATGGCAGGAGAATTATTGACAGGATAATTGATGAGAATTAGAAATCACTGTCTAGAAGTGCCTACACAAGGAGAAAATTGTCCAGCCAGCAAAGGCAGAGCAAGAGCCAATGGCTGGAAGCTGAGACTAGAGACATTTGAGGCGGGAGCAAAGGCACAAATTGTTGATTGTGAGGGTAATTAACCCCTGGAACAACTTACCCAGGGCCCTGGTGGATCCTCCATCTCTCGGAGTCTGTAAATCAAGGCTGTCTGTCTCTTTCTAACAGCTCTGCTCTGACTCAGCCACAAGTTATCGGCTGGATGCAGGAGTCACTGGGCGAGGTTCTCCAGACTGTGTTCTGCAGGAGGTCAGTCTGGTTGAGTCCCTTCTGGCCTTAAAATCTCTGGCTATGACAGTGTGGCAGAGCTGGGAGAAGAATAGATACTCCGCCTCTTCCTCTCATGCATGAGAGTGACAATTGTCTCCTGCAGGGGAATACCCGAATGCATTGGCCCATTAAGGAACTAACTGACTGCAGCGTGTCATTGGAAGAAACAAGGGATTTTAAAGTTGTAGGAGCAGGAAAGACATGTAACTGCAGGGACTCCTCCTACTCCCCTCTGCACTTGCAGAACTGAAAAAGGGCTACAGTATCATTTGGAAAAAGTTCTTTTGAAACTTCCAACCCTGAGCCCCTAAGCTTCTACCCTGGGAGTGTTTGCTGGGAACTACATGCCCACAGCCAGATCAGGGAGGCACCAGGACATCTAATGACAATCACTCCATGCCTGATTTGCCATCCCTGACAAGGCCTCTCCCCCCCAAGTCAAGCATTGTCTGTCAGGACATGTAGGCAGGCCCCTGCCACTCCAGGAGCTAAGATCACAGCCTGTCACAGAGAAAGAGGCAGCAAATGTGGGAGAGATCCCAGCGAGAAACAAAGAAGTCAGCGTCTCTGAACACAGCTCCTTTGAGAGACAGGAAGCGCTGGAAGGTGGTGGGGGAGGGGCTAACTACTTTCACAGAAACCTTGCACCAGAGCTCCCACAGCCACATAACCAGAGACCAGACTCCGAGCTTGGGAGACCCAGGCAGAAGCATTCCATTATGGCCAATACACCAGGGCGAGAAATCAAGTAACTTCTCAGAGCACATTGACAATTAGCCCTCCAGTGGCATCACACATCCACCCACCCCCAATACGGGTATCTGAACCTCAGCAAGAGAAGACAATTAATAGAGTCTTATAGATTCCAAGGCCTGGAGAGACCACTGTGACTGTGTAGTCTGACCTCCTGTCTACCAGACCAGAGAACTGTCCCAGAGTCATTCCTTTTGAACAAGAGCATCTCTTGCAGAACAGAAGCCGCAGCGCTGAGGCCTGTGCTGCCACCTCTCACTCCCAGCACTTCGGCTGTGCTGTGTGTGGGCAGCCCTGCAGCAGAGCCAGCGTCCATGCAGGGCAGCTGGCTCAGCAGGCTACCTGCAGAACTTGCCCTTCCTCTCAGACTTCCACCCAACCCAGGGATTATTTGCAGGGTCCTGTTGCAGTTACTCTTCCCTGGAGGTTTGCCAGTACCCAAAGAAGCCAGTATTGCTCAGTGCATTCGGCAGTTTCACAGCCCGGCTGCCAGCCTGAGCCCTCTCTAGCCATGACAAGGTGGAGGTGTCTCGCACAGCAAAAGCTGACTGCGGGAACTCGTGCTGCACGTGGCCCCTGAGCCCTTCCAAGCTGGGTGACCCTGTGAGATGAGTTCAGCTTGCTCAACAGAGAAAAATTGTTTCCCATTTTCAAATGACAGGAAAAGCCACATTAAAAGGAGGGATCCTAGAGAGGAAACATCTGCGTAAGTCACCAGAGTTGCGGTAGCTCACAGCACATGCTGGCAAAGTCAGGGCTGGAGCTTTGCCAGAGAAACACAATTCGAGTTAGCACATCCAACCCCCGCCCCCATGTGCTCGGTGCCAGCTGATGTCACATGTTCTCAGCTGAGCTAGGAAAGGGCACTAGTGACATTTGCACAGGACACTAAATTAGGAGCATCTCTGACCCTCAGTGGGGACCAAGAAGCAGTACAAAGTGACCCCCAGCAGCAGTGTCACTCTAAGATTCCAGCTGGACAAATGCCGCTGATCCTTCGGGGGTAACAGACCCCACACCCCTACTGCATGGGAGGGAGGAAGCTCAGAGGCAGCAACAGGGATCCTGAGGACCTAATTAGACATGAGTTTGCAATGTGATAGAGCACCAGAGTAAACGGATATTTAAAGTGCACACACAAAGGCATCCAGGGGAGAGACAGGTTCGTCCCTCTGTACAGGGCTGAGGTGCAAATGCACCTGCAACAACGGGGTCTGTTCTGGGCAACTCATCACTGGGAAAACAATGACCAGCTGGGAGCAGTTCTGAGCAAGGCAGCAGATGCGGAGAGCAGCCTGGAGAAACAGATCCAAGTCTCTGGCTCCTATTGTCCCAGGCAGCCTGGTGTGCTAACAAGGGGAGATGTAAAGCTTAGGGCATGAGACAAATATCTGCAGGTGTAACTCAGGAAGGAGATAGGTGTGTAATGGGCACAAGAGGTAGGACTAGAAGTAACAAGAACCATCCTCTGGCATGTGTTTCTAGTCCCTCCCAGCTGAGGAGCTGTAAGGACTTGACTCACCACTCACAACCCCCCAACACAGGTCACTGCAGCTATCCAGTGGAGCCTGGGCTCTGAAACCCAGCAGAAATGTCTACACTGCTATTTTTAGCCCTGTAGCACATAAGAACATAAGAATGGCCATACCGAGTCAGACCAAAGGTTCATCTAGCCCAGTATCTGTCTACCAACAGTGGCCAATGCCAGGTGCCCCAGAGGGAGTGAACCTAACAGGCACTGATCAAGTGATCTCTCTCCTGCCATCCATCTCCAGCCTCTGACGAACAGAGGCTAGGGACACCATTCCTTACCCATCCTGGCTAATAGCCATTTATAGTCTTAACCACCATGAATTTATCCAGTTCTCTTTTAAACGCTGTTATAGTCCTTGCCTTCACAACCTCCTCAGGTAAGGAGTTCCACAAGTTGACTGTGCTCTGCGTGAAGAAGAACTTCCTTTTATTTGTTTTAAACCTGCTGCCTATTAATTTCATTTGGTGACCCCTAGTTCTTGTATTATGGGAATAAGTAAATAACTTTTCCTTATCCACTTTCTCCACATTACTCATGATTTTGTCTCGTGAGCCCCAGGCAGCTGAGCCAGACTCTGAGGCCTGCTGCCACAGGGCTATGGCTGCAGAATAGATGGACCCTGCGATCTCCCAGACTCAAGGGGGCTGTTTGGCTGGTTCAAAATAGTCCGACCGTGGCTGAGCCATCAGCACAAGCCAGGCCTGCAGCTCCCACTGTGCCATCTGCCCAGTGACAGGGCAAAGTTAGGAAAGGGGATACGCTGGCTACTTCACTTCCATGCTGGAGCTGTTAGGTATGGAAGGAAAGGCCCTAAGAAAGGGAGGCCCCATCCCAGTTGCTAGAGCTAATCAAATGGAATTGGATAACACACCAGACATCGTCCTGTCCTGCAGGGACCAATCCTGCTTTGCCCCCACACAACAGACAGGGTGAGCCAGCCGTTCCCTCACTGATCACTGTGGCTGGAGTTCTCGTAAGCCAATAGCACAGCACAGGGTGTGCAGGAATGCTGGGGCAGGCATGAGGGCAACCGTATGCAGGGGTGGGTGTGGGAACAACAAAGGGGCAGAGATGAGCACAGGGATGTCAGCAGTCAACACAAGGCAGCAGTGATGCAGAGATGGGGGTGGTGGTACCAGGAGTGGGGCACTGGAAGAGCAGAGAAAAGTGAGGGGACAGCTGGGTGTGGATGTGGTAGTAGCAGAGGCAAAGGCAGGCACATGGGCAGCAGAGCCCGGACTGGGGCAGCAGAGAGGCTGGCAGTGGCTGGAGGCACTGAGTATTTTCACACCTCCAGCACAGTGGAAGCAGTGCTGTGAAGGCAGGAGGGAGCAGACCCCAGCAGCGGAGCCAAAGGAAGCAGAGAGAGAAAGAGGAGCCCTGCCCCAGCATTGCCTGACTGCCAGAGCCTTCTCTCACTGTTGGGGGGCCTCCTGAAACCCACCCTCAGGGAGCAGTGTTCTCAGCCACCAGCAGAGCAAAGGGCAGAGAACCTCCAGCCACACAGGCAGGGCCTGACCACACTGAGATCGCATGCTCAGGTTCCACACTCAAGAAGGGTGGGGTGTGTTGCTATGCAATGCCCATGCAGTCTGCCTGGCCTGGTCCCAAGGAAACAGAGATAATCACACTGGTACCCACAGCAGGCATGCAGTGGGAGCCCAAGATCCCGCCAACTTTCAGATGCAGGTGAGAAACGATCAGATGCCTTTGGGTGACCCAGAGCAAAGCTAAAAGTGGGTCACCTCACCAGAACAGTGAGCGAGGGGTCAGGGAGGAAGAGGAGCCCTCGCAACACTGGCAAACACTCTACTCCTCTGCAGGAGCCCTGATGCCAGTGCCAGTTGGACAGTGTCAGTGGCCAGGGGAGCAGGCCCTTCTCAGGGCTCAGCCAAAAAAGGGAAACATGTTCAATGGATGAAAAACACAAGGAATAGTCATGTCGCTGCTGCCCACTCCAGGGGCCACGTGGCCCTGGGACGTTTGTTGCCCGGACTCAGAGCATAACATGTGAATGCAATTCACAAGGTCCCAGCTGTGCCTATCTCAATATTTTCCTCCATTCTGCATTTCTGCTTTTCCCCTGCTTGATCTTACACAATATTTGGCCCCTTGTCTCAGATACACTGTGTGAAAGCAGGTTTATATTTAGAAAGTGGAGCGGGTCATGTGAGCTTTCCAGCACATCCTCTCAGTTGTTATGGCAACCAACACAACTCCTAGTTAGTATGATTCTTGGGCTGGTACTGGCCTGCCCACTGCGTCCCTCGGCACGCTGGCTGCAGCATGGTTCCACAGGGTCAGAGATGCCAGAGCCACAGACAGACCTGGTGCTGCACCCAAGTTTCAAGTGCTGCAAGACCCTGTAAAACCCCTTGCCCAAATTTCCACTCCCCATCCCTCCACCAGCCTCTGGAAGAGACATTGTAGCCCCCACTCCCATGCTAGACATTAGGTCATCCCGAAGCCTGTTCCCCTCAGCCTCCAGGCGAACCTCACAGACGCTCCAGTCCCTCACCTCAGGTCACAGAGCAACCGAGGCCCCAGTCCCTCGCCCCAGGTCACAGAGCAACCGAGGCCCCAGTCCCTCGCCCCAGGCCAGGCTCGCAGAGCAACAAAGCCTCCGGTCCCTCGCTCCAGGCCAGGCTCGCAGAGCAACAAAGCTTCCGGTCCCTCGCTCCAGGCCAGGCTCACAGTGAGATGGAGGCCCCGGTCCCTCGCCCCAGGCCAGGCTCACAGAGCAATGGAGGTAGCGTTGCCAACTTTCTAATCACACAGAATTGAACACCGTAGCTCCACCGCTTCCCTGAGGCCCAGCCCCCGAGTCACTACATTCCCCTTCCCTCGGTGGCTCACTCTCCCCCACCCTCATTCACTTTCACTGGGCTGGGAAAGGAGGCTCAGCTGTGGGTGAGGGCTCTAAATGGGGGTGTGGGCTCTGGGGTGAGACCAGAAATGAGGGGTGCGGGGTGTGGGAGGGAGCTCTGGGCTGGGGCAAGGAGTTGGGGTGCGGGGGTGAGGGCTCCGGGTGGGGTTGGGGGTGTAGGAGGGGGCTCCAGGCTGGGGCCAATGAATTTGGAGTGCGGGAGGGGACTGCAGGTTGAGGCAGGGGGTTGGGGTAGAGCAAGAGGTGAGGGCTGTGGGTGGGGGTGCAGGGCTCTGGGTTTGGGGGGGCTCAGGGCTGGGGTGCAGGAGGGGGTATGGGCTCTGGGCTGAGCAGAGCACTCCTGCTGACAAAGCCTCATTCACACTGCCACTTGCATCGACAAAAATTTTGTCTTTTGCAGGGGAGCTTTTTAAGTACCCATGAAAGACAAAAGTTTTGTCGACAACTTTGCAGTGTAGACATGCCCCTCATTTAACAACAGGCTACATAAAAAGCACCAGCAAAGTCAGTACAAACTAAAATTTCATACAATGACGTGTTTATACTGCTCTGTATATTGTAAGTACAATATTTATATTCCAAATTATTTATTTGATAATTATATGGTAAAAAGGAGAAAGTCAGCAATTTTACAGTAACTGTGACACTTTTGTATTTTTATGTCTGATTTTGTGAGCAAGTAGTTCTGAAGCAAGGTGAAAATTGGGGGTCCACAAGACAAATCAGACTCCTGAAAGGGGTACAGTAGTCTGGAAAGGTTGAGAGTCACTGTTGGAATCACTCTTCAGTGAGACAAACAACAAGCAGGCTCATTTGCCCCCTTTTGCTTTCCCTTCCTGTATTCAGGGACCCAAACATCCTTTATGCTCATATCTGACCCCAAGCTTCTTGGAAGGGTTCCAGGCCAAACCTGTTTCCTGTGATGACAATCTGCATGGGGGCTGCTGCGCTGCCTGGGGAGGGATGAGCTGGTGTTTGCACTGGAAAGCACTGCAGGGGACAGTCAGTGTGTAGAACTGGGGGGAATGTTTGTGAGGTTTAGTTGGGAAATGATGGGGAGCTGAGATACAAGCCCATGTGCGACATGCACCCTACTCAGCAGGTGTTTGGTTGACACAGGCCAACCGGTGTGATGTTCGCTCCCCAAGTTAGCTGCACCCTGTGCAGACTACAGCTAGGCAAAAAACTGTCAGTGCAAAGGCCTGTTTCTGGCAAACAGTTTCAGCTTGGCTGGTTTGATGTGAATTGCTCTGACTTATCGTTCTGAACGGGCATTCTGTTCCCAACTTTAGCTGATTGGGAAAAAAGTGAATTCCCTGAAAACAACCCAAAATGAAATGAAAAAGCAGAAAAAAATTGTTTGTGGACAAACAAAATTATTTGGTTTTCATTTCAGCAAGAAAACTGGACTCAGCATCAGGTCAAAACAAACACAATTTCTGGACAAATGTTTTGGTTTGGCCCCTGAACCAAAAAGTCAGTGATTTGCTCAGCTCTAGTGCACACAGAGTCTCACACTTATGAGCCTCTGTGGGCTGGGGGGGGGCAGAGCTAGGGAAGGATCCAGGTGAGCTGAGCTAATAGGATAGAAAACTACAGTTTGGGCCCCCAGAGTGCACCAACCTGGGCCCCCCAGCGCTCACACAGCGGCACTGTTCACACCAGCCTGCCCCCCCACACCTCCCAGCACTCACACAGCGGCACTGTCCACACCAGCCTGCCCCCGCCCACCCCGCAGCGCTCACACAGCGGCACTGTCCACACCAGCCTGCCCCCGCCCACCCCGCAGCGCTCACACAGCGGCACTGTCCACACCAGCCTGCCCCCACCCCACCCCGCAGCGCTCACACAGCGGCACTGTTCACACCAGCCTGCCCCCACCCCACCCCGCAGCGCTCACACAGCGGCACTGTTCACACTAGCCTGCCCCCACCCCACCCCGCAGCGCTCACACAGCGGCACTGTTCACACCAGCCTTCCCCCTCTCCCCCACAGCGCTCACACAACGGGTGCCGTTCGCAAACCCCTCCCCCGAACATGCACATGGGTGCTGTTCCCCCACTTCCGAACATGCACAGCAGGTGACATTCGCACCAGCCTGGGCCCCCAGGGCTCATTCAGAGGGCACCGTTCACACCAGCCTGTTCCCCCCCCCAACGCATGCACAGCGGGCACAGTTCACACCAGCCTGGCCCCCCCAATGCATGCACAGAGGGCACAGTTCACACCAGTTTGTCGCCCCCCTCCTAAAACACACACAGCAGGCACCGTTCAGAAGTTTTTCATGTTTGGAAAGTTTTCACCCGTTGCAGAGATATTTTCATTGTGCCCACTGCACTGTGTGCACATGCTCAGCTCCAGTGCTTCTCCCTGGGAGCCTTCAACCCGCTGGCAGTAGCACTTGGGCCCCAGGCACAGAGGGGAGGCTGGGGCAGCTCCCAGTGCCTCTGCAGCTCTGTCTGGTTTGTGGCACAGCCTGAGGGGGCAGCAGCTCTCTCTGCTGAATGGAGGTTGGATGAGACTGCTTGAAGAGAATTAAATCACCACGAGCAGGGCCCAGGCTAGAGTCCCATCAATTGGGAGGTGGGTAATCTGAAGCCCCTGGATGTTGCTATTTAAAAAACAACCTTCCAGGAGCCCCAGGGCTAATCAGACCCCTTGAAAATGTTGCATTTTAAGTGTAAAAAAACAACATTTGGCTACTGGGTCAGCATTTTGCTGTGACTTATAATTTATATAGTCTCCTGTTCCACTGTTTAACACTGGAATTTTGTACATATTTTGGCCTTTCTGACAGTAATTTGGGCCTCCCCCAGAAGATTGTTCAGGAGGCAAATGTCTCCTTTGCCCTCCTGTTAGCAGTGGGCCTGCCTGTGAGGAAGGAGCTGGCTTTTAATGCACGCCCTCCCACACAGTGCAGTCCCGTTCCATCCTGGAACTCTGCCAGCCCTCCCATGGCACAGCCACCCTCCCATAGTGCCTGAGAGGTTTCCTATGTCCTTCAGTTGTCTGTAAACCTCTCCCCTCCACAAAGAGTCCCCTGCCCCCACACAACTAGAAGACAGGCTTTCTTCCCATTCATCTGGTCTTCCGTGCAACATGGATTTCTCCCTGTCTCAATGGGTGTTTATATAGCACCCAGTTTGTACAATGTATCAGTGGAGGCCCTGAGTGCACTGCACTGTACTGTTATTTTCCTCAGCTCTTGGAAAATGAGGGGGATTTGGACAAGCTGTTCTGTGCTCCATCACCCCCCTAGAGCAGCAGGGTCTGAGGACCAGGGCCAGATGATCCCAGCACAAGCTGATAGTAGGACAACTCCTTGATTCACTGCCCAGCCCCCCTGTGCCACCAATTGGCTTATCACATGGCCAAGTGACTAGGCTTTTGTCCAGAGAGACAGGAGAGGGCCAGGGCTGAACATCACTAGCCCCACACTTTCCTCACCCCCTTGGTGTCTGGCACGCCTAAGCTGCCTGCTTTTAAATATCACTGTGAAGAAAGCTGTGAGAGGGTGTGCGGCTGAGGGGAACATCCCCAGGACAGTGAGCAGTGAGGGGCAAGGGAGGCCATGCCTCATGGCCACATCTGACTGAGTGTGAAGCTGCTGCTAACTGTCTCACAGACAGAGCAGCCCCAGCACTGGCAGGCCATCAGGACAGGCTCTGCCTCAGACTGGCACCTGCAAATGGGCTAACGGCCTGGAGCAGCCCGCAAGTGGCCTGTGCTGGAATCCACCGCTGCCCGTGGGGAACTCAGGGCCTTGCCTAGGAGGGGCCAAGGCCCCCAGGTCCTGGAAGAAGGTCCTGGTAGAGGTGTGAGGGGCAGGGCCCACTACCCCAGCTCTGAGCTGGACGCCATTCAGGTGTGTTCACTCTGGGTGGGCTCAGGGCCCACAGTGCAAACTGGCCCAAGATGTCGCTCTGCAAAGCCATCCACTAGACTGCAGGGGGATGGTCCCAGCTCCCGTCTCTGACATCACCACCTGGTACAAGCCGGAGCACTTGAGCCAGTCTCTAAGGGGCTTTGTTGTGCTCTCCTGCAGCAGAGAATAGGCCCGTTGTTGAGCAGTCCTGGTGCTGCACGAGTCACCCCCGCATGCATGCAGGCACCCGGCCTAGCTCAGGCCAGCTGCAGAGCTGTGCTGAATGTGGGGCGCAGAGAATTGCTGCCAGGCAGCCAGTGACACAAACCTCCAGCCCCAGCAGCAGAGCAATGGCATGGCCAGAAGGGAGATGCTTGGGCTGCACAGTGGGTGGCCAGATGATCACTGTGGCTGGGGCGGGCTGCTGGCTGCTCTCCATGGGGGAGCTGCCAGGACTAGGGCTGTCAGTAAGATGAGGAAAATGAGTTCCAGAGCCAGAATGGTGTCTGGCTCCATCACCACAAGCAGCAAGAGACTCCCCATGGGTGCACATCAGTACCCTCTTTGGTACAGTCCTGCTGTTGCCCCGGAGCATGCTGAGACGGGACCAGTCCTTGCAGATGCCTGGCCCTGGCCCTCAGAGATCCAGGCCTCTGGCCAAAGGAGACTGGCCCTCAATCGCATATTGCAATCACCCCAGCCCCATCACTTTAGTACCCAGCCAAAGCAGGATCAGCCCTTGTAGTCGTGCTCCTGTTAACCCATGTGGGCCCAGCCCTGCCCCTGCTCTTCCCCAGCATTCTCCATTACCCCCACCCTGTCACGTCTGCCCCTCCTGTCTCCCAAGGGCTGTGCTCCATCCAAGAGGCTTCCTTCCCCAGGCTCCCCAGGATCTGTGCTGCCCCCCAGTTTTGTCTGGGTTCTCCTACCAGCCCCATCACCGCAGTACCAGAGCACTTTCCAGGAGTGCCCTGGCCAGGGTGACTTATCTCCCTGGGGAGGGCTACATGTGCGGGGAGGGGGTTGTATGAATGATACATGCTCTGCTCTGCCCTGTCTGCCCAGACTCTATACAGGATTGCTCCCGACAGGACTCAAGCTCTGCCCCCTCCTTACCCCAGATGTATCCACTCCACACACACACACACTGGGGGCTCGCTCCTTTCCCCCCCCCTCCAGAGTTCTCTGTTTTGTACCCCCACTATCTGTGGGCTCAGCCCTGCTCACTGCAGCCCCCTACAGGGGAGAAGCTGGGCTGTATGCAGCACTTGCTCTCTGCTGGCCAGAACTGAAGGGCAGGGAACAGGACTCCACCCTTAAAGGCAGGGACCGGAAGGGGGAGGGGCTGTTGAAGAGATGCCAGCCTTGGTCTGACACTTTGAGGAATGTTTATGAAAAAAGTTAAGGAGGTTGGTTGGAACTCACTCTTCTCCTCCTCTTTCCCAGTGGGACCAAGACCCTCTCCCCTCCTTGTCTATGGCTGGGGGGCCTGGACCCCCTAGGCCCCCGCTTCATTGGGAGCAGGGGTCAGGGGAGCAAGCAGGGAGAGACAAATGTTGGCCCTAGGAAAGCTGACCTCCTATCCACGTAGGGCCCTTCATTACTGTGACCCAGGGATCTCCTGCTGGCAGAGGGCATAAGGGATGCATGAAGGTTACTAGAATACCTGGGTATGATATTTACATGCTAGTTCACCCAGGAGTGTCATGTGAGGTCTCTACAGAAAAAACAGTTACCTACCTTTTGTAACTGCTGTTCTTCGAGATGTGCTGCTCATGTCCTTTCCATTCTAAGTGTGTGCGCGCCCACATGCACAGCTGTCAGAGATTTTTGCCTTAGCTCATGCGTCGGTATATTAGGCCCCACCAGTCCTATGCCCTCTCAGGATCAGGAGGGCAGGTAATGGAATGGACACGAGCAACACATCTTGAAGAACAACAGTTACTAAAGGTAGGTAACCGTTATTTCTTGTCTGAGTGCTTGCTCATGTCAATTTCATTCTAGGTGACTCAAGCGGAATCCCTGGAGGTGGGCTCGGAGTTCACAGACGTGTGGCTTGCAACACTGCTCTACTGAAGCCAGCGTCATCTTGGGCTTGCTGAGTAAGTGCACAGTGAGCTGTGAACATATGCACGGACGACCCGGTAGTGGCCCTGCAGATATCTTGTATTGGCACTTGGGCCAGAAAGGCCACTGATGAGGCTTGCACCCTAGTCGAGTGGGCGATGACAATTGTCAGTGGAGGCACTTTCACCTGTTTGTAGCAAAACCAGATGCAAGTGGTGACATTGGTGCTGACTCCGTGGGTGCTCCACGGCTGGAGCACCCAAGGAGAAAAATTAGCGGGTGCTCAGCACCCACCAGCAGCCAAGCTCTCCTGGTCTCCCGCCTGTCCCCCAGCGTCTCTCCCCCAGCTGGCAGCACTGCTGATCACTCCTCCCCCTCCCTCCCAGCGCCTCCTGCCCGCCACAAATAGCTGTTTCACGGCATGAAGGTCGGCTCCGGGAGGGAGGGGGAGGAGCAGGGACGTGGCACGCTCGGGGGAAGGGGCAGAAAGATTGAGGGCAGGGGCAGAGCAGGGGCAGGAAGAAGCTGGGTGGGAGCTTGTGGGGAAGGGGTGGAGTAGGGGTGGGGCGGGGGAGGAGCGGGGCACAGCAGCAGCAGGGTTTTGGGGGAAGGGGTGGAGTGGGATGGGGCCTGAGTGGAGGGGGGGAGCACCCCCCGGGTAGAGGGGAAGTCAGCGCCTATGAACGGTAATCCATGATGAAATCCTCTGGGTGGACACTAGACAACTTTTCATCCTATCTGCCACCGTGACAAAATTTGTGTCAACTTGCGGAATGGCTTGGTCCTTTGGATGTAAAAGACTAGCGGTCTCCTGGTGTCCAGAGAGTGCGATCTACACTCCTCCTCAGATTTATGAGGCTTTGGGAAGAAGACAGGCAAGAACATGTCCTGGATCGTGTGAAACTGTGAAACAACCTTTGACAGGAAAGTCATAGGCCCCCTTTTGCTTTTGGAATCAGAAAGTAGCGGGAGTAGAACCCTCTCCCCCTCCTTTCCCAAGGGACCTCCTCCACTGCGCCCAGCTGTAGGAGACTGTCAACCTCCTGAATGAGGAGCTGCTTGTGAGAAGGGTCCCTGAAGAGGGACGGGGAAGGAGGGTAGGAGAGGGGTGCAGTCGAGAATTGCAAGGTGTAGCCTAGAGATACAATTTCTAGCACCCAACTGTCTGAGTTGACCAGCAACAGGCCGAATGGTCGGGACGAAGATGGTTGAGGAAAGAATGAGGTGGACTGCATGGGGGCCAGGATTTCGACTGCAGTATTGCTCTCCAGCGCACCATCAAAACGAGTGCTTCTGGCCCCCATGATGCTTTGCCGGGCCAGGTTGTGCAGATGAACCGGAGGAGGAAGGGCAGCGATGACTAAAACTCATGTCCCTATCCCTTCTCCTTGCAGACCCTCGACAAGGCTGCCAGGGTCTTGGCAGTGGGGGCGGACGGCAATGCTTCCTCGCCAACTGAGGCCCAGCGAGCAGAGGGTAGCATGAGTGTCCTTCAGCCCATCAAACTGGAGGTCCTGGATTGAGGACTGCATCTCCTGGGACAGGGCCATGGTTTGAAGCCAGAAACTGCGCCTCATGACCACCACTGAAGTGACCACCCTAGTAAGAAAAAACTGAGAGGGTTTAGGGCTGGCTGTGCCTAATATACCGACACATGAGCATGGCACTCCGGAGGGCGCAACTGCCAACCCTATGTATGCTACTAAGGCAAAAATCTCTGACAACTGTGCATGTGGGTGCGCAAACACCTAGAATGGAATTGACATGAGCAAGCACTTGAAGAAGAAAGCTGGTGTCACACTGGTCATCCATATCATTGAGAAATGTATGTACAGATACTGTGTAAGGAGCTATGTATATAGACTGAAAACATGTTCTTAGGGTATGCAGCAGGGGTTGGCCCCCAGGAAAGGTGAAAGGAGGTTTCTCTCCAGGCCCGAGATGTTTATCCGTTTCTCTGTTTATATGTACAGTGAGTATGGTCCGGTTCTCAATAGGCAACCGTTAACATTCTAAGTCAAATGCTATGAAGAGCTTGCAGGGTCTTCAGAAAGACAGTAACAGGGGTAACGGATGAGGGAAGGAGAAACTATCTTGAGGTGCACATCAAATGTTTGATCTGGTGTATTTGAGGGGCAGACACCCTGGCATCCTTCACTTAAGAAGTAAAGGAACAGTGAGTTTGCTTCATGAAAGATTCTCAAACTGGCTTGGTTGAAAAAGCTGGAGAAAGCTTTGAGTGAGATAAACTTTTCTAGACAGAGGATAACTTATTAGTTAAGTTTAGTCTCTAGAAAGCGTGTTATGATTTTGTTTGAGATGTCACCATTTGTTTCCAATATTCTCACTAACATTTGAATCTGTTCTCTGATAATACAGTTAATGCCTGTGTTCAACATAGATCTATTTAAATGTTATGTGTAAAGCAAAGAGCTGGTTCTCAGCTGAATCTTACAAGCTGCTGTGTCCTACTTCTTTGGGAATAGCAGATCTCAGAGTTCTGTGAGTGCTGGGTGGAACAGGGAATGTGCACTAGAAAGAGATGCTGGGAGGTTGGTGCGCACCAGTCACTAACCTCTACAGGAAGGGTGAGGCCTGGGCTTGTGTTGCCAGAGGTTGGTGGTTCCGGGAGCTGATCCATCGTGGGCACAGACTAGACTTCCTCATATTAAAAACAGGTGATAATGAGGTGCCTTAACGCTGGGTCCTCCTGGGAAGTGTCACGATTACCTTGGCCAGCCCTGGGCCTAGATATCCTTACTGGGATGATCCTCCTCCAGCACTCCCTCCTGCTTCTCCTCCCGTGCAGACTGCAGAGCAAAGGTCTGCTAGGAGCCAAGCCACGGTGATTCTCTGTGGGGTTTGGGGTGCTGGATTCCTCACCCAACCCACAGCCTCCGTGTTTTGCTCTAACTGCCCCAGGTGGACCCTGTTGGTGCACTCTAGTGCATTAATGTAGTCCAGAAGGCACACCTGGGGCAATTAGAGTACAACACACAGCCTGGGGCTTGAGTAGGGAATCCAGTAGTGCCTCAAGCCATGCAAAGTCACCATGGCATGCCTGTTCTCAGACCACCATTGCACAGTCTGTGCTGTGCCATACATGCGGCGGCGAAGAAAACTCCCTGTGGCCACAGCACTATTTGCTGTGTTCATGGGACACAACTGGTGGGTGTCTCTCTCTCACACAAACACACACAGTGCTTGCAAAATTAGTAGATTTAAACCTGAAGTAGTAATTTCATAATTACATGTAAAAATATTTTTCCTTGTACACATTCAAACCTCCCCTTCTGGTGAATGAGTCATCTCCAAACACCCCTCCCCCATCCTCCTGCAAACTTCCTCCCATGTGCCTAATGTCACACACGCATCAGGTACTCAGATACTACTTGGCAAGAGAAAGAGGTTGGCCTTGTAGTTAAGATGCTTGCCCCATAACACAGAACACCTGAGTTCAATTCCTTCCCCCTCCTGTGACCCCAGGTAAGTCATGCAGTCTTTCTGTCCCTTGGTAGCCTTTAAAGGGGGGGGCGGGGAGAGAATCACTCTTCCTTGTCTCTTTAGCCTGTCAGTGCTTCATGGCAGGATTTGCTAGGAAGGGTGTCCACACCCTACACACTGTGAAATAATCTTTGCACAAAGTATGCCCTGTGAGGTATCACCTGAAAACTCATAATTTGCTGGTCATTATTGTCTTGCTTAAATATATGGGGCAACATTGTATGTGAAGTTACAAGATTCCACTGCATGGTGTTATAAACACATGTTCCAAACTGAGGTAGGCAAACAGGTCTGTCTGAGACAAAGGAATGGGTGCTCTGCTCAATCTGCATTTAAACTAGTAAACACAGTCACCAAGCAGGAAGGGAAATAAAAAAGCCCCAACAGGTGAGGAAAACAGGAAAGAACATCCTTTCCTAGATTCTGTCTCCTGTGTCTCAGCTGGAAGTGTTTTCCAAGATGAGAAAATTGCCACTGCAAAAATGAGGGACAAACACCCTAAGACACTCCTCCTCTCTGTGCCCATTGATTCACTGCATGAGAAGGAACAAAGGAAGGAGTCATTAAACAGAAGGAGGATCCCAGTACATGTTTTATCATTATTTTACTTGTAACCATTTCTGACTTTTATGCCTCATTACTTGTATTAACATAAATTCTCTCTCTTTGTAGTTCAACTTGTTTTATCTAACCCAGTGTGTTTCAATTTAAACAGGTGAGATTATATTGTGTTATTTTGACAAATAAATATGCAGAATTTTGCAGATTTTGAAAATATTGTGAGCAGAATTTTTAATTTTTTGGTGCAGAATTTCCCCAGGAGTGAACAATGTATTCCTTCTGTGGCTCTTACATTCTGTGCTGCTGGATGATATAGAAGACACCACTCAAGTAAAGTAAGAGAGGTAGCCCCCAAGGGGTTGAGAGGTACACCTGTTTGGAAATGGCACATATCATTATTAACCTCTGTAAAGTCTCCAACTGCAGCTGGTCTTAACAAAATGAAACAGCCAGGAATGTAGCCAAGTGTTCTTGCACAGGGCTTGTGGCCTTCCTGAAAGTTCAATCTGGTCAAGATTCTCTCTTTGCTGTCCACATTAATGTAATGCCTCTTTTCAGAAGGGATCATGAGGGCAGACTGAAGCTCTAACACAAATCCTCAGCTGAGCGTGGGGACTTATTATGTTCAGCCCTGGACACCTGCCAGAAAAGTATTGCCATGACCCCAGGGCCCAGAGAGCATTTCAAACTCAGCTATTTCCCAAAGCATCAGGGTTAGGTGCCGTAATATGGGGAGCTTTTACAAGCAACTTGTGTGTCAGGAGATATTTGTGCTCCAACTCATGTGTGTCATTCTGATTACCATCCAGCAGTTTTCCACTTGAGTTCTGACATGATTTAAGTGGCTGCCATTTGCTCTCATGGCTTATGCACATTGTTTCCAAATTCTGTACACAAGCCAAAAATCATCTTTTTGGCTGAGATGCTATAACGTTCCGTTCAGAAGTCCAAAAGGGAGGCTAAGGAAAGTGGGAGGAATCAGAGTAAAAACAAAGTGCTACCCCAGAGAAAACAGATAACTGTGCAGAACACTGATGGCAAGTTAACATTGTTCTGAGAAGAATGGCACAACTCAGCACAGCACATATAAATGGTGCAGTGGGTACTACATGCTAAGCATTTTGCAGAGGATCTGGCTTTTATCTCATATTGCCAGTGGCTTGGGAAAATTCGCTGCCCATTCCAATATGACATTCTAAGTATCGCCCTATTTGTAGACATGTTTGCAGCCCTATAGTATCGCCCTATTTGCAGCTTCCCAAACATGATGCCCACAGCTTTCAGAAACTTCTGCATGCCAACAGCCAATTACTACAAATCCTTACCCGCCTACCAGGCCCCACAGTATTTTAGGGCTGCCTTTCTTTATTTTAAAATGCTGTATGTGATATTTTGAAGGGATAAGAACATAAGAACGGCCATACTGGGTCAGACCAAAGGTCCATCCAGCCCAGTATCCTGTCTACTGACAATGGCCAATGCCAGGTGCCCCAGAGGGAGTGAACCTAACAGGTAATGATCAAGTGATCTCTCTCCGGCCATCCATCTCCACCCTCTGACAAACAGAGGCTAGGGACACCATTCCTTACCCATCCTGGCTAATAGCCATTAATGGACTTAACCTCTATGAATGTATCTAGTTCTCTTTTAAACCCTGTTATAGTCCTAGCCTTCAGAACCTCCTCAGGTAAGGAGTTCCACAGGTTGACTGTGCGCTGTGTCAAAAAGAACTTCCTTTTATTTGTTTTAAACCTGTTGCCCATTAAACTTGAAATCAACTTGAAATCTAAACAATTAAAAAAAATAGTGAAAGTAACTTCCGGTTTGACACCTGCCAGGATACTACAATTCTATTTTCTTACACTTTAAAATGAGATTTTCTTTCCCCTGTTTCTGTGTGAAAGACACACATACACAAAGAGGGAAAATGACTATGCAGGGAAACAATAAAACTGACTGGAAACAAAGTGCTGTCAAATGCACAAAGCAAACAGGAAAAAGAGAGGGACATTTTCCCCCCACTTTTTTTCAGTCAGAGAAATCAGTTGTGGCTTGAACCACGCATAGGTAAAGCATTTTCAGACAAATGTGATACTTAAATTTTCATTTTTATTGCTGTAAAATGATACAATGCACAGATCTGTACGCTATCAGTGTCCCTTTATCTGGCACCAGAGAAGCAGCTTTGGCTTTTATAAGTTAAAATAAATGGATACATTCCCCTGTCCAAAGAGCCCCTGAGACTCTCGTATGTCTTATACACTCTGCAGATGCAGAGTGACCTAGTGGGTCCAGGAGGCCCAGACACAGCTGCTTGCGTGTGTGGGGAGGGGAATCTTCTTTGTCCTGAAGAGCCCACTGACCTAGTGGGTCTTTCTGTCCTCAGATCCAGTGGGTCTTTCTGGGCCCGTGGAATATGCATCTATGTCCACACCCAAATATTTCACTTTCACCTCCCTCGGGGGAGGGGTCCCTGGAGAGAGCATCTGCTGCTAACCAGCACCCACTCTGTGGCCCCATATACATGAATGGGAGCTGACAGAGCACATGTGCAGCTGTGAGTTTTTTACCCTCTTTACGGAGTGCTGCTCCTGGGACCATAGAGAATCTAAATTCCCCTGTCCCTTGGAAGAACAGTAGTGTTTGAAGACTGGTACTAGGAAGAAATGGACACTGGTGAAGCTGGAGTTAAGGCTGTAACTAGAGCTAAACCATGACACCCCCAGTTCAAACGGGATCATTAGAACGCCATGCCTCTCACTAAACACCAAGTGTTTGTAGTTCAGGAAACTGCTGTACAGGTAGTTCCACAAACGGTATCCAAAGCCACAGCTACAGCACCTGAACCCAGCCCGGCCCACAGCAGCCCAGAATAGAAATTGCAAAGAAAACCCTGCGCAGCCTCAGGCTGGAGCATGCCCAGTGCAGAATCTACTGATCACGCACAGACTGTGATTTTCAAAGCTTTCTAACTAGGCCAAACGTGGGCTTTTTTTCCACAGAGCCAGCAAAAAGCACATCCCTGACACAATAGCCACCCACCTGCCAAATCCCTTCTCCAAAGCCTGGGGACACTAAAGCTTTCCAAGGGAAGAGGTCAGCAGAATTTAACATGGGCAAGACAACGTTTTATCCTTGTTTTTGGAACCAGCTCAAACATTTTGTCTGAAGTTTTCTAATAAATTCAGCCTTGAGGCAGGTACCCAGCATGGGATATTTCAGTCCAAATAGTTACTTTGGCAAAGTTATAAGCAACTGAAAACAGGATCTTACAATGGGATGTGGAAAGCAACCTTATTAGGCGATGCCCCACGCCCTGCCTAGAACAACATGGCCAAGAACTGAAGTGGGCTCTGCACCTTGCTCTGAGATCTGTGAGCACCTCATTGTGTTTTGGAGCGAGTTCCTGATTCACAAGCTGGTCACCAGGAAAGTTGCATCTCCTGCATAATGAGCCCCGCTCTTGCAACAGATGGTGCCATCATTCTGTAGCTGTTATGGCAGGACAGGAAGGCCCTGGCATAACACTCCACAAGGAGACAAGTCAGAGATCAGAGTGTTGGAGCGTGAGGCTCTCAACGTCCTGTGCTGCTCATCACACAGGCTCCTGGGGTCACAACCAGCTGTCCTGCTGGGCATGTCTACACTGCAATGTAAACCCAGGGCTCGAACTCAGGCTCAAGCCTAAAACTCCCTTCTGTCTACACTCCAGTCATGCTAACCCAGGGCTTGGTCCCAGGACCCCACGGGGATGCAGATCAAAGCCTCAGTCAAGCCCAGACCCAGGGTTCAAACCCTACTGCTTTGCAGTGGAGATGCAGCCCCCCTGGATTCTGAGGGAATGTCTACACTGCAGTGAAACATCCATGGGAGGCATGTGTCAGCTGACTTGGCCTACAGGGGAATAAAACTGCTGTGGATGTTTGGGCCTGAGCTGTAGCCCAGGCCCTTTGGACCCTCTAGAGCCTGGGCTCCAGCCCGAGTACCTACACAGCAATTTTATAGCCCCACAGCCTGAATCAGCTGACACTGGCCAGCCACGGGTGTTTTATTGTAGTGGAGACATTCCCTGGGAGTCCACCAAAAATATTCCACAATGCCACTGGCCAACTTTCTGTGTCCTCTGGACAATCAAGTTTGATGGACGATCACATTTTCTCACACTGCACCATGAACAAAGAGCTAGAGCGGCAAGTCTGGGATACGAGTGGCTGGACTCAGGCCCGCACAATGTAGTATAGACATTGGAGCTCCGGTTTGGGGCCCAGGGTTCAACAATTCCTAACCTGGGGTTACAAATGAGTGTAGATGCTCAAACCAATGGTTAACAAACCCAAGGTCTGCTAACTCATGTTCTACTAACCCTGGGCTTACATTGCAGTGTGGACAGACCCTCTGTAGGTACAGAGAATTACAGTAACCAAGCCTGGAGATCTCCAACATGTGGATCTCTGCGGCCAAAGACTGAATCCACCAAAAGGAAACACCGTTTCCTTGCCAGCTGTAGATGGGAAGAGCACAGTTTGCAGCAGTTGCTCTTAAATATCCAGAAGCAGTGAGGAGTCCCGGAGTGCAGAGAGCCTGCAGACTGGCTTCCTAATCTCAGGGCAGCTGCCCTCAGTGGATAGTGATGATGGTTTGGAAATGCTTCCCTCTCCCCACTAACATCTCAGTCTTACCAAGTTTCAGTTAGGTTAGCTGCTGGTCTTATCCTGCTTGGATGGGCAGGAGATGGTGCTGTTTGGGTGAGGCAAGATGTCATTTACCCCTTGTTGGCTGTTACATCGTCACCTTCCCCCATCAGTTTAAACGGACATTGAATGAGGTGGGCCCTGCGGTGGAGGATCAGCTGCCATTCATGACTCCCGGGGAAAGGACTGACACCAGCACAATCCCACTGACCCCTGGCACCTCTAAGGAGAGAGGGAGGACACCATGGTTAATGGTACCAGCACTGAAGAGCAGCAAGAGCATGGCCACAAGTAGATCAGGCATCAGTGCTGCCAACCTGATCTCAGATCCATTCCTGGCTGATGGAGCGGGGCAGGGTGCTGGCAGTGAGGGGGAGGGGTGAAGGCTCTTTGGGCTCTGTGTGGAGGTATTTCTCTCTGTCTTGTATCTGGCCAGCCCTGAGTGGGAGCATCACACCCAGAAAGGCATGAAGGGGCAGGAGAGTGAAAACGGAGGGGCTGAGGCCATCCCAGCTAGAGAGTGGGGACAGTGCTGTCCTTCAGAAACAAAGCACTGCTCCTCCCTCTCCCATGCTCTACTTGCTCACAGCAGATGAGAAGCATTACTACATGTGCTCTGCTGGGCCGTTAGAGCTCAGCTCCACGTGGTGGTTACAAATAGTTTGGAAGAACAATATAAATAATTACAGGAACCAGAAACTTGCATTGGCCTAGTACCAACGCTCAGAAATAATGGTCTACAGTCTACAAATATTTGTAGAATGTGTGTGAAATTAAGAAAACATTTGTAACATGAAAAGAGTTCAGTCCCAAATCATGAATATAGGAATATATAAATGGTGACTATTTTTAAAATCAGAATTTCCATACTTTCAAAGGTTTGAGTTTCTACGTCCAACATTAACTCTGAATTTCCTGGGTTTCATTCTGGTGGGTGGGATGTGTGTTTTAATTTCATTACTTCTAGAGTTCTTGGAAAATAATCTGCACTCAAACCACTGATGTGTGCTTGCAACCTTAAAAAAGGCCAGGTCTATGCTAGAAGCTTTTACTGGTATAATAGTGTTGGCTGGGTGTGATTTTTTAAACCAAATTTTTCTACCAACGAAAGCCCTAAAGAAGGCATAGTTATATTGGCAAAATGTTCTTTTGCTGGCATTGTTTATATCATTGGGGGACTAATATAAGCTAAAACAGCAAAAGCATTTTTTTGCCAGGATAAGCTACATCGCCACTAAGAGTTTGCCAGTACAGCTATACCTGTATATGGTCATACTTTTTCTAGTGCAGACTAGGCCAAAGTTTATTGTGTGGGAATGTTTACACTTTAACAGTAAAATAATATTCAGGGTCAGAGTAAAGTACACATGGTACTAATCTTTTAAAGAGAAAATCAGTGCTAGCATTTATGTCTTGTAAATCTGATCTCAGTCTGTAAATCTGATCGCAGTCTCTTGTCTACACAGGAAATTAAGCCCAATTACCAAAATGTATTAATGTGAAGTACATTAGTTAAAGCACATTAAACATCAAATTAAGGCCACTTTGCTTCTGAATGAGATTGTTCACAAAGTTTAATAAAGAAAAAAACACCTCTCCTGAGTGACATAAGTTTTGGGGGCATAAGTGGTAGTGTGCACAGTGCTATGTCGGTGAGAGAGCTTCTCCCGCTGACGTAGGTACTACCACTTGTTAGAGGTGGTTTAATTATGTTGATGGGAGAACTCTCTCCCGTCAGAATAGAGTGGCTACACAAGAGATCTTACAGTGGTACAGCTGCAGCAGTACAGCTGTGCGGCTTTAAGGTCTCTAGGGTAGACATAGCTAAGGATATGTCTACATTTAAACCATTACAGCAGGACCAGTCCAACTGCACATCAGGATCCTAACAAGGACATCCAGGACCAAGGGGCACAGCAAGGTCAGACCTGAGGCTAGCAGTGGCAGAGGAGTTGGCAGTCAGGTTCTAGGCCATGATCAATACTAAAGGTCAGAGTCCAAGTCAGGTTTCAGATTCTGGATCAGGAGGCAAAGTCCAAACCAAGCCAAGGTCAAAGCCAGGCATTCAAGAGCAGGCACATTCCCTGGAATGCCCCTTGGGTTTGTTTAGGGTGGGGAGCCAATCAGGAGCCATGAGGCTGCTGCCTGTCAGACCCCTTGAGGTGGGACTTCCCATGGTTTGTGTCCATAATAGTCATGAGTAGTAGGGTGCAAGGTAGCTACAGTGGCAGCATTGAGCTGTCTGCTAGCTACCAGGCAGCAGGGGTGCTGGAAAATTTTTTACAGTGGGGGTGCTGAGCTACTGAACCAAACTGTAAACTGTGTCTATAATTGAAACCACTTCCAGCCAGGGGGTGCTGCAGCTAGGGTGACCAGACCGGAAATGTGAAAAATCGGGACAGTCGGTGGGGGGTAATAGGCACCTATATAAGAGAGAGCCCCAAATATTGGGACTGTCCCTATAAAATCGGGACATCTGGTCACCCTAGCTGTAGCAGCCCCCCCCCCCCCCCCCGCGCTGCTAGTTCCAGCACCTATGCCAGGCAGGCTAAGGTTCTAGCTCTGCTGCCGAACTGCATCAGTGTAGACTAGTGGTTCTCAAGATATTTACCACTGTGGGCCGCATATGCAGCTCTCTCTGTGTTATTTGGGCCACTTCCACACAATATATATCCTACCTATACGGCCCTGAGGATGTCACGTGGGCTGCAGTTGTATGCTCACTGGGCCACCCACAGGCTGACAACTCACTATGTCAACAGGAGGAGTTCTCCCATTTCTATAGGTACTCCACCTCCCCAAGAGGCAACAGCTAAATTAACAAAAGCATTCTTATGTCAACCTCCTGCTGTCTACAGTGGGGGGTTAGCCTGACTTAACTATGTCACTCAGAGATGTGGATTTTTCACACCCCTGAGCAACATAGCTGGGACCTAATGCAGTTTACAGTCCCACCTTTAGTTAATATGCCTTCGCTTTCTGTGTGAACAAGCCAAGAAACACAATAGAACAACTACACCTTTACCCTGATATAACGCAACCCAATATAACATGAATTCGGATATAAGGCGGTAAAGCAGCGCTCGGGGGCAGGGGGGGCTGCGCACTCCGGTGGATCAAAGCAAGTTTGATATAATGCGGTTTCATCTATAATGCAGTAAGATCTTTTGGCTCCCGAGGACAGCATTATATCGGGGTAGAGGTGTACTAAGAGAAAGGTCTGTAAACAACAGAGAAGAAAAAGAAACATGAACTATACACTGCAGATGAGTTTAGAAAGCAGAAGTTTACACTAAATAAATTTTATTTATTTTTTTAATCAAATGACTGAGTTGCTACCATAGGGAATAATACAGTGTGTCTGGAGCGCAGTACAGTATTTAATTATTCAGGCTGGCTTCGAACCAGTGGGAACACTAGCACAGTCTACAAATTGGCTTTACACAACAGAGAAGAGTAAAGGCAAAACTAGGGAAGGTGCCTTGGGAGGGCCATAATGATCTTCATTCATGGCTGGGAGAAAAAGTCATGGAAGTTCCTAAAGTGTGGGGTAATGAGCTCCAGCCAGGACAGACATACCACACAGCAAAGTGGAGAGGTCAGAAATATGGGCAGGAAACAACAACATGAGATTCAGGCTAGAAAAATGCACCTGGGGAAAAAAATCAGCCAAAACAGCTATTCAGTGGGATGAAATCGCCATCATTGCATTTATAATCCAGCCCCACCCTGCAGCTGAGGAGCACAGGGTCCTGCATAAATAATCACAGAAAGTCCAAAGCCCACTGTCAAACACACCAGACACAGCAGAGAAACGCCCAGCAGAGGTGCTAGAGCAGCCCTTGGGAGCTCTGCCCATGCCCATCTCAGGCTGCCTGGGTTTGCTGAGGGGCAGGAAGACCTGCAATAAAGAGGCTAAAGAAGAATAGCAAAGAAAGGAGCAGAAAGGCCGCTGGGCTCCAAAAAGAAGACCCCCCCCCCTTCACTGGACTGACTGTGCTGGCCTGTGTCCTGTGGACCCCTCACACTGCACCTCAGCCCAGCTCCCTCTCACGCACCCTGCCAGGCTTGGGGAAGCAGGTGGCAGCTTCCGGAGGCCATCGTGGCACCATGGCCACCTCCTGGGTAGGGAGGGAGGCACTGCGCTGCTGCTCAGGGCCAAGAAGCACAGCACTGACCCTAGGGTGACCAAATAGCAAGTGTGAAAAATCGGGACGGGGTAGAGGGTAATAGGAGCCTATATAAGAAAAAGACCCAAAAATCAGGACTGTCCCTATGAAATCGGGACATCTGGTCACCCTTATTGGCCCTCAGGTACTCCCCCTTCCTGCGCCTGTGCTGCACTGAGAGGCCCAGGGGCACCACAGCAGCAGCAAAGGGGCAGCATGGAGTGGAAGGAGAGGGAGCCTTGACTGCCTGCTCAGAGCCCTGGGAGTCACAAGAAAAGGCGCTGCAGGGCTGCCCTGGTTCAGGAGCATGGCCACGTGTGATGGTCACGCTGCGTATAGGACAGGCACACCAGACGAGTGACACGCAGAAGTTTAGCTTGGTGTTGGAAGGGGAGGGAACCCCACCATGACCAGGCCATGACATCTCTGACGGTAATTCCTGCCTCACAGTCCACCTGGGTGAGGAGGAGGCCTGCAAGCCCCCTTCTGTCCCGCCCCAGCATTCCCCCCAAGCCCTGCTGTGCTAGCTTTCTCCAGGGAGCTGCCATTTCTCCTTTCTCCACTGTGTGCCTGCCGGAGCTCGCTCACTCCTGGGAACCTGCAGACATGGCTGCTGCATCGGCCCATGGAGTGCAGTGACTGGGCTCCATAAAGGTGGACTGGACCAGTGCCCACTGCAATGGTGCTGGAATTGTGGGTGTCTGGAGCTGGACTCATCTCACTGCACTTAGCCTCCTACAGATGCATGCAAAGGGAGTGAGGGACAGCATCTCCTGGCCACGTGTGGAAGCAGAAGTGATGCTGACCGGCGCTCTATGCCTTCCCTCACCTAGAGCCTGATTTCGAGCCCAGTGACCCCGATGGCCTTTATGGACACCAGGCCAGGGCCTTACCAAACCATTCACCATTTCC
Organism: Mauremys mutica; assembly: GCF_020497125.1. NCBI lineage: Eukaryota > Metazoa > Chordata > Testudines > Geoemydidae > Mauremys > Mauremys mutica. The sequence continues at coordinate 56,946,766 of NC_059083.1, forward strand.
ATGACTGAACCAGACTTACACTGATAAACAATGGGTGACATCCTGGGCACAGCTGGGCTATAGCTCCACTGGGAGAGCCAAGGGACCAAGTGCCTGGCAGGGCCAACCTTGGCTAATAATGTGTCCCTCCCCCCAAGCCCCACCTCTTCGAGCCCAGCCCATATTCTACCTCTCTCAACCCCACACTGGCATTCAGTATGTGCTGGGAACCAGTGACTGCCTCTGAGCACTTGTCTCTTCCTTCCCTTCACCCCACTTGCCACCTCGCAAATGCTCCCACCCTCCCTTGTCTACGCAGAGGTGTTTTTCTGTAGGGCACATATTTCCCCAGAGCTCTTCCTCTCACTTCACCCTCCTGCCTTCCCCTTCCTCTCTTGCTCCAGACACGCTATTAATTTAGGAGGCTCTGGTAGCGACCCCTGTGGTGGGGTTGCCTAACACTTCCTATTCCAGCCCACGCTTTTCAGTCCTTAGAACTTTGCAACACTTTAACCACTGGAGCTGAAGTTTTCCGGACTGGGCCTCTGCCTCCCCTTGGATCTTTTAGATATCTTAGCAGCGATGGTGCAGCTATTACCGAGATGAGGCTGGTGGGAAATCAGTCACTTTGCCAGCATTAACCACTGCTTGTAAAGAGTTCTAGCACGCAGGAGTCTGGAGCAGGAAAGTGAAATGTAGCAGGGGATAGTGAGAGAGGCCTTTTCCTGGCATATGACCAGCAGGCTGCATTGCCAAGTTATGAACCACAAAAGCTTCTACTTGCAGTAGCGCCCCCTAGAGGCTCTCTCCTGTCTTTCCTGACAGTCTATCTCAGGGATGGCCAACCTGAGCCTGAGAAGGAGCCAGAATTTACCAATGCACATTGCCAAAGAGCCACAGTAAAATGTCAGCAGCCACCACCCATCAAGCACCCCGCCCTGCTCCCAGCGCCTCCCTCCCACTGGCAGCCCTGCTGATCAGCACCTCCCCCTCACTCCCTGCACTTCCTGATCAGCTGTTTTGTAGCGTGCAGGAGGCTCTGGGGGGGCGGGAGGAGTGAGGGCACTGCAAGCTCAGGGGAGGGGGCAGGAAGGGGTGGAGTGGGGGCAGGGCCTGTGGCAGAGCCAGGGGTTGAGCAGTGAGCATATTGGAAAGTTGGCACCTGTAGCTCCAGCCCCGGAGTCGGTGCCTATACAAGAGCCGCATATGGCTCCGGAGCCACAGGTTGGCCACCCCTGGCCTATCTGCCCTGCTCATGAACCCAGCCCCACTATCCTTCCTGAGTCATTCTGCAGGCGCCTTCAGATGGGCACAGACAAAATGGGTGCTCATGTGTTTGCCCTTTGGCCAAGGGGATGTACACTGTGCCAGGAGTTCAAGACTAACCACCTCTCCTCACCAGTGTTAATAGATCTGTGCACTAAGGAGGACTCCTACCCTCTGGAGGAAGCAAGTATCAACCCACACAATTTACTGGAGAAGGAAGTGAGGGTGTGCTTCTGTCAGAGCGAGGAAGAGAGCCTACAGCTCTGTTGTGACAGACTCGCATCTCAGCACTTGGCCACACTGTCTCTCAGAAGGAATCTGCCACACCTACATGCTTGGCTGTGCTGTCTATAATAAAGACCAATCTTATTTATGTAACTATGATTCCAGTGTGTTACATGTTCCCCTCTGGTGGCTGGCCCTCTGAAGATAATGCCCTGCTGATACCAACAGCTAGTGTACTTGTTATTAGGTTGTCACACCAAAGCTCATCAGGACTGGGCCCCTTGTGCCCACTTCTGTACATACATAGATAAAGAAACAAGCTCTACCCTAGGGAGTTTCCAACAGAGATTATTAGTTACTCCTATACAGTTATTTACAAAGCTCCTGAGTTCAAACCAGGCCAATGGTCTTTGAGGGGCGAGGGGCTTGGTGCACTTGCATAGAATATGAAAACATAAATTAGCTAATTACATAAATAATCCTCCACCCCACCCCATCTACATTAATGGAATGTTGTTCAGGTTTCAAAGGTAAGCACTGCAAAGTTAGGAAATGTGAGAATTCAGGTTGCCTGGACAACCATAACCCCATCACCTGGGGCATGTGCATTATGAAACAGTCTGTAATGATGTCATCACCTAATACTTCTTCCTGCAGTGTGAGCAGTGTTATCACGGAGACACTGATTTACTGTACTGCAGTTTCATCCTTGCATTCTAGCTCTTTGTGCTGGAGTGTAGCAGACTCAGGTGTGAATGCAGCAATGTCGAGTGCCAGTGGTAGTGGGTAAAACATTAGGGCCTGCAGTGACAGAGTGTTGACCTCTCCTTAATTCTGAGTAGCATGAGCAAGTCAGTTTCCACTAGCAAAACATGCAACCTCTGCTCTCTTGACACTGGACAGATGGCCATTCTCCAAATGGCTTAGAGAGTCCTTGCTCATTGTGGAGCTCAGACATGTCACCTCATTCATGTGCGGCAGGTTTGTGGGCTTGCACAACACCCCTGTAAGCAGGGCAGGCTTCTGGAACGAATCAGGTGCGCCGGCTTAGCTCACATTAGCAAGGACTCACAGACAATGACAGTAATGTCTACACTGCAATTAGACACCCACAGCTGGCTCGGGCTAACAGGCCCCTTCATTGCTTGTGGTGTAGTCTTCGGGCCTCAGGCTGCAGCCCAAGCTCTGGGGCCCTCTCACCCTACAGGGTCCTAGAGCACGCACTCCAGGCTGAGCCCAAACATCTAAACCGCAATTAAACAGCCCCTTAACCTGAGCTCCATGAGCCTGAGTCAGCTGGCACGGGCCAGCCACGGGTGTCTAACCGCAGTGCAGACATACCCCTAAAAGAGCAGTGCATAAAATCATCGAATAAGCAGGGAAGCCCCTGTTTCCCAGTGCTGGCGAGAACACAGGCTGACTCGCTGGTGCAGCTCCAAAGCCAGGCTGCACTGCATTATTCAGAGGGTTTCAAGAACCTATGACCTGGACAGAGTCTATTGAGCCAAGTGGTCTCTGCCAAGAGCCTTAGGGCCCTGCCGCAGACACATGCTTGCAACATCTGACAGTGTCTGCCAAAGGCTGACGTGCAGAGCTGACAGTTTCGTCTCCCAGCCCAGGATCCCTTATGGGAACTCCCTTCCTCCAGCCCCGCTCTATTCCATTGCCTGCTCCTTTCTCTGTATACAGCACCTCCCCTTCACACAACTCTCCTGCCCGCACTCTCTCAAAAAGGCACCCCAGAACAATCTCACCCTACCCCCATTCCACCTGAAATCCCTTGGTACTCTTTGCCACAGGGAATACTGGTGTGTACAGTGAGAAAGATCTGCTGGGTTTGGTATCTGCACATCAAAGCTCTGGAAGGTTTGCGTTAGACCTGGGACGTTAAACTCATTCTGTGGAGAGGGTCAGATTCTACTTTAAATTGTGGTCTAGGGGTCAGACATAAAACAGCAAACCATACAGGGGGTTGGACTAGATGACCTCCTGAGGTCCCTTCCAACCCTGATATTCTATGATTCTATGATACATTACCCCAGGGCATCGACAGCTCTCCTGCTGGTAACAACGGCAGTGGGCACAGACATCAAGATGGGAAGTAGTCCAGCTTAGGTACAACTATTGCTGCATTCAGCATTACACAGTGGTGGAAAAATTTCTGCAGTGACCATAGCTATTTCTTCCCTTGATTTGGCCATTTGCACATGCACTTACCCATTTTGTGTATACTTCTGCAGCACTTCATCACATTAGACACATAAATGCACCCTTGAAATAATCTGAAAATACCATCATTCTGAGCCGGACACCGGCCACCTGCTTGAGAGTCTCGCTGCTTGAGAGACTTGCCTGAGCTGCACTCAGGGAAGGCTGCACTGCAGGCTGGAAAGAGGAGGGAAGTATGTGAGTGTGGAGGTGCTGACAAAGTGATTGCACTACGGAGTCATTTTCTGACTTGTGCGCATGAGCCATGCATCCCTAATGCTCTATTACAGCAGCAGCTCCTGTGAAGAACTTGATGCAATGTGATAGAACCAGAGCCATTCCACAGCATAAACAAATACAGACATTCCAAGCACAAACTTCACTTTTTCCATAATACCAAACACCTACAGCTTAATGCCAAGGGGAAGAAGAAGATCCAGAGGGGAGAACAGGTTCAAAAGACAAGTTCATAATGGTTTCCCCGAGCCTCTTGCTCTCACAACTAGAAGTTGGAAATGCAGCTTAGTAGGGCATTGAGGGCCACGTTATTCCACTGACTTTGATTTACTCTGTGTTTAGGTTGCCCATCCTTAGTCACTAAGGACCTGAGCACCCTCAATTCCATTGATTTCAGTGGGAGCTGCAGGTGCTCAGCACCTCTGAAAATCAAGCTGCTGCCATCTTGGTTTGAACTCCCAAACACCAAGGAACTCAGTATCAGTGGGCCCCTGAACATTTTGGCCTAGATGTGGTTCACATAGCAACTGAACCAAAAAAAACACAATATGGGCATGGCCAGTACAGGTCAGATATGGTGTACCCGACTGGAACTTCAGACATGCCCTGCAGCAGGAAGAACCCACAGAGACTCCACGCTTTGGATAACAGAGATTCCTTCCTGACGATCAGTGAATTTATATTCTTCTGAAGCCTCAGACTGAGGATGGGATCATGCCCTCTGCTTTTCTGCAAACTGTCCTTGTTAAGGAACGAGGAGAAGTGGCTATTGCTCAGCCTTTGTGTACACTCTCCCCTTTGCCAACCCCCTACCACCACACTGACTGTGTCTGTCTGTCTGTCTCTCTCTCTCTCTCACACACACACACACACACACAAACACTTCCCCTATGGAGCCACACACAGTACAGGGCTCACTTCCCTTACAGGGGGCCATCCACTTACAATGTGCAGGGCTCACTTCCCCTAGAGGGACGGACACGGACACACACCGTCACCCCCAGGGCTCCATTTTCACCTCTATTTCAGGTAGAGCACTCCTGACAGCAAATGTACTCTGTTCTAACCCATGCCTGTTTCACCAACTGGAATGGGGGAGGTTCTAGGCTGATTCCAATTGTCTCCGTTTGCAGAGATTCAGGATGAGAACTTTGTGTCAGTGCAGCTGCAATGTTTCACAATGTGATGGAAAACAAGAACTACGTTATATGGGGAAAACTATTCTGAGTTACTGTATTTTTGGCCTGATAGTTGCCATGGATACCAGAACACATTGACTCTTTCTAATTAGCCACACCCACATTACACCATGGCAACACAGTTAATATTATTGTTCTCCAAAGAATATTGTTTAAAAAGCATGTATCATTTCAACTTGCACTGTGACTTGTGCATCTCACTCCTTAGAGGCTTAGCTTCTTCCAGGGGGCCGGTGGGGCTCTAGAACAGAGGGCAGTTATCCTTGCATACTGTGAGCAACAGAAAAGAATGTGACATTTTTATTCTATGATCTTCCTTGAAAGAGAAAAGTCTGGTCACAAAGCAGGAGGTCTAAGTTCAGAGCCAACTTTACAATGACAGTTCACACATCTGGCTGATATATTTAACTCCCTTACATTACTACCGCATGCTACCTGCCTACTGATTGTCACTAGACCACTGGAAAGAAGCTGGTGAATAGCAGACCCCAGACAGAAAGGGAAATGAGGGTGAGTGCCAAAGAAAAAAAAGTTACCTACCTTTTGTAACTGATGTTCTTCAAGGTGTGTTGCTCATGTCCAATCCAAGTAGGTGTGTGCGCGCTGCATGCATAGTCGTCAGAACGTTTTTCCCTCATGGTACCCGACGGGTCAGCTGTGGAGCCCCCTGGAGTGGCACCTTCAGGGCCATGTATATAGGTCCCTGCTGACCCACCACCTCTTCAGTTCCTTCTTGCCAGATATCCGATAGAGGGGAGGCGCGTCGGTCTTGGAATGGACATGAGCAACACAGCTCGAAGAAGAACATTGACAAAAAGGTAGGTGACCGTTTTTTCTTCTTCAAGTGATTGCTCACGTCAATTCCAAATAGGTGACACCCATATAGTCTGCCGGAGGAGGGGTCGGAGTTCACCGAGCTGCAGACTGGAGCACTGCTCTACCAAACGCGCCATTGTCTCTAGCCTGCTGAGGGATGGCATAGTGTGATGTAAAGGTATGAATAGATGACCATGTTGATGCCCCGCAGATGTCCTGGATGGGGACCTGTGCCAGGTATGCTGCAGGTGAAGCCTGCGCTCTCATGGAGTGTGCCATCAGTGCTGGGGCTGAAACCTTTGCCAGGTCATAACACGTCGTGATACAGGTTGTGATCCAAGAAGAGATGCATTGGGATGAGATTGGCAGACCTTTCATTCTCTCAGCAATGGTGATGAAGAATTGTGCTGACTTCCTAAATGGCTTTGTTCGCTCAATGTAAAAAGCCAAGGCCCATCTAACATCTTGGGAATGGAGTCTGCATTCCCTGTCATTAACATGTGGCTTTAGAAAGCACACTAGCAGAAAGATGTCTTGACTTGAATGAAACTCAAACAACTTTAGGGAGCAGGCCGGGCGCGACTGCAATTGTACCTTGTCTTTATAAAAAACTGTATAAGGGGGCTCAGACATTAAAGCTTTGAGCTCAGACACTCTTCTGGCAGACATTATAGCCACTAGAAACGCTACTTTCCAAGAGAGGTAAAGCAATGAATAATTTACTAGAAGTTCGAAAGGGGGCCCCATGAGCCTTGTGAGGACCAGGTTAAGGTCCCAGACGGGGACTGACTACCCCCGTACAGTCTACAAGGGGATTGTACCCCCATACAGTCTGTCTAGCCATTTAAGGAAACATCCAACCATGGGGTTAGCAAATACCAACAACTGCGCTGCGCCCAGGTGGAAAGCAGAAACAGCTGATAGGTGCACCTTAACTGACAAGACTGCCATCCGTTATCACTTTAAGTAGAGTAAGTAGTCCAGTATAAAGGGAATTGAGGACTGCAGTGGAGGGGTGCCCTTCTGTGTGGCCCAAATAGAGAACCTTTTCCACTTGGCTAGGTAAATGGCATGAGTGGAGGGCTTTCTACTACCAAGGAGAACCTCCCTAACCGAATCGGAGCACTGGAGCTCTAACGAGTTTAGCCACGGATTTTCCACGTAGTGAGGGGGGGAGACTCCAGGTTGGGGTGCTGAAGGTGGCAATGGTCCTGCATAATGAAGTCTGGAATCATGGGCAAGGTCAGGGGCATGTCCACTGAGAGGTTCGGTTCAACAACGTGGAGAACCAGTGTTGGTGGCGGCGCGCTGGCACTAAGAGAACCAGCGAAGCCTTGTCCTGCCGGACCTTGACAAGGACCTTGTGGATGAGTGGAAAAGGCAGGAATGCATACAGCAGGTGCCCTGTTCACGAGAGGAGAAAGGCATCCACGAAGGAGCTGGGGCTGTGATTCAGAAAGGAGCAGACCTGCTGGGCACTTCCTGTTGCCTCATGTCATGAACAGGTCTATGTGGGGAGAGCCACACCTCAGGAAGATATTGCTGATGACGTCCAGTCGGGAGAATATTCGTGGCCGTGGAACAAACTGCTGAGGCAATCGGCCAGTTCATTTTGTGCACCTGGCAGATGTGACGCCACCAACTGTATCGAGTGGGCAATGCAAAAGTTCCACAATCTGAGGGCTTCCTGGCACAGGGGAGAGGGGCGAGCACCACCCTGTTCGTTTATATAGAACATCGCTGTGGTGTTGTCCATCAACTGCGATACACATTTGCCCTGAAGATGCTTCTGAAACATCTGGAAAGACAGGCGCACTGCCCATAGCTCCCTGACATTGATGTACAGCAATAGTTCCACCTGGGACTGTAGACCCTGAGTCCTGAGGTTGTCCAGGTGTGCTCCCCACCCTAGCACCGATGTGTCCGTGACTAGTGACAGCGACGGCTGAGGTTTGGAAAAGGGTACTCCCACACAGAATGTCTGTGGATCGAGCCACCACCGGAGGGACTCTAGAGCCTGGGGAGAAAGTGTGACCAGACTGTCCAGATGGTCCTGGTTTGGTCTGTACACTTGGGCCAGCCACTCCTGGAGGGAACGGAGGTGCAGCGTTGGGTGCTGTACCACATAAGTGCATGCTGCCATATGCCCGAGCAATTTTAGGGAGTTTCTGACCATTGTGGTAGGGAACCGGTAGAGACCCTGTATGATAGCACTCATAACTAGAAAACAAGACTCATGCAGAAACGCCCTGGCCTGGGTGGAGTCCAGGAGAGCCCCAATTAATTCTGTTCTTTGAGTGGGAGCCAGAGTAGACTTCGCCATGCAGAGGATGAGACCGAGACAGAGGAATGTTGTACGTACCAGGGCAGGTCCTGAATCGTATTCTGGACCTCGTACGGGAGCCCTGAGACCTGTAGTCAAGCACTGCATCTCATTGCTATGGCTATGGCCAGGGTAGATGAGTTAGCTGTGTCCCAGGCGGGCTGAAGAGAGGTCCTAGCCACCATCTTTCCCTCCTCCAGAACCGCTCCAAACTCTGAACAGGAGTCCGCTAGAAGCAATTCCTGGAATTTGCCCAGAGAACTCCAGGAATTATAAGCATAGCAGCTCAGTACCACTTGCTGATTCACTATGCGAAGCTGGAACCCCCCAGTGGAGTAGACATTTCGACCGAAGAGGTCCAGCTTCTTAGCGTCCTTGGATTTGGGGGTAGGCCCCGGTTGCCCCTGACACTCTTTGTGGTTTGCTGCCTTCACCACCAGAGACCCAGGCTGGGGTGGGTGAAGAGTTGCTCATACCCCTTAGAAGGCACAAAGTACTTGCACTTTACGCCCTTGGTTGTCGGCAGGATAGAGGCGGGCGTGTGCCTTCGTGGTATTTTGTATAGTTTTGATGAGGGGCAGAGCCACCCTCAAGGGCCCTTTAGGGGCCAGAATATCCACCATGGGATCCTTGTCCTCAGAGACCTCCTCTGCCTGCAAGTTCAGGTTCTGGGACACCATCCTGAGCAGGTCTTGATGGGCTCTGGTGTTCATGCCTCTGTCCACTGTGGAGGTGCCCGCTACCGCCTCATCTGGGGAGGACGAAGACAACACCCTCGGAGGCACTGGGTCCTCTTGCCCCTCTGGCTCACGGGGATCCTCTTGCACCACCTGGTGCCACAGCCGCTTCGGTGCTGAAGCCAGTGCTGACACTCTCATCAGCCTGGGTGTAAGAGTCCGGTGTGGGGGCTCGGCCCTCTCAGGTGCGGCCGGGAGCCAGGCCGCGTCACTACACGGCCTAAATCAGCAGTTCAGTCTCCGAAGGTCCAAGGGCTCAGACCCTCAGGCAGGGGCTGAGCAAAATAAACAGTCAATGAAGCCCAAACCCTCAGTCAGGGTGGGGCAACAAACAGTGGTTCGAGGGGCTCAGACCCTCAGGCAGGGGCTGAGCAAACAGAGTCAGTAATTTAAGCCCAAACCCTCAGTCAGGGCGGGGCAACAGACAGCAGTTCTAGGCTCAGACCCTCACGCAGGGGCTGAGCAAACAGAGTCAGTAAAGCCCTAGCCCTAGTCAGGGCGGGGCAACAAACAGTAGTTCAAGGGGCTCAGGTCCTCAGTCAGGAGCTGAGCAACCAACAGTTAGTGAAGCCCAGCCCTTGGTCAGGGCAGGGCAACAAACAGCAGTTCACAGGCTCAGACCCTCAGGCAGGGGCTGAGCAAAAATAGCAACAGTTCAGGGGCTCAGACCCTCAGGCAGGGGCTGAGCAAACAGCAGGTAAGTCCAGACTTCTATGTCTGAGCGCTGGTGTGAGGGGGAGACTGCCACCCGTGAGTGGGGTGGCAGGGGGGACACAGGCCCACCCACTCCACTGTGTCCCAGCCCGGGGCCCTAGCAGCGGCAGTTAGTCTGCTGCTGTGCCGGTGGGGTCCTGACCGCAACACACCGACATCGGTTCAAAGTCTGCTGTAGCCAGACTGGGGTCAGCTACCCCCGGGCTACTTTCCATCTCCCCCTCCATGGGTACCTGCTCATCCCTGGTGTCCGGCGCTGGGTCCCACACCATGGGCTCCTCGACGTGCTGAGGGCCAGCTAGCTCGGGCTGCTCCTCAGGACTTGGGTCGGGGGGACACTTGAACAGCTCCTCGGGGTACCGGGCTCGGGGAAGGCTCGGCCAGTCCTCCTCGGGGTACCGGGCTCGGGGAAGGCTCGGCCAGTCCTCCTCGGGGTACCGGGCTCGGGGAAGGCTCGGCCAGTCCTCCTCGGGGTACCGGGCTCGGGGAAGGCTCGGCCAGTTCTCCTCGGGGTACCGGGCTCGGGGAAGGCTCGGTCCAGCAGGAGCTCGATCAGGAGCATCTGTCCTCTCCGGCCGCCGGGCAGCAACTGAGCGCTGGGGCCGGGCCTTTATACTTCCTGCCCCGCCCCTTGACTTCTGGGGGGCGGGGACAGGCAGCAGTGGCTCCGCCCACTGTGGCGGCGGCTGTTCTGGCTCGGCCCTCTCAGGTGCGGCCGGGAGCCAGGCCGCCTCACTACACTGTGCTTGTGCATCCTTACCCCAGGGAGGCTCCCAGGCTACAGACATGGCCAATGGAGGGATTCCCACCTCTGACATCACCGACAGGGACCTGGAACCTGGACTTGGTGGTAGGCTCATGGTGTCCAAAAGGGCCACTGCGTCAGTCCCTGCCATTGTGGAGGCCAGGCACCAGCTGCCCCTCGTCTTGTCTAAGGCGGTGCCGGGAGTGGTGCTGGCACCACCAGGAACCATAGGAGTCTGCCTCTGACTCCGAGAAGAAGTCCAAATCTGACCAGAGCGGTGCAGATTGAGATGGTGCCAGGGATCGGTGCCGTGGCAAAGGCAATTGTCCCTATGTGACATTGGCGTCAGTGCAGACAATGTTGCCATTGCCAGACCCGGAACCTGAGCTGGTGCCAGTGGAGTGGTAAACTGCGTCGTCATGGCAATCAGCTCCCTGGCCACTTCAAATGTGTCCGGCATAGAGGGAGCATCCAAGTCCTCCTACAAATCTTCCCGCACCAGGGAGTCCACCACAGCTGGACTCAACGGACCTCCCTGAGAGGCCAGAGTCAACGGCACTGGTCTATGCAGGCCCAAGGCTGGGTGTCCCGACACAGGACGCACCTCACTAGTGCTCGCCTGCTCCGCTGCCCTAGCAGGGGAAAGCCCCATCAGCTCTCCTCTTCTTGTGCGGCCCCAGCGACTGTGAGCAGTGCCTTGCACTAGAGCTAGTCCTCGGTCTTGGGGAATGGCAGTGCTGTGGCACTCTGGCTGAATCCTTTCTTGGTACTGAGGCTTCCCATACCGAGGCCGGCGCGCTGCACACTGAAGCGTCCAGCACCAGGTCAGACACCACCTGAGGCAGTTGAGATTGGAGAGCTGGCTCCATCAGAAGGAGCTTTAAGCGAAAGTCCCGCTCCTTCTTAGTTCTGGGCTTAAACCCCTTGCAGATTTTACACCTGTTGGACTGGTGTCCCTCTCCAGAGAGGAGTCGTGTGGGTCTCTCTTCGGCATGGGCTTCAGGCAGGAGCCGCATGGCTTAAAGCCCTGAGATTGAGGTGGGACGGAAACAAAGTGGTGGTGAGGGGAACCCCCAACTAAAACTTAGCAATTACACTAACTATAACGTTATCACTAATTATACTTTTAACTATTTACAGAGAGAAAAGAAAAAGACTACTAGGGAACTGCTTGCTAATGCAAGAGAGGAGCTGCTCCAACAACCATCACTGGTGGTAAGAAGGAACTGAAGAGGCGGCGGGTCGACAGGGTCCTATATACACAGTTATGAAGGTGCCACTTCAGGTTGTTCCACAGCCGACCTGATGGGTACCGCAAGGAAAAACCTTCGACGATCGTGCACGCGGCACACACACATCTACTTGGAATGGACATGAGCAATCACTCGAAGAACATGAGGACGCAAGTTCAGCAGGAATATGCAACTCTAAAATGTGGAAATAATTAAACAATATGAAGCCATATATCAAAGGAGGAAACCTATGGCAGACAGCAAAACAACTCTGTCTTAAGAATGTATAGAAATGGTCCTGGGAATCAGTTCCACGCCCAGATGTTGCCTGATCAAGGCAATGGGGTAGAACACGTGGGAGATCGAGACAGCTATTGATCCCAACACAGCAGCTATCTGTGGAACATGGACCCTTCATAAGTCCCCCTATACCCAGACCTGACTCATCGCCTTTCAAGAAAAAGAAGGCTAAAGTTTCAGGAGCACCAGAGACAGGTGTTTGCTGCCATAGGAAGCTGGAAGAAGTCTGTCCCGCCACGTGTGGGCTTCCTTCCATGATGGAGAAGCACCAGTGCACCAAGGGTTCCAGAACCAACCCAACCCTGAGCATGCCACACCCCAGGGTGTAGAACCAAAGCAGCACCAGTGTCTATTACATCCAGGCCACATTGTCAGTGACTGCATCAGTACCCTCACTGCCACAGCGGCTTTAGAAGCAGAGTGAGAAGAAGATGGGCTTCCATTTTCAGTAGGAAACGTGTGAAGTTATCACCTAGAAAACACCCTCAAAGCCTCCATCACTCAAAGCAAGACATAGGATATTACCTGGGGCCAAGATTTTCAAAAAGGACTAGTGATCTGGAGATGTCCTAACCGGGCCTGATTATTAGATGGCCTCTGAAAATCTGGCATGAAAGGTGTCTCTATTTGGGCTCTCAAAAAATGAGGCTCCCCAAATTGCTGATCACTGTTTAAAATCCTGGCATTGGTCTTGAATTATGGCTCACGGCAGCTGCAGGTGCTCAGCAAACTCTGCCTCTGGACCTGTAGCACAAACAATTGTGTGTTAGCGTCAGCAGAGGCTATAGCCAGTCTGGGTTTTTCAGTCTTCCCTCTGCTATGTGGTCACTCACTTCCTTCACACACGATGTCTCAGTTTTGTGACAGGAGCGCTGTGCACAGACGGCTCCCTGGGGATGGCACCTGGGGATCACCTGTACCAGTCTGCCGAGTGGCAGCAAATCCCCAGGATGTCACTGTGTGAGCACAGCAGCCACACCTCTGCAGGGAGGGGGCCAATCCCAGACCAGCTCACTGTGGTTGTGTTCCCACTTCTAGACCACTTCCCTGCTACTGAGCTGAGAACTAAACAATTTAAAGTATTTTGCAGTACAAGAGTGAAATGAAACCATTCAAACACATTCTATGCTTCGAGAGTCAGCAATAAATCAGCAACTAAACAATGTCACAGAATGTTAATCGTGTGGTCATCTCTGCTGAGCAACAGACAAGATGTGTTTCCTAAATTAAAGGAAATGCTAATCTTCCACCAGTATCTTAAATGATCCCTATGATAAGACTTTGGTTGAACAGCGCTGGGGGCAGGAAGATGCTGAAGACAGTGGGATGGTGACTCTCACATTCAGATCTGGGCAATAGGTTTGTATAATTTTTGGTGGTGCCCAGAACGGGTCCAAGTCCCACCCCCCCACCCACCTTGTAAGCTGATATATATATTTTAAAATAACATAAAAATGTGAGGACTCTGGGTGGGGCTGGTGATGAGAGATTTTGGGTGTAGGAGGGGCTCAGGCAGAGGTGCAGGGGTCAGGGCTACAGGGTGGGGCTAGGGATGAGGGGTTCATGGTGCAGGCGGGGGCTCAGGGCTGGGGCAGAGGGTTGGGGTGCGGGGGCTGAGGGCTCTGGCTGGGGGTGTGGACTGTGGGGTGGGGCTGGGGATGAGGAGTTTGGGGTGCAGGCAGGCTGCCCCGGGGCCAGAGAGGATCACTCCCCACAGCCCTCTCCCCGCTGGCAGTAGCGAGCTCTGGGGGAGGGGCCCCCCAACCCGCAGTCACTGCTCCTGCTCCACTGATGATGGGGAATGGGGCTGCCCCTTGCCCAGCATGGGGCAGGAGCAGTGACTGCGGGCTGGGGGGCCCCCCTATGCTGGTGGAAGGTCCCGCTGGAAAAGGTCCGTTCATCCGAGGCGGAAGGGCAAGGTTGGGGCAGGCTGACCCCTGGCAAAAGTGGTGGGGATGCTAGGACCCTGTGGCGGCAGTAGATGCCGGGAACCAGCAGGGCAGAGCGCAGCATGGAGCTGCATTGGGTAGCTGCCTGCTGGGCACAGGTAGGTATGCTCAGGGGAGGCGCAAGGAGGCAGCAGGCAGGGCCGGGGGAGAGACCCCATCCCAAATATTGGTGGAACCAGGGCCCTGGCCCTGAATACTGCTGTAGCCCGGGCACCACGGGCCCATATAACTTGCTGCCCCTGATTCAGATAACAAACAAGAGCTACAATGACTGGATTATCACAGAGGCTGGTGGAGGGACAAGGCCCTGCTGGAAGTTTTGCACTGGCTCTGGATTTGCAGTTTCTTTATTTTAAAAAAATCAAAAAGGAGCAAATGAAAACTTGACAAATCAGAGGAGGCAGCAGGTACCAGAGCAGGAACAGCACATACCCTCGCTCCCAGGAAGTCTTTGCCTCGCCAGCCCAAGCTCTCTGTGCAAAGGCCAGGCAAAGGGTTCCCAGCATACTGCAGCAGCCACAGCCACACCTCCTTTATTCCTTGCTGGCCCTATTTTAGGCAGTGAACAGGCTACTGGAAGGCAAGGGCTTTCTCACCCTTCACCCTCCACCTGCTACCTGCTCTCAGCATGTATCTACACTGCAATGAGAGGGGTGACTGCAGCACCTGCAGACACACTCAAGCTAGCTTTCATCTTGAGTAACAATAGCAGTGAAATTGCAGCAGTATGGATGGCAGCATGGGCTAGCCACTTGAATACATACCCAGGGCAGGCATGGACAGCCTGTGCTACCACCCATGTTGTTGTAGCTTTTTACTCCTATTGTTATTCGTTCTTCGCTCTGGTATGTCTACATGGGCTGCAGCCACACCTCTGCTGTAGTGTAGACAGACCCTTTGTCTCTGCTTTCTGGCCAACTCACACAGATAGCAAACCCATAGCACAGGCCTTTTAAACTTCATCAGAGCAAGCAGTTTTCTTCAGTCAGTTGTAGGCAGTGGCACCTAGCTGGGCAGGCCTGCCTTTCCTGGACTCTTGGAGCAGAAGATTGGCCTCTGGTCCCAGGAGGGGCTGTCCATTCTGGGAACACAGCCTAACTAGCTCCTTAGATCCACATAGCCCTTCCCAGACACACCCAGCCCTCAGAGGCCCACTGGAGATAAGGTGACAAGCAGATCAGTGCAGTGGTCAAGAACTCCAATATAGGGAAAGAAGAAGTTGTCCCTCCAAGTCATGTGGCAAGGTGAGTCCCAGCCCATCACACTGGTGGAGAAAGGCCTGGGTGCAGCAGGTGTGACAGACATTCTCCAGAAACACCCCTGTTGAGGTAGGTAAAGGAGTTTCCCAATGCACTGGCTCTTTAGTTACCAAACTAACTTCCATGTCACGTTGGCACACTCCACACAAGTTCCCAGGAAGCCTAAATCTGAGATCCCCAGCCTAAAAACATAGGTGTGGGAGCAGAGTATGTGAACAGCTGCAAACTGTGAGTAAGCATCTGACATGGGCAGCTGAGTGAGTCAGGGACTCTCGTTACCAGATCAGACTTGCACATACATACAACCTGCTGATGCTCTGCTAGGAGCGTGGGTGAGAAACAGGGCATGGGGCAGACCTTGGCCCAAGCTGCAAGGCAATGTGTATGTCCTAGCAGACCTGGACCTCTACCAAGCCAGCTAAAAGCCCACCCTCAGGGCCCCCAGGTGGCACTGCGTACTGTGTGAGAATGGGGAAACGGGCAGAGGAGCAGGGTTTCTAGATGTCTCATGAAACTTGGCTTGTACTGGAGCTGTCTGATTTCAATCCTGGCAGCTCAGGATTGGAAGGGCTCAGAGCCTTTATCCAGACACTTACCATCTAACATAGCCAGTTCCAGCTCCCATACACAGCTGGTGAAACACTGAATACTCACTCATCCCCTCAGCTGCACTAGGAAGCCCATGACGCCATCTCAAAGACTCATTGTCAGAGCTCCTCATCTTACCCACCAACCAACCACTTCATTAGCTGGAACCAGCCCTAGTTCCCTACAAGAATGGCTGCCATTGATACATAAGAATAGGGACCCAGAAGCTACTGCTTTGCACAGTGTGCAGCATGTGCCACTTAGCTAGCTGAGCCCAGACCAGCAGTGCCTGTCAGAGCTCACCCCCCACCCCACTCTCATCAAAACGCTGGCTGTTGAGACAGAGTGTGAGGGGGCAATGAGAAGCCCATTCACAGCAAGCTAGAGGGTTTTAATAAAATCCACTGACTGTTAAGTCTTTGGGCCTGATCCAAAACCCACTGAGGTCAATGGAAAACTTGGAAGGCGATGGTCAGGCAGAACAGCGCTCCCCAAGAATGACACTCTGCTAAATGAAGATAGTACCTTCACTTCTGCCTCCACCATCCAGGCCCGCTCGACAACCAAAGTCTGAAAGCAACTAGGGTAATTTGCCTGTTGTGTGTGTGACATTTTATGCACATTATTCAATGAGTTATTTTGCATATTCACAAAAAACTTGCATATAGTCATAAACTTCAGCTTTAAAATAACTCCCCTCTAAGCACAGAAGGAGCAAGTGTTGGGGCCCACAGAGGGGGACATGAGACACACTTTGCCAGTGGATTACATGACTGACTGTGAGACAGCAGTCTCAGCACCTGTGTGTGATCATGGGAGACTTCAGTCTGAGTGACACATGCGGGAGGTCTCATGCTGCAAGGACTGAAACATCCTTGAAATTTCTAAATATTATAAAGTAGATAACAATTTTCTAACTAAAGAAGTGTTACATCCAACGTGGAGGAATTCTATATGAGACCTTCTCTTGACAGATAAAGAGGAAATGATCACAGGACTAAAATGTAAGGATAGCTTAGGTACAAATGATCATGACTAGATCATATTTATAATCTGCCAAAAGAATAATGACCAAACCAGTAATACATATACAGCAGACCCTCGCTAGAACGCGTGTCTTTATAGTGCGAATTTGGTTATAGCGCAGGACCGCGCATGGATCCCAAATTTAATTACCTTCATTGAAATCCATGGTAATGCGGGATCAAAACCCCGCATTCTAGTGAGGATCTGGGGTACTTGGTGCTTTAAAAGAGCTAATTTCACAAAGGTGAAAACAATTATAGCCCAAATACACATCTACCCCGATATAACGCTGTCCTTGGGAGCCAAAAAATCTTACCACGGTATAGGTGAAACCGTGTTATATCGAACTTGCTTTGATCTGCCGGAGAGTGCAGCCCCCCTCCCGGAGCGCTGCTTTACCGCGTTATATCCGAATTTGTGTTATATCGGGTCGCGTTATATCGAGGTAGAGGTGTAGTTGGTAAAAAGAATGTAAACAGAAAAATGTGAGTGATAATTGGGAACTATTTGCAAACATTTCACTAAACGCCCAAAGAGCCACAATCAAGCAAGAAGGCTGCATTGGTGAAAAAAAAAAAATCATCAGCAACAACAAAATCCTAATAATGATGTTGTCCAATTATTAGATGGAAATAAACTGTGAAAAATAATGCAGAAAATTCAGAAGTATAGTATAAATAATTCTGGTTTGTATTTGGGAAACAAACAATTGATGTAATCATATCATATGATGATGGTGAAACATTTCCACTCCAGAACTCCCATCCAAGAATTTTAAAAAAAGCTGGCTGAGGGGATTGCAGGACTGTTCATGATGATTTTCAATAGTTTGTGGAACCTTGAGGAAGTCCCAGAAGACTGTTGTACCAATACTTAGAAAGAGTAAACAGGACACCTGGGTAATTATAAACCTGGCAACTATGCTGGGTAAAACAATTAAATGACTGACATGGGACTCCAGGACTAAAGAATTAAATGCGGGTAATATAATCAACATGGACATACAGAAAATAGACCATGTGAAACTAACTTGATCTCTTCTTTCAATGAAATTACAAGTTTGGTTGTAAAGTTTATAGTGCTGATATAATCTACTTAGACTTCTGTAAGCTGTTTGACTTGGTACCTTCTGGCATTTTAATTAAAAGCCATAAAGATGTAAAATTAACATGAGAATGCTTGTCTCTCTCACCAACAGAAGTTGGTCCAATTAAAGCTATTACCTCACCCATATTTCTCCAATATCCTGTGACCGACAAAGCTACAACTACACTGCATACATGAAATCAGCTTTAAAATAAATAGATTAAAAACAGGCTCCCTGATTGGTCTTAAAATGTAACTGTAAATGAGGAATCATCAGTGAGCCCGTGTATTTCCAGTGGGTTGTCATGGCCCATGGGTCTCAAACCCAGGCCCATTGGAGCAACCACACCCCAACCTGCCACTTGGCAGTCTGTTAGAATGGCTTATGTGAAACCCATGAAACCCAGCCCCAGTGGGAGGTCCAACTGGCAGAGTCCCAGGGCATATGACTTGTGGTACCCGACCTCTAGTTTGTCTCCTCCTTCCGATCCCCTGGTTCCTGACGCGTGGTTCTGATCTCCAGTTTGTCTCCTGGCTGCCCGATATACTGATCTATCCGAAGCTGCAAAGAGTCCTGTGGCACCTTATAGACTAACAGACGTATTGGAGCATGAGCTTTCGTGGGTGAATACCTACTTCGTCAGATGCATGATCTAGCCGACTCTGTCTCGTGACTGTGGACTCTGGTTCCAACTCCTTGTTCTGGCTGCCCAGGACCTGGCCGTGACAATAACCCTGCAGGAAGAATGGACCCACCAGAAGCACTGGATTTACCCAAATGGGCCTCCCACCTCCAGGCGGATAATCAATCACTGCAGGCCCAAGCTGTGCAGCTGACCTCAGACAACCAGTGGCTGCAGGGGCAAGCAATGCAGTTCAGGCTGAAGCACCTTGCCCCGAATAGGGGCCTGTGATACTCTTGCCCAAATGGTTTGACAGGAACCACTGAGGGTTCTGGGATTTCATAAACCAAAGCCACCTTCTGTTTCTGATGCGCCCCCAAATCTATGCCTCTGACTCAGCCAAGGTGGCCCTGGTAACGAGACTGCTGACAATAAACGTGTTAAATTGGGCCTTCCCTCTGCTGGAAGGCCATAGCCCAGTGCTGTCAAACTGGGGGATCTTCCTCCAATTGATGTCAACTCGTATAGAGCTCCCTGAAGGGACTCCTGCAGGGGCAGCCCACTTCCACCGCCTCACATTGGATACAGAATAGAACGAAGAACAGCAGCTGCATCAGTTCCAGCGTAGCTTGCAGGAAGAAATGAAAGATGAATTGGCCCATTTAGGGATGCCTATGGGCCTAGACACCCTGGTGGACCTTACCCTGCACATAGATAATCGGCTGCAAGAATGAACGGAGGAGACAAGGGGTTCCCTGAAGCCCCACTACCCGGGTACCATGACTTCAGCTTCTCTATTGCCTGCTGAATGCACGCAAGAAGATATGACTTGTCAGTGACTCACTCCTGAAAAAAGAAATGTGGCCATCAGTGCCACCTGTGCTTCTGTTGTGATCCTGGCCACACCGCCTTGGCCTGCCCAGTACAAATGCCAAGGAGCTTAGGGAAGAAGCTGACCCAGGTACGGTGAGGAGAACTTTGCCCATACTTTAGTCCTCACTGAGACACACCCTGAACACAATCCATGGACTTCTCATTTGCAGGTGTGTATCCAACTGCACACCCAAGGAGACTTTCAACAGATTACCCTCTAACAGGTCTTCATCAATTCGGGAGCAGCGGATAATTTCATGGATGCAGGTATAGCTCAGGCACGACAGATTCCCCTGTTCTGCAAGGCCATGCCTGACACAATCGAAACTACTGAAGGTTCCTCACTGTCTTTAGGTCCAATTGTCCTCCTGGAGGCTGTTGTACAATTAAAGAGAAATAATACAATCCCCTGCACTTTCCCAGAATCCTGGGCATCTTCTCATTCATTGGTAAGAACAGAAGTTCACTTTCCCATTGGAATTTTGCCAACAGCATGGCCAGAGATCAGCAAACATTGCACCAGACCCAACAAAGCTCAAGTAGGTGTAGGCATCTGCAGTGAAACACCCACTGGGGGAGCTACAGAACCTCCCCGCAAGTACTACAACTATAACGACCATCTTTGAGAAAAAGAATGTGGAAAACCTCCCCCCATACTGGAACTATGACTCTCCATAGAATTTCAGCCAGGGGTAAAGATACTGATTGGACGGATACATGCAATGTCAGAGCCTGAACTGGCACTGTTGCAAGAATACCTCCTAGAGAACCTGGCCCACGGGTTCATTTGCAAGTTGACTTCACTGGCTGGCGCCCCGGTCCTTTTGGTAAAAAAGGATGGCAGCCTCCACCTCTGTGTTGAATTGTTGATTACCAACCCAAAAATCAGATCACAATCTGTAACTGTTACCCAGTGCCCTGATCCCTAAGTTGTTGGACCACATGTGGGCCACCTGCATATTCACCAAACTGGATCTCTTGGGAGCCTACAGTTTTGTCTGTTTCCAAGAGGGGAACGAATGAAAGACAGCCTTTCGGACCCACTACGGCCACTTTGAATATTGAGTTCTGCCATTCGGACTGACCTAATGCCCCAGTGATGTTCCAGCACTTCATTAATAATGTGCGACCAGACTGACTGCACCAGTTTGTGGTGGTGCACTTAGATGATCTGGACCAACAAACCACTCATGTCCACACAGTCCTGGAGAGACTACAACACAGTCTGCATGTTAAGCTTGAGAAGTGCACATTCAATCAGACCTCAACCTAAATTTCATCCTGTCCCCAGAAGGAATCAAGATGCATCCACATAAAGTCCAGTCTGTTTGCAACTAGGCAGCCCCCCTCAACGTGCATGTCCTACAATATTTTTTAGGCTTTGCAAACTTCTACTGGAGGTTCATTTTGAATTTTTCAAAACAAGCCAAGCCCCTCACTGCCCTACACTGGAAAAATACCCAGCTCTATTGGTAGCTCAAAGCCCACCACGCATTTGAGCAGCTGAAGTTTGCCTTCACTACTGTTCCAGTACTGGCCCACCCAGATGTGATGCAAGCTTTCGTTGTGGAAGCCAATGCCTCTAGTACAGCAATCAGGGCAGTCCTCTCTAAAAGGTATGAACCTGGGCAAATATTGCACCCTGTTATCTACTACATGAGGACAATGAGATCTTGGACAAGGAGCTCCTGGCAATTAAGACTATCTTCAAAGACTGGTGACGCTACGTAGAAGGGGCCCACAATTTGGTCCAAGTGTTTACTGACCATAAGAACCTGGAATACCCGCACAGGGCCAAGACCCTAAACCAACAACAGCTCCGATGGGCCCCATTCTCCTGGTTCAACTTCACCTTGACCTACCTCCTTGGAATCAGAAATGGCAAGGCTAACAACTTTTTCCAAAAAGGGCCCAGTCCAGAACCCACCCACATTCTCAAGTCCCATAATTACCTTTATGCTACTTGCTGCCGGAACCTGCAGACACTCATCCACTCTGCCTCTGTCTCTGGAATTTTGACCAACAAGATGGCCATTATCAACTGGGAATTCCACAATATCGTCGATAGGATCACATTCATAAGGGACCGCATTTATGTTCTCCCAGAGTTTGCGAGTGTGACGGGTTTTCAGCTGTGCTATGACTCCTTCCTGGCAGGACACTTAGGATGATATAAAACCCTACGATTAATGTCCTCTTTTTTTCTCTTGTGGCTCTGAATGTGCCCTACAATGCAGAACTTTTGTGTTCTTCCTGCAAGGTGTGTGCCTGCAACAAGATCCCATGCCAGAGACCCCACAATCTCCTCTCACCTCTGGACATCCCATCTTGGCCCTGGTAGGCCACTGCCTTGGACTTTGCGGTGAAACTATCAGAATTAAATTGTTTCATGAGCATTCCGATGGAGACAGATCATTTTTCTAAGATGCCTCACTTCATTCCCTGAATGGGTTTACCCTCCACAGAGGAAACCGCTCAGCTCTAGATGAACAACACAATTTGTCTTCATGGCCTCCTGACTGGGGGACCATGGTTTATTGCCCACTTCTGTCATGAGGTCCTACATTTATTAGGAATACATGCACACTTGTTCTCTGCCTACCATCCTCAGTCAAACGGCATCAACCAAATCCTATATCAACCATCACCAGGTTGACTGGTCTTCTCTGTTACTCTATGCAGTGTTCCCATACAATAATGGGCACCACGCATCCATCCCCCACAGCACCTTTTTTATCAACTATTGGTCCCACCCTAGATTGCACCCACAATTACCCACATATTCCCCTAACCCATCTGCCTCAGACTAATACAACATATCCATCACATTCAAGAGGAGGTGAAGAGACATCTGAACAAGGCAAAGGAACATTACAAAAGTCATGTGGGCAAATGTAGACAACAGGGCCCTACTCACTCTGTAGGACAAAAGGTATGGCTTTCAGCAGAGGACCTTCATATAGACTATGCATCCAACGAAGTGGGTATTCACCCACGAAAACTCATGCTCCAATACGTCTGTTAGTCTATAAGGTGCCACAGGACTCTTTGCTGCTTTCATATGGACAGACTCTCTCGGAAACTAGACTATCAGTTCCTTGGTCCATACCAGATTTGGTGACAAATCAACTTGGCCACCTTTGAGCTCTAGCTCTCTGATTCTCTTAGAGTCCACACTGTATTCCAAGTCTCACTTCTAAAATCATACACTCTGAACATATTCCCCATACAGCCCAATCACCATCCCCACCAGTGCAAGTACAGGGTCAGGAGGAATAGATTGCAAAAAGTCCTCAACTCTAAGATGAAGCAGGGCAAATTATGGTAATTGATTGTTTGGGAAGGTTACAACCCAAATGAACACATTTGGGAGCGTACTAAGAATGTTCATGCTCCCTCCACGGTTCAGACCTTCCACAGAAGCCACGCAGAGAAACTTGGACCCAACTAGCCCAGAGGCACTCCTAGGGAGCGGCAGTTGTGAGGAGCCACAAGTCTCAAACCCAGGTATACAAGGTTCATGGGGGCAGCCACATGCCAATCCTCCACCCGGCAGCCTGCTGGCAATAGCTTATCTGGAATCCACAAAACCCAGCCCCAGTGTAAGGCTCCGCCCTTAACCTATAGGTATAGCTATTTGCTTGGTATGGCATAGGTATTAAGTAATTCTGTAACACAATGAGCCTACAAGCCTCTAGGCCTGTAAGACAGTAACTTAGCCAAACTCATTGAGGCCTAAGGCCCATACAAGCCTTAGCATAAGCAGCTAACCAGGAGTAACCCTAGATCTTAAGATAGAATACTGTAATAACACATATGATTAAACTCCCGATAGGTAACAGCAAAATACCAGTAAATGCTAATTTGGGATATTTTAAGATACGAACATCTCCAGATGTTCAGCCACAAGAATGCTATGCCAATCAATTGATGTATATGCTAATAGGCTTGAGGCAAATGGTATAACAACTTATGACAGGAGAGCACCCTAACTTTATTCGGGTGAGAAGTTTAGATATGGGTAGATGAGGCCAAATATCCTCATGAATATTTATAGAGGCCATATAATCCTATAAAAGGAATAATCATTGCCTAAGCCATTGTTATCTCCTTGGCATGCCAGAGATAGGGTCACTTGTGGATCACTTTTCTCATTGGTTCTAGGTCTCCACAAGGCATGGTATAAGTAAATGAACGCTCTGATGCTGGACGTTTTGACAATCCTGTATTATCTCTATCTACTTTGCTGGGTTGAAGTTTTTGTGATTTTGCTAATTGTGTTAATAACAATATTACAAGGTCAGAGGGCCTTTCCCTAAGTATGAGTGTCTCTTCTGTGCACACCAGGGTCCTCACTCTAGTAAGAACTCTAATAATTCTGAGTCTGAGCTCAAGGCAGTTGGACCCTGCCAAATCATGGAATGTTAAATTGGGGATTCTAAGTGATACATCAATAGATCAGGCAACAATCCCTGAGGTCTGATGGGTGGAGTCCTGGAGTGGCTGATTGGCCTACTGACCCTATTTGAGCCGCAGTCAAAACAGGAAGCCATCCAAATGACTAGGCTCCACCCTGATCAGGACTGCAGGCCTTGTGGTTCCTGGTACCCACTCCTGCTTCCCCAGCTTGGTCTCCTGGCATCTGACTTGTGGTTCCCAACGTCCAGTTTGTCTCCTGCTTCTGAACCCCTGGTACCCTGACCCAGCCTGACTCTGGCTCCCAAGTCATGATTCTGATTTCCAGTTTGTCTCCTGCTTCTAACCTCCCAGTATCCTGATCCAACCAACTCTTGTCTCCTGTCTCATGATTAGCTCTACTAGATCTGGCCACACATGACCTGGTCATGACACAAGGTTCTGCAGGGATCGGTTCTTGGCCCCAAGCTATTTAAATTTTTTATCAATGAATTTGAATAAAACCATCACTGATAAAGTTTGCAGATGACACAAACATTGGGAGAATAGTAAATAATTAAGAGGACAAGTCCTGATTCAGAGATATCTAGATGACTTAGTAATCTGGGCACAAGCAAGTAATACACACTTTAACGGAATATGACCAAATGTAAAGTTTTACATCCATGAGCAAAGAATGTGAGCCATGCTTCTAGGACAAGGCACCCGGGACGGCTCTAGACATTTCGCCGCCCCAAGCAGGGCGGCATGCCACGGGGGGCGCTCTGCCGGTCGCCGGGAGGGCGGCAGGCGGCTCCGGTGGACCTCCCACAGGCGTGCCTGCGGAGGGTCCACTGGTCCCACGGTCCGCTGGTCCTGCGGCTTTGGTGGACCTCCCGCAGGACCCAGCACTGTAAAAAACCCACCCCCATGAGGGGAGTAGCTACCAGCACTGGGAGCCTGCCACTTCATAGGGCTGAAACTTGCATCACTCAAGGGTTTTTTTTTCACACCCCGAGCGAGAAAGTTTCAGCGCTGTAAAGTGTCAGTGTAGACAAGGCCTTATAGTTCTTTTTCTTTGAAAATCATCTCCAGCAGAAGTTCAGGAGACAGATAGTCTGTGGAGACAGGAAACTCCATCTGTTTCTTTGCCATACCTTGTTTCTCGCTCTCACCTTTTTTCCTGCCAAAGAATGGCTGCTTTGGATTCCCCAGGCAGATATTTACAATCTGTGATCAATTTATCCCTTAACTCTCTCTGTTAAGCTAAATAGAGCTCTCTCCCAGCACTGGTGCCGCAACTGGTGCCACAACTACACAGCCATGTTAAAAAGCTGCCATGGGAAGTAACACTCAACTGGTGGAAGGGTCCTAGCTGAAAGGAATCCAGCCAGTAAGCATGTGGTGAAAGAAAAGTTTGCTTTGAATTCATGTAGCTTGATAAGTTAGGTATTAGTCACATTTTTCCTTTTATTTTTTGCAAACAATTCTGACTTTTATGCCTCATTACTTGTGACCACTTAAAATCTATCTTCCTGTAGTTAATAAACTTGTTTTATTGTTTTATTTAAAACAGTGTGTTTTGACTGAAGTGTTTGGGAAACTTCATTTGAGATAACAAGATCTGTGCATATCATTTTCTATTAATGAAATGATAGACTTCATATGAGATTGTATTGTCCAGGAGGGTGCTGGGCAGTACTGGACACACGTTTTTGGGGACAAGTCTGGGACTGGGAGTTTGCCGGTGTTGCTCTGTAACTCAGGAGTTACTGGCTTTAGCACTCATACAACATAGCTGGGAGTGATTTACATGCTGGAGGCTGCTCTCACAGCCAGGAGTGGCTGCTCTCACAGCAAAGCAGAGTAAAAAGAACCCCAGATTGGAGAATTGAGGGGACACAGCTGTCCATCAAGTTCAGATTGTACCCTGGGAAATGTCACACTGTGAGCCCTCCATATCTGGTACAGGAACATGACATGGAATCAGGAGTAAACTAAGAACAGAAACAGATGGAAAACAGCAACAAAGGTTGCAGGATCTCATCAACATGCCACTCTTCAATGCCCCAGAGAACTTCAGCTTTGACAAACCCACAGAATGGACAGTCTGGAAATAATATTTTGCAAGATTTTACATTTCTATCAACCTCCACAAGGAAACTGATGATATACAGATATCGTCTTTAATGTATGCTACAGGGAAGAAAAAAAAGAGTGTCTCTTTAAATCCTTTGACTTTACTGAAGATGACTATGAAAGGGCTCTGTCTATATTTGATGCATACTTTATATGGATCAGAGAAATGTTTGTGAAAGAGCATGTTTTCACCAGAGAATTCAAGAATCATGGGGAAATGGTGAATGTTTTATAAGAGTTCTGCATACAGTGGTGGAAAACTGTGATTTGGGGAATCCAAAACATGAAAATATCAGAGACAGGCTGGTTATTGGGTTAACAGATAAAAACCTTGCACAGCAGCTACAATTGAAGAGAGATTTAACCCTAGCTACAGCTATACAAAGAGCAAAGCATTCTGAGCTGGTGAGACAGCAAAACCTAGAGCAACTTGCCAAACTTGAAAGATGTGAAACTAGCTTAGAAACTGTAAACAGATATTTGAGTGTTAACAGTCATCATCATAAAACCTTGAAGCAAGGAGAGAGAATCTCCAGGCTAAGAGGGACATATTCCAGCCTACGTGCACAAGGAGTGGAACAAATCATATCCCAAGAGATGATGCATGTCCAGCCAGAGGCACACAGAGTAATAATGCATGAAATATGGACATTTTGCAGCTGTTTGCCGCACCAAAGCAGTCAGGGAGTTAACTTATATTATGGACAATCAAGAGCCACTTTTTCTGGGATCTATCATATGTGATAACATAGAGCCTGCCTGGAGAGTGAAACTGAATATTCCTGGCTACACTTTAAAATTGACTCAGGAGCTTATATCACAGTCATCTCAGAAGGAATTTACAAACAGCTGCATCACTACCCATAGATTAAATCACCTGACACAGCTCTGACTAGCTCTGGAGGAGTTCTGAGCTGCAAGTGCCAGTTCACCACAGAGACAACTTGCATAGACAAATGCTTTGCATTCAGAGTGGATGTGACCAAAGGATCACAGACCAACAGCCCTCTCAGCTGCAGTGTGAAAGCTATGATGGGCCTAGTGAGACAGGTGGAAGAACCCGATGGAATATGTGGTGATATTGGACTTTTGAATGGAGATCCAGTACCAATAACCCTAAGAGACAACACTGAACTATATACTGTACATATACCTCACAGAATTCCTATCCCATTACTTCACAGAGTGGAAACTGAGTTAAACAGAATGGAGCGGATTGGCATAATTGAGAGAATCTCTGAACTAACAGCATGGTGTGCCCCACAGGTATGCATTATAAAGAAAAATGGAAAAATATGTATCTGTGTGGATTTTAAAATATTTAATGAAGCAGTTGTGAGAGAAAAACACAGGATGACTTCCTCCCCAAAGTAAAAGGAGCTACAGTGTTCTCCAAGCTGGATGCCTTGAGAGGATTCTGGCAAATTCCTTTAGCCAAAAAAGTGCTAAACTGACTTTGTTTATCATACCCTTTGGGAGATTTTGCTCTTGAAGATTACCTTTTGGGATTACCAGTGCACCTGAAATTTTCCAAAGAAAGATGGCAGAACTGTTAATGGATACAAATGGCATTGTAGTTTTCATGGATGATATTCTGATATGTGGATTCTGAAGAAAACAAAACAAAACCCTCAACAAAGATCTAAGCCTAATCAGTTAGTCCGGACTGAAGCTAAACAAGGAAAAATGTGTTTTCCACCTACCCCAAATCAAGTTTTTGGGACAGACAATAAACAAAGATGGAATCAGTCCTAGCCTTGAGAAAGTAAAAGCAATTCGAAAATTGAATGCACCAACTAAATGTACCAGAACTGAGACAAAAATGACGAGGAGTCCGGTGGTACCTTAAAGACTAACAGATTTATTTGGGCATAAGCTTTCATGGGTAAAAAACCCACCTCTTCAGATGCATGGCTGAAGACATGGGCTTTTTACCCATGAAAGTTTTTGCCCAAATAAATGTGTTAGACTTTAAGGTGCCACCGGATGCCTCGTTGTTTTTGTGGATACAGACTAACACGGCTACCCCCGATACAGAACTGAGACATATACTGGGGATGGAAATTACATTGGTCAATACCTACCTGACCTTTCTACAATGACAAAACCACTGAATGAACTGCTAAGTCCAACACATCTTGGCCTTGGGGGCCAAATCATTTATTTTGCCTGGCTGAAGGCAATTTCTTGATCTCAATAGCTCTAGCTCTCCAGGTCTATGTAT
Organism: Mauremys mutica; assembly: GCF_020497125.1. Classification (NCBI taxonomy): domain Eukaryota; kingdom Metazoa; phylum Chordata; order Testudines; family Geoemydidae; genus Mauremys; species Mauremys mutica. Next base: position 56,974,909 of record NC_059083.1, read on the forward strand.
GAACAAACCCACAGTGGTCAGTCCAGAAACAAGCAGCTGTGGCCTAGATGATGTATAGTTGCAACAACATGGCTCTGAGTGGAAGCCATGTGGATTTTGTTCTCTCACACAGAAGCAGAAAAACAATATGCACAGATTGAAAAGGAGTGTCTGGCAAGAATATGGGCATGTGAGAACTCTTACACATATCTATGTAGACTGGATTTGTTACACTGGGAGCAGACCATAAATCATTTGTAACCCTCATCAATGGTAAAGACCTGATAATGCACTACTGAGATGCCAAACATCTATTGTTTAGGTTAATGCGATTTCACACAATTGCTAAATATGTTCCTGGGAAATATCTGGTAGTAGCAGACACTCTACCTTTGAACCCAACATTCAACTACCAAGAGCTCAAAGATAATGTAAAGGCGTATGTGAATGCTGTTGACACATACAGACCAGTGTCAGAAAACAGACTACTCCAGCTACAAAAAGCAACCTTAACAGACCGGCAACTTCAGGAAGTTCTAAGTTACATTAGAGGCAGCTGGCCCCCAAGTGTATAAAGGACGCTAAGGAACTGAAAGAGAGTACTTTGCGGTGCACTGCAATTAAGCAAGTCAAATGGACCCATGATTAAAGGCAACTGCATCATAATTCCAAACTAAATAAGGCCTGGTATACACTACGAGTTTATACCGAATTTAGCAGCGTTAAACCAAATTAACCCTGCACCCGTCCACACAACAAAGCCCTTTATATAGATATAAAGGGCTCTTAATACCGGTATCTGCAATCCTCCCTGACGAGGGGAGTAGCGCTGAAATCGGCATTGCCATGTCGGATTAGGGTTAGTGTGGCCGAAATTCGACAGTATTGGCCTCCGGGTGCTATCCCACAGTGCACCATTGTGACCGCTCTGGACAGCAATCTGAACTCAGCTGCACTGGCCAGGTAGACAGGAAAAGCCCCGCAAACTTTTCAATTTCATTTCCTGTTTGCCCAGCATGGAGAGCTGATCAGCACAGGAGTCCACGCAGAGCTCATCAGCACAGGTAAGCATGCAGTCTGAGAATCTAAAAAGAACTCCAGCATGGACCGTACGGGAGGTACTGGATCTGATCGCTATATGGGGAGATGAAGGATATCAAGGATTAACTAAATGCTGTGAATGGGCCAGTCAGTGTGGTGGCCTGGCACCAGCAAGAACATAAAGAATAAAGTATCTGCATGTGAACATTGCAGAACTGACAGACCAACACAACACAAAAAACATTTAATAACAACACCCTGACCAAAGAGAATGGCTGCAGATTTATGTGAATTCAGAAGACATCATTACCCGGTCGGCATGGCCTATTATTCCAGAAATATAGAAATAATGTACTTGAAAACCGTAACAAGTCACAGTATTATCAAGAAACTGACATGCACTTTTGCTCATTTTGGTATTCTAGAACAACTAGTAGCAGACAATGGATTGTAGCAGAATTTAAGTCCTTCCGAATGAAACAGGATTGTGATATTACTTGCAGCCCACATTACCCACAAGTGAACGGAAAGACAGAGAGCTGTACAGACAGCCACGAAAGTCCAACAGCAGGAAGATCCTTTCTTTGCTCTTCTGAGTTACAGATCAACACCAGTTGTGGCTACTAGATATAGTCCAGCACAGCTCCTGATGGGAAGACAAGTCATAACTACTGTAGTCATAACTACTTTCAAAACGAATCTATTTCAGAAGTGCCCAGACATTCTGAAGTAGCAAAGTATGGTGCAAATCAGATAAAAGATCTTATGAATGAACTATTTTACAACAGAAGTTGCTCAATCAGAGAACTGCCAGCTATAGAATCTGGGGACCATGTTCACGTCAAACCGAGTGGAGAAAATGGATGGACAGCTCCAGCTCTTGTAAAGAAAAAGACTTCAGATCGTACGTGATCAAGTCCAACTGTGGAGAGTTCGGCAGAAACCACTGACATCTACAGTTTGTGCCTCAGAAAGAGCAATCAATAGCGCAAGCTCTACAGATTGCAGATGCAGAATAAGAAGACTACTCAAGGATTCCAAACCTACCACAGTCATTGCAACGAATGGACATCCAGATGACCAAGTTGTTACACATTTGATGTGTAATTAAAAATTCAGCATAATTCAGAGCCACTTAAAAGACTGAACCTCAAAGACAGAGTGATAGAATAAATGTTGTGAACGATAGGAATGCAGAACTTAAAGAGGAAGATGGAATGGAATGCTAAACTGCATTTAGCCATCCACTAGGTGGCACCATGTGAAAATTACCTTATTTAAACAAACCTCAGCCATACCTGGCAGAGCTTTAGAGGATCTTATGATGAACACACCAGCTGTGTATACGCAAGGTCTGTAGCCAGTCCAGATCTGGTACGGGAACATGGTCCCCAGGCCTGGGATAAGGGGGCAGGGAGCTGTTGTGTTTCGGCTTCTCCTCTTTCCCCATCTCCTGGTGCCTGGGGGGCTGTGGGACAGGGGAGCTGTCCTTTGCTTGGGGGTCCCCTAGGCTCAGGCAGAGCCAGTCACACTTCTGTCAGGCTGTCCCTCGGATTCCCAGCCTAGTAGCGAAGTGGGGGATGGAGCAGTCAGAGCTACTCTCCTCCCACACCTGCAATGACCATGGGGTCAGCTAGAGCAGGGAAGGGAGAGTCAGGGGGATGGTGGGATAGTCCGTGCTCTTTCCTTCTCCCTAGAGCGCCAGGGCTGATTCACACGTCAGTTTAAAAATGCCGGGATCTCAGGGACACATTCTGAATTCATCATCAAATCTACATTTTCTGAGCAACAGTCACCTATAAGGGCTCCAGTTCACTGCCTTAGGGGCAACAAGTGGCCTTCAGGCCAAGAGCTGGCCATCACTGCGCTAGGCCGAAGGGCGTTTTGCTGAGGTGAAGATTCAGCACAGGAGGCAGATCCCGCAGCCTGTGTCCTGATGCTCTGTGGGTCGCATGTTGCAAAGTACGGTGCATGGGCTCAGAATAGTCGGCAAACCAAGAATAGGCTGTAGTGAGCAAAACACAGATGGGAAATGGTGATTTGCTTATCTCAGCCAGATCTGCACAGATTTTCAAGGAGGCGGCAGAAAGCACCTCCCTGAATCCCAACCGCCCCTGGCCAAATTGCAAAGTTCTGCTGCAAACCATGGAGGCACCAGAGCTCTGTATAAAAACAGTTTGAAGAATTTGTTTAATGGAAAGCATTAAGCAGCTGTAATACTGGGCTCACTGCTGCTCCCCTATAATAGATAGCACTCCTTGGCTTAGCAGTAATGGAGCAGAAACGTGTCTACTGGTTAGAGCAGGTGGTTGGGTATCAGGAATCCTGGATTCTGTTTTTCACTATACCAGTGACTTGCTGTATAACCTTGGACAAGTTCTCTAACCTCTCTATGCCCCAATTTGCAAATTGTACAGCAGTGAGCCATAATTAATTGTGTTTGTAAAGCTCTTTGAGATCCCCAAAGGAATAATGCTACTTATGTGTAAAGTACTGTTGAAGAGCTGGACTGTTGCAACTCGAAGCCCTCTGCTGACACTTACGCACATTCACAATGGAAATTCAGTGGGTGATTAAGATTTTCTATGCACAAAAGTCAAGAAGTTCCCAAGTTCTGCACTTGCTGGGGAGCCATCTCATTCAACGGGCACAGAGCGTGTGAAAGATTCCATATTGCTGGGGACAGAGTTAACTTGAAAGCCTCCTCTTCCCAAGCACCCTGGCCAAGATCCACCCTCCCACTACATCATCCCTGCAGTTTTCAAACAGGAAACCCACTCAGAGTTGAGTCACTCTGCCAAACAATCAGACAGGGAACTGCAGTCTGGGCCCCAAGTGAAGTCATGGGATTGATACAAAAGAAGCAAATTCAGTTTCACAGCTGGGGCCACTTCTGGTTTGTTCTTGGTGATAATCACCTGATGGCATTGCCCAGTGTCTGCTCAAAGTGTTTCCATTCTGCTTTGATGGCAGCTCTTACAAATCTCTAGAGCCCAAAAGGATAAAACTGAATCAAGTTGGGACTGACTGAGCAGGAGAGCTGCCTCCAGCACACTCGTTGCTGAGCAGGTGTGATTTCTAAACTGCCTTTATTCCTTATACATGACTAAACTTAAATACTTTACTTCAAACAAATGCCCACCTTGAATTACATCTCATTCAGACTCGGAAGGCAAGGCAGCTATGGAGCCTATTCTGTGTCATGGGCCCCCTGCAGCAGCACACGTAGTGGCCCCAGCAAAGCATGCTACACTTCTCCACTGGTAATGGAGTAGAGCGCCTACATCCAACAAGCACAGGCAAGCCCTGCTTGCCCATCAGGCAGAAGAAAGCACTCTTGGCCTCTACTTAATCCACACATAAGAGCCAACAGCTGCTTGGCCACCGCAGATTCACGGATTCCAAAGCCACAAGGGACCATCGCTGATTTAATGAATGACACGGGCCAGAGAACTGCCCCAAAACAATTCCTACAGCAGAGCTTTTAGAAAAACTTCCAATCTTGGTTTAAAAGTGTCAGTGATGGAGAATCCACCACAAGCCTTGGTAAATTGTTCCAATGCTTAATTACCCTCACTGCTAAACAAGCTAAACAAATAAACTTATTTCCAGTCTGAATTTGTCTAGCTTCAACTTGCAGCCACTGGATTGTGTTTGACCTTTCTCTGCTAGACTATCCCCACTATCTGTTCCCCATGTAGGTACTTATGACTGTGATCAAGTCACCCCTTAACTTCCTCTTTGTTAAGCTAAAATAGGTCACTGCTGCTAGGTTCCAAGTAGCTCACTGAGTGACAGCTTTGCAGAGATGAGTATGTGCACAGAGCAGTTTTTTGGATTCAGCTTGTTTTCCCCTTTCTAATTACAACAGACCTGCACCCACGCTCCCCTAGGAGCTGTCTCTCACCTGGGAAGTCAGGCTGCACTATCATTCTAAGTAGACTTTTAAGGTGAGACAGAGAGAAAGGATGGTACTTTCCCATGGCAACCAGCGAGTCAGCGGCAGAGCTGGGAATGGAACCCAGGAGTCCAAAACCCCCAGTGCTGTGCATTAGCCACACGACCTTCCCTGACTTGTCCCTTCAGATTCATCCCCCCGCCCACAAACCCACTCTTTCTCCTGGGCTACTTCCCTTCACCAGCCTTTCCTTTTGTCCCGCTGCATCCTGCACCCTCCCTATTGGCTTCTTTCTGCCCTGTCCTTGTCTACCCTGGACTTTCTGTCACCCCCTGCCCAATCTCCCTCATGCCTCAGCTGGCTCCGGAGGGAGGGGGAACAGGGAACGCCTTGCTGCTCAAGGCCAGGAAGCACAGCACTGGCCCTGAATTCCTCCCCTTCCTGCCCCTGTGCTGCACTGAGACCCCCAAAGGGGCACAAGGAAGGAAGCAGAGGGACAGCGTGGAGCAGAGATGGGAGGAGAAAGTCTTGGCTGCCTGCTCAGAGCCCTGGGAGTCACCTCCAGCAACCAAGGAGAGGTGCTGCAGAGCTGACCTGGTTCAGGGCCTGAATTCCTGCTTCTGAGGGAAATCTGAGTGGGCAGGAAAGTGACCTCAGAGGGCAGAAAGAGACTTCCATAGGCCATCTAGTCCAGCCCCTATGGTGAGGCAGGAATAAGCATTCTCTAGACCAGTCCTGACAGGTGTTTGTCCAACCTGTTCTTAAAAACCTTCAATGACGGAAATTCCACAACTTGCTAGGCAATTTGTTCCAGTGCTTAACTCCCCTGACAGAAGTTTTTCCTAATGTCTAACCTAAATCTCCCTTGGTGCAATTTAAGACCACTGCTTTTTATTGTGTCCTTGGTGGTTAATGAGAAACATTTATCGCCATCCTCTTTATAACAACCTTTTAAGTACTTGAAGACGGTTAGCATGTCCCCCTCAGTCTTATCTTCTCTAGACTAAACAGACCCATTTTTTTCACTCTCTCCTCATAGATCATGTTTTCTACACCTCTTTTTTGTTATTGCTGCTGCTGCTCCTCCTCTCCTCTGGACTTTCTCCAATTTGTTCACATCTTTCCTGAAGAGTGGCACCCAGAACTGGACACAGTATGCAAGCTGAGGCCTTATCAGTGCTAAGTAGAAATGAAGAATTCTCGTGTCTTGCTTACACCACTCCTGCTAACACATCCCAGAATGATGTTTGCTTGTTTTGCAACAGTATTACATTGTTGACTCATATTTAGTTTGTGATCTGCTGTAATCCCCAGATCCTTTTCTGCAATACTCTCTTCGTAGGCAGTCATTTTCCTTTTAAGTATCAGAGGGGGAGCCGTGTTAGTCTGGATCTGTAAAAGCAGCAAAGAATCCTGTGGCACCTTATAGACTAACAGACGTTTTGCAGCATGAGCTTTCGTGGGTGAATACCCACTTCTTCAGATGCAAGTGGGTATTCACCCACGAAAGCTCATGCTGCAAACCGTCCGTTAGTCTATAAGGTGCCACAGGATTCTTTGCTACATTTTCCTTTTAGTATGTGTGCAACTGATTGTTCCTTCCTAAGCGGAGGACTTTGCATTTGTCCTTATTGAATTTCATCCTGTTTATTTCAGACCATTTCTACAGTTTATTAATATCATTTTTAATTCTAATCCTGTCCCTCAAAGCGCTTGCAACCCCTCACATCTTGGTATCATCTGCAAACTTTAAGTGTACTCTCTATGCCATTATCCAAATCATTTATGAAGATACTGAACAGAACTGGACCTGGGACAGATCCCTGTGGGACCCCACTCGATATGCCCTTCCAGCTTGACTGTGAACCATTGATAATTATTCTCTGAGTACTGTTTTCCAACCAGTTGAGCACCCACCTTATAGTAAGTTAGTCTAGGCTTTGTTTCCCTAGTTTGTTTATGAGAAGGTCATATGAGACCGTACCAAAAGCCTTACTAAAGTTGAGATATATCACATCTACTGCTTCCCCCCATCCACAAGGTTTGTTACCCTATCAAAGAAGGATATTATGTTGGATTGACACAATTTGTTCTTGACAAATCCATGTTGACTATAATTTATCACATTATTTTCTAGGTACTTACAAATTGATTGTTTGATTATTTGCTCCATTATCTTTCTGGATATGGAAGTTAAGCTGCCTCTCAGCAATGGGGTTGAGAGAGATGAGTGTAAAACCTCTTCTGGAATATATGGGGAGTGTGGTTCCTGTACAGTCTGTGGCAGGTGAACAAAGCACTGCTGCTACTGCAAAGGAAAAAGAGGCCCCACTAAACTATTACAATTCTTTGAACATGTCAATTAAGTGGTGGGAAAAGGAGAACAAATTGATACAATGTATTTAGACTTTCAAAAGACCGATGACAAGGTCCTGCACAAATAGCTACTAGAAAAACTACACAGTCATGAGTGAGAGGTGAAATATTGTCCTGGCTCAGAAACTGGCTAGGAGATGATGGGGTGATGGGGGGAGAGCCAGAATGAATGGCACTTGGCAAAAGGCTAACAGCACAGGGCACACTAGAGCTGGTGTTGGTTAATGTTCTTATCAATTATCTGGAAGAGTGATGGACTGCGAGGTGGCAGAACTGACAGAGCAGACACTGTCACTGAGATTAATCAAAATTAAAGACGACACTGAGGAGCTTCTGAGGGACCTCCCCAAGCTGGGTGACAGGGCAGATGAAATTCAGTGTTGTTTCTTAAACTTTCTCCAGAGAGAGAGAAGGTGGCAGCTTCCCTATAAGAAGTGGAGATGGGGGAAGCTCTGGTAGGGCACTCCAGTGGCACTGACTCTCCAGCCAGGCAGTCCATGCTACACACGATCCCAGAGCTGGCAACCCTAAACACAGGTCTATTGTGCCAAGGGGTTAATCCAGCCCTGAGGATTAACTGGGGGACTTTTCTGCAGGCCCAGATTAACCAATGTGCATTCAGTGCCCTTGCACAGAGCCCCTGGTCACCAGAAAAACAACAAAACAAATAAATTGGAGTGGCACCAGGTCACAATACCACTCACTCAAATCTGGCCCAGCTGTACCCCAGTCCTGACTGGGGGGTTGGGGATGGCTGAGCCAAACCTGAGTGAATGGCACTGTGACCTGGTGCTTAGCTTCTCCACTTCTACCATAACCATCAGAAAGCTCACTGTGCTGCTCCCCAAAAGTTTAAAGCATCCACCTGTAGAAAACCTCTGTTCTAAGGAATTGGAGGGGGGCAGCACACTGAAGTTTTGCCTAGGGCGGGGACCGTCTTGTTCATTACCTGCTCTGTCTAATTTAACGAAGGTGAGGGGGAGGGCGGTTGTAATAATTGGGCTAAAAATGTAGCCCACTTGTGAGCCTAACTGTAGAAAGTGGATAAAGTTCATAAAATGTCACAGTGACCTAAAACTAGAAGGTGAAAAAGGGAGAGAAAAAGACTGAATTCATCCTGATGAAAAGGCCTGCTGATATAACCCAATACCAGTGTTAAGATCATTCCAGGTAAACAAGAGAAGTGTGGGTCCAGAAATTAATGGACAAAAATTGGTGTGTTAAAAATTAGGCCTACCTGGTGAACAAAATAACAGGGGGATGAGCTGTTCCACCCATCACTCCCTTTTGGGGCCCTCCCTTTGAAGGGAAATTATGGACGGACAGAAGCGAGCACAATAATTGCTTACTGAAAGAAGGTGAAGGAGCAGGTTTCTCCATCATGACTCCAGGGTCTATCATAACATTATTGGGCCTTCGTCATCCTGATCCTGACAAATGTGCTGACCAGTCTGGGCCAAGAGAGGGACATGACATCACCACCTCCAGTAGCTCCAGCTAAATCCCAACAACTGCCTAGGATGAGACCTGGCTTACTTGTCCAAAACTATGTAAATTTGCAACCCTGCTGTAAGCCTGTGACCAGAAAGAGGCAGCGAAAAGATGCTAGTACAAGTTTGCCAGGTCTGGGAGTGGATGATGAGCCCATGTGTTGGGCCTGTGGTTTTCCAGCAGTGAGGCTGCAGGTGAGAGGCAGCACCAGAGACAGAAGCTGCATTTTCTCTCTTTGCTGTTCTTTTCTCTCCCCTTTCATGTGTGTTTGTCTGATTTTGTCTTTTGGGAAACATGACTGGACTTCAACAGCAGCAACAATAGCAGCCCCAGCCCATCTCAACTAAATTCTTCTCTTTTTCCCCAAAAGGACAGTTATTACCATCTAAGAGACTGTCAAACACGGGAGGTTCCTTCGAAAGGCTCTCTCCAGATAAAAGGAAAGGGAATAAGGGAGACTGCTAAAATAAAAGCCTTCCTTTACATTTCAAAGGCTTTAGCTGTTTCCTTCTTTTCTGTATCTTTAATAAAAGGTTCAAGGGATGTTTCCTCATGTGCTTGTCACGGTATTTGTTTGTGTCTTCTCTGTCCAATGGCTGTCACCCTCACCCAGCCCTTCTCTTCCTCGATGAAAACGATGCCTGTGGGAGAGGTGTCTGCACGCCTGCCCTGTGATGCTGTAGAAGATGTCAGTCTCTTTATCCCTATTGGATTTGATTTGAACCAGATTTTTAGGGAACAGGCCCCTCTCATTTTCATGAACCCTTACCGGAGGGATCACCAAGAGAGAAGAGGGTCTCTCTTCTGTCTCTTCAGACCAGGTCTGGCCTGTGGGATCATTAGCACCTCCACTTGATGACCTGCAGCAGATTCCTGTGTGGAGTGATGGCTTTTGTTCCTACAGTCACAGAAGCAGAGAATTTCTTGCCAGTGGAATCCCAGGCATTCGTGGTAAAGGTCTCCCCCATTCCATGCAGCTGGGCGTGGTGTCTCACCAGTCTTGAGCAGGCAGAGGTCTCTGTAGACCAAATCCCAAACCTTGTTTAAAACTGTTTAATGTTAGACAGTGAAAGCATCATGTTAACACTTTTGATTCTTTGAGCCCATTTAGTCCATCTAAATTAATACAACAGCCCTGATTTTCATCGTGCACACGGTCCCAAAATTCTTTAATCTGGGATTACTCTTCAGAACACAGGCCGCTGTTGGATGGCTGGCTGATGGTTGCAGAAGTCTGGTGTGGGCCCTGGGCTGCTATAGGAAATGGCAATAACAGTCCTTGCTCCTATCCTTTCCCACTGTCCCCCTTTCTCTGACACTGCCCGTGCGTTGAGTCCCCACAATACCCACGGCACCACTAGGACACAGAGAATGCACATGAACACCAGAGACAAAGCTAGTAAAAGACAAGAGTCATTTCCACTAGTTCAAAGTCCTTTGGAACAAAAGCTGCAGGATCAGGAAACAACCCAGATCCAGGTGGCAGCCTGCCCTATTGTTCAAAGACTTCAGAGCCCAGAGTCTGATAAGGAAACACAGAGAAGGCTGACTGATCTGCTCAGAGGAAAGGCCCCTCTGCTCAATTAACTCACCCCCCGCCCTTCAAATGAACAACAGCTGCTTGCTGGAGGCTGGCATTGCTCAGGTATGTGCAGGGCCGGCTCCAGACCCCAGCGTGCCAAGCGCGCGCTTGGGGCGGCCTTTTCCCGGGAGGGCGGCAGGCGGGCCCGGCGGACCTTCCACAGTCATACCTGCGGGAGGTCCACCGGAGCCGCGGGTCCAGCGGACCTCCCGCAGGCATGACTGCGGAGGGTCCGCGGGACGAGCGGCTCCGGTCGACCTCCCGCAGGCATGACTGTGGACAGTTCGCTGGTCCCGCGGCTCGGGTGGACCTCCCGCAGGCATGACTGCGGACGGTTCGCTGGACCCGCGGCTCCGGTGCACCTCCCGCAGGCATGACTGCTTGGGGCGGCCAAATTCCTAGAGCCGCCCCTGGGTATGTGCAGCCCACCCTCTTCCTCGGAGTGCCTCAGAACAGCACACTGCCTTGTGGCCCTACTGTTAAACATGCACCCATGGATAATAGCATGGTGCCAGCATGAACCCTGCCAAGCCCACTGCCTGAGAGGCCATATCGTCTCCACCCCCATCCTGAAGAATGATCACTAACCCTCCTGGCACATGCATGCCATAGTGGTGGCTTCTCAAAGCAATTATCCAGACTCACAAAAGGAATATTTGAACAGTGCTGAGAGCAGAAACCCAATCCGACAGCGGGGTTACCACTGTGAATGCCAGTGGCACATACTGCAGCAGGGTAAATCATGGGCTCTCATCTAAATCTTGCTATTGAAAGTGATTACTTGGCTTTAGATAATGAGTTAGTCCTATTAGAAAACAGCTGGTGCAGGGGAAGCAAATCTGCTGCTCAGGCAGTCAATTGCATTGGCAAACCTGAAATCATCCAATCATATGCTGGAAAGATTTCTTCAACCGACTTTGTAAAAAAAATTCTGGAAGCCCCAGACGGCTTTCTCTGGGAGTGTGAACAGCACTGAATTCATCAGCCCAGCTTCTGGTTGTTCCTTCCTTAGTGACATTTTTGCTCATCCTTAAGGTCACAGCTCTCCCTCTGTTCAGTCTCATATCTCCTGCATGTCCCACTGCTGCCACAAACCGAACACACTGAGACTCCTGCCATTTCCCAGAGCAGTGAGCTCCATCACACATTTCCATTACCCTCCCAATCATCTCACATGCCCTCCCAATCATCTCTCCTCCCCCTGCATCCAGGATCCTGCCAAAGCCTGGGGCTGCTGCTTCTAGAATAAGCCTTCGTCATTTCACCTCAGAGACTGAAGGAATTGTACAAGGGAGATTTAGGTTGGATATTAGGAAAAACTTTCTACTTCTTAGGATAGTTAAGCACTGGAACACGCTACCTAGGGAGGTTCACCATCCTTGGAGGCTTTTATGAACACGTTAAGCAAACAGCTTTCAGGGATGGCCCAGGAACACTTAATCCTGCCACAGAGCAAGTCACTGGATGACCTCTGGAGATCCTTTCCAACTCTGCTTTTCTGTGATTCTTGGTGAATGGGCAACATGATGGAAAATTAATTAAATTCAATCTTGATAAAGACACAGAGGGAAAACTTGAACTACTCAGACACCTTACTGGGTTCCTAAACTATACCAATTCAGAAAAAGACCTGGGAATCTTTGTAGATGGTTCAACAAAGTCCTGTGCAGCTGCAATCCAAAGAGCAAACAAGGCATAGGTGCTGTAACTTGGGGTGGCGCCCCACCTCGGCTTGAAGTGATTTTCATCATATACAGGGTATAGAGTATGGTTCAATGGCTCTCAGCATCCCCACTATACAAATTGTTCCAGCACCCCTGAAACAAGGTGTTATCAAGCGTAACAAGTAAGAGTGAGACAATACAGACAATATTCTACTGCCATTATACAAATCAACATGCAGCCTCATCTGGATCCCATGTGCAGGACTGTTCATCCCATCTCAAAAAGAATACTGCAGAAGTCCAGGTTGCCATTAATTATTTTGCTCATCTCTTTCTGAGACTTTTTCTCCCTCGTGAAATCTGTGCAATCAGGGATGGCTGTGGCCATTTGATCACTCTGTTTCTTACCAGTGTCTCTCTGTAGATGAGGCTTTAAGAAGTCCCAGCAAGACCTTAAATTATATCTATAAACAACATGGCTGGCATCTGATTTGTAGTAGCATGGGTTGCATTCCTATAACCTTGTGTGGTAAGTTACCTTACCTGGCCCGAATCAGTTGCTTGAAAGTTTGGATAAATCTTTCCTCCATTTCCTTTTAATCCATTTGTGGCAGGATGGTGAGGAGCTGATGTGACATGTTTGATATCATTTCTTTTGAACAACAGCTGAAACTCTTTGGATGTGAATTAGTTCCTTTGTCACTTACAATCTGTTCAGGAACCCCCATTCATGAAAACAAGAGTCTGAATACTTCCGCCATCAGCACGGAACCAGTGGAATTCATACATAATATTTCAGGCCATTTAGAACGGGCATCTACTGCAAACAAAAACATTTGTCCCATAAACAGTCCAGCACAGTCTACGTGGATTCACTGCCCTGGAGTAACTGGCCACTCCTAATGATACAACAGAGCATGTTTAGTTATGTGTTGTGCTTGCTGACAACCTTAACAGTGGTCGCTATTTCCTGTTTGCGTACCAATCCCTGGCCAGGACACAAAACCTCTGGCAGGACTTCCACTCTTACAGTTCCCAAATGGCCTTTGTATAATTTTTGGAGAACATGGGACTGGAGCTACATAGGTGCCACTCTAGTGAGACACAGCAGGTACCCTTGAGATACGCTTCCTGCTCTTTTGGAGCAATGTCTGATGGAAACCGTTGTTGGTGTGCATCAGGCCAGCCATTCATCATATGTTTTAACCCCTTTTTTTGTTTTTCCTAAATGAGCAGTTTACTGCCAGTTCCAGTGTTCCAAGCTGCTGTTTCCTTCTTACATTCCCTAGGCCTTTACAGTCACTCTCTGTTTCAGTGTTTGGTCATTAGGACTCCATCTGCATAACCTGTTCTTGTCTTTACACAACACATGATATAACAGAACCGCATGGGCACAGTGCAGCCCAAAGTGCCATGTTTACTAAATGCATGCGGCATGCCAGGCCTTAGTACATACTCACTGCTGCCTGGGCTGGCTTCGGGCACCTTCGGACAAGGCTGAAGCTTCTCCTTACAGCAGCCCAGCCATAAAATGGCTTTCTGGGAATGGACAGTGATTGCCAAGGGCCACTAGAGGGCTCACAAACTATTCTAAAGGATACTCCCTTGTTCCTATACACCAGGGGTCAGCAACCTTTCAGAAGTGGTGTGCCGAGTCTTCATTTATTCACTCTAATTTAAGGTTTTGCGTGCCAGTAATGCATTTTAACGTTTTTAGAAGGTCTCTCTCTCTAAGTCTATAATATATAACTAAAATATTGTTGTATGTAAAGCAAATAAGGTTTTTAAAATGTTTAAGAAGCTTCATTTAAAATTAAATTAAAATGCAGAGCCCCCTGGACCTGTGGCCAGGACGTGAAAATCAGCTCACGTCCCGCCTTCGGCACGCATGCCATAGGTTGCCTACCCCTGCTATACACCATGTACACCTGCCTTGCTACAAAAGACAGATTACTAGTTCCTATGCCCCCTAGGTGTTATCATCCAGCATTCAAGATGCTAAGTTACAAAACAATCTGAGATACCACTGGAATCAGTGTACAGTGCTCTGCTCTGATCATCAACGGAAGCCTGTACTCTTAGGACCAAAGACAGCTATGATCCAAGCAGTGGAGGAACCAGGTGCAGAGCTCTCTTTATCTTCTAGCTGAAGTGCTCAGTCCCAGGTCTGGCCTTTGGATTCTAGGCTGCTTTGTCTGAGTGCTTTTTATTCGGTAAGAGGTGTAATTTAGGCCTGGTCTCCACATAAAAGTTTTGCTGGCATACCTATGTCCACTGGGGGGTGAGTTTTTGCTGACATAGCCCTGGTGCATATGGCCTGGTTTACACTAGGAACTTACATCAGTATAGCTATGTCCCATCCCTCAGAGGTGCGAAAAATCCACCCCCCAAGAGACGCAGCTATTGCTGACCTAACCGCTGGTGTAGACAGCACTAGGTTGACAGAAGAATTCTTCTGTTGACCTAGCTACCGCCTCTCGGGGAAGTGGAGTACCTACACTGATGGGAGACCCGGCATAGGTGGTACACTGAGGCACTGCAGCTGCGCCGTTGTAGCATTTCAGTGTAGACATACCCTACATGTCTTCTTACCAGCATAGCTTATTTCATTCAGGGAACTGGCCGAAGGACTTTCTTCCTGATATAAATTACATCGTTACTAGGAGTGCTTTGCCAGTACAGCTGTACTATGCGGGCAAAGTGCTCGTAGTTTATACCAGTGTAACATCCACAGACCATGGTCATCGGCGGGCAAGATTGAACCTGGGATCTCTGGAGCTTAGTGCATGAGCCTCTGCCGCATGAGCAACAAGCCACATGGCCCTTAGCTAACGCTGTAAAGTAGACTCATTAATTGCTGTCTAAGATCTAAGTCAGGGATGGGCAAACTTTTTGGCCCAAGGGCCACACTGGGGTTACAAAACTGTATGGAGGGCCAGGTAGGGAAGGCTGTGCCTCCCCAAACGGCCTGGCCCCCACCCCCTATCCGCCCCCTCCCACTTGCTGCACCCTGACTGCCCCCCTCAGAAGCCCCGACCCATCCACACACACCCCCGCTCTTGTCCCCTAACCGCCCCCCGGGACCTCACCCCCTATCCAACCCCCCCTGCTCCCAGGCCCCTGACTGCCCCGAACCCATCCACATCCCCGCCCCGACAGGCCTCCCGGGACTCCCATGCCTATCCAACTCCCCCTGTTCCCAATCCTCTGACTGTCCCCCGGGACCTCCTGCCCCTTATCCAACCCCCCAGCCCTGGCCCCAGCCCACTTACCATGCCGCTCAGAGCAGCATGTCTGGCTACCGCACTGCCTGGCCGGAGCCAGACACACTGTCGCTCTGCTTGGCAGGAGCATGCAGCTCCGCCGCCCAGAATGCGGCCCGTGAGGTGGTGTGGCCACAGAGGAAGGGGATAGCGGGGGAGGGGCCGGGGGATAGCCTCCCCACCCAGGAGCTCAGGAGCCGAGCAGGACGGGCCTGCGGGCCGGATGTGGCCTGCGGGCCGTAGTTTGCCCACCTCTGATCTAAGTGGTCTCGGTGCCACTAGGTTGGACAGAGTACCACACCCATAAGGTGTGTGGGTCACATCAGCAAAACTCTGCTTTTTACTGATACATTTATTCCAGTCCCTTGAGCAAAACAAGCTATAAAGAGGCAGTTTTGCTGCTATAATTCCATCGACACTAGGGGTTCGCTGGCACAACTGTGCTGGTCAGGGATCACCCCCTGACTGACAGAGCTGTGCCAGCAGAAGTGTGTAATATAGAATTGGCCCTGCAAGCACACCCATCAGCATTGCCCTAGTAGCATCATCCCAGGTCTCTCTCACACACAAAGCTTCTTGCACAATGACCCCCTAACCAGGTAATGTTTTACACTCAGCCGCACAGTGGCAAAACATAAAAATTCCAGCTCCATTAAATCATACATTTACTTTTCAAGATAAACACACGTCGCTGTGTATGCTACTCCACAATGGCCGTGGTGCAGTGAGCAGCTGAACAGCCACTGGCCCTGAGGTGCAGATTAGCAGTGCTGAATGAATGACCTCCATGCTCAGCAGTTGTGCTCTCCACACCCCACACCTTACTGCAAACAGACAGATGTACAGAAATCCATAACACACGATCCATGACTCCCTCACCACACTCAGTTACAGGCCTGATTCTGTCCACTGTGAAAACAAATGCAAAATTCCCAAAGATTCCCACAGAAACTGGTTATTATGCCATGCTGCTGTAATGCAGAGTTAAAACCACAAGTATGGGAGTTTGCCCTAATAAAAGAACAGCTTACCTCTGCACTCTCAATGAGCGTGTCAGTTGAGAGCAGCCAGTGCAGTCCAAAGCACCCCGCTCAGATAAAAACAAGCCCTGCATAAGTGCATACTTAGGAAAGTAGGGCCCTGATAACATGCCATTGCTGTGCAAACTAAATAAATGCTCACCTAAGCAAACAGCCGTGGGAGGGATCAAAGCAAAAGTATAGTCTATGACTACTACATCTCATTAATGCTGATTGGCCAGTTATTTACCAAACAAATATAATTCAAATCAACCCAGAAAGCAAATTCCTACTGACTGCACCAAAAAGGAGTGGCCAGACTTCCAGAATTCATCAGTACCCAGCAGCTCCCATTGTTCCCTAAAGCATTGCACATGTAACCCCCAAGGAGCTTCCCGGGGTCTGTGTGTGCTCAGAGGAGGAGCAGTGTCTGGGTTGGGGGTTAGAGTTGAATGATTGACAAGTAAAAACTCTGGAAGAAGAATTATTCTGACCAACAGGAAGGTCCTCAGAGAGATGCCCATCCCCAGGAGCACTGGGAGAGAGGAGAAGCCATTTTGGGGGGTCTGGAGCCAGCCACTGAAAGCTCAGGACTGGCTGTGGGTGAGTAGGTGAGTCTCAGGGTGCATCAGGGTCCCCTGAGAACCGGCCTCTGGGTGCTGGGCAGCAACCCCTGTCAGCTTGGTCCTTTCCCTGTTCAAGGTAACACCCAGTGTACAGAGTTTTGTTTGGAAAATTCCTCCTCAACCATGGGAATTGCCCTCCAGCGCCTAGAAACCCATCACCACATGACAAGTGCTGCTCTGGTGTTATCTCAGGGCTGCTTGCCGGCTAGGCGTGTGGCTGAGTGCTGGGGTAGGAGATCTGGAGGGAGCAGTTTTAGCAGCGTTATTGTAATTACTACCTGAGCTCTGCACCCCTTTGTGGAGAGGGGAAACCTTGGGAACAGAAGCAGCCTGATTCCTGTATGAAGAGGACAACTGCCCACTGTGATGATCAGTAGCTGAAGAGTCCAGAGCCATCTCTGAACCCAAGGATCACTCACTTAGCTAGTCAGGGAAATTGTTTGCGAGATCCCTGCTCCCTAAACTGTGTCTTCAGACCAGGGGAAAGGGTTTGGGGATTTCATTACCTGCTGCCTATTAAACCTGCAGAGGGGCTCACCCTCTTATCCCACCTGCGTGTCCTTGGGCAGGACTGAACCAAGTCACCCAAGTTGCTTATTGCTGCTGCAGACGATATCTTTGACACAGGTCAATCAAGGGTCCCTCCAAGGATGCATATCAATGGGACACTGAAATTTACTCTCGCTATCTCAGATCACGTGACTGGGGAAATTCATGAGTGTTAACAGTGTGGGCAGCGGTGACTCAGAGTTGTGTTTTACCCTGTTGTGTTATATTTACAACCCATTTATTATAATTACTCTATTGAATATATTGTATGTGTTGGTGTTATTTCTTGGGAGTCTCTAACTATGTGGCAAGAAAGCAGGGGGTAGCCTGCAGTTAGAATTTTTCTTCCAACCTGCCCCAGTGACCCTGCCAGAAAGGAGCAAGGGGGGTGGAGGTACCACCAAATAAGTTCATATGGGAAGAAAATAAGGAAATTACACCCTGCTGAACTGGAGGTAGGATCCAGATGAAGCCAGCCCTGTCCATCAGAACCAGTAAGGAGATGGGCACTAAAGGAGGTAATTGGGTGGATTGGGGCGCTACACATATAGATAGCTAGATGCAATTAATGCTGTTAAAGTTGCAAATTCAGGCACTCAAAGTTAGGACAGGCCAGCACTAGGGTCGCCCATGCCACTTTGTATATGTGCATGATACAGTCTTGAATTGCATGACCACATACTAGTTTCTTCTGCCTCATTCAGTGCACAAGAGAGACAGAGCTCAGGGACTGAAGCAGGTTTTAAATGTGTATCTGTACACTTATTGTCCAATGTGTAGCCACCATATACCACCAGCCTACTGC
Source organism: Mauremys mutica (assembly GCF_020497125.1). Taxonomy (NCBI): domain Eukaryota; kingdom Metazoa; phylum Chordata; order Testudines; family Geoemydidae; genus Mauremys; species Mauremys mutica. The sequence goes on from NC_059083.1 coordinate 56,993,202, forward strand.
ACTGAATGAGGCAGCAGCCAAATGGAACCTTCTCTCATTCACTGAGCCTTGCTGAATGAGGCAGTATTCTTCTGGACCCCAGCCTCATTGCTACACAAACTCCCTGTGTGTGAGACAGGTCAATCTGGTTGGAAAATAGTCTCTGATCAAGTTATTTAAAGAGTGCACCCTAATCCTAATACATACACACACGTGGCAGAATTGAGGCTGCAGAAGTGATCTTTGCCATTTCCGGACTTTCAAGTGCATCACTTTGCAATCTTAATGTTCATGTAGTTTTTTGATGGAGTTTCCTAATGTGTTTACAAAAGTGAATAAAGAAATAAATTCCACCGTGTGTAACTATTTGCAACAGAGTGGTAGTTTACTGTCACCTGCACAAGCTGTGCACACATGAATCCAGGCTCCTGCAGAGCTCTCACCTCATACAGAAGGAGTAAGCGGTCTCCCAAAGAGACCTTCACCCAGCATGTAGGAGCCCCTTCATATTTGTTCATGGATCTGTTCACCCGGAGTACATAGGCACGCAAAGTCAATGGGTCAGTGGCCAGTACCAATTTTCACCAGGCCAGTGCTAGCCACATATATGACATGGGAACCATAACTGTACAAATGGCACGTGTCTGTCATGTCCTACTGGGGCCTTAGACCCTTAAAAATATGGAGCAAAAACTGTTTTTGTAATGGCAAAACAGCATTTTCCCCACTGTCTTTGAACATGAGAGCCTCTGATTGGTTTGTGCTCAATGTGCAAAGTTTCAGACTGAAAGATTAAAGTTAAAGATATTGGGGAAAGACCCATCACAATGGACATGCTTGTGCAATCTTAACTACTGCTTCCTCTAAACAAACCCTTGCACATTTTCCTGGGATCTGCAGCATACCCACTACATGTCTGGGATGCAGCTGTATGCTAGTATTTCTATCGCACTTCAATAGCTCTGATTTATATACTATAAAATCTCCAGTTAAATCCAAGAATGCCATTGCAAAAACGGCTATGAGTTGTCACTGGCCACTTACAAATCCTTATTAGACCTCACCCATGCTATCATGCAAAGGTTTGCTATGCTGTATTCCTGAAAGCACTGGGAGTCACCCTCACCATGCCCAGCCGCCCCCACATTACTCCGATATATTGTGCTCTGGCTTGCCTGTGCTTTAACACAAGAAGTGAATGCTGCGGTGCTATCAAAGTGAAGGGAAATGCGTGTGTTTTGAGAACATGATGATAACATTATCACTAATACAGCACTTGGTTTATAAATCCGTAGGAGATCAATGGAAGCAAAGGTAGCTGAGCATCATTTCCCTCCATATTTACATATAGGAAAATTAAAGAGAGAGCGTTCAAGTGTTTTGGACACATTCATGAAATAAGTTGGTGGCATAGGAGGAATTTGAACTCAGCTCTGCTGATGCTTCACTTTGCCTTGTACTGAGCTGGTTATCCAAATGTAAGTATTTCTAATCTGACATAAATTGCAGATCCACACAGTTACTGAGCAAAGTAGCTTAACTTCACTAAAGCTGGTAATATCAGGAGCAGCTAATCGCTATGCTGAGGCTGCCTAGGAGCTGCTCACCTTGTGCCACCGTCTGGCTACTTAACCAGCTCAGCAGGCTCGAGTCCATAGAGCGTAACCTTTGTGGGCAGGGACTGCTCTTCCTCTAGTGCTGAGCATTTGCTCCATGGCGATCCTTAGTAAAATGGCTTGGTTTGGTTTTATCAACATTCTGAAAATCTCTGTTGCATAAATGCCAAGGCTGAATTTCAGTCCCTGGTGAGTTTTCATTTCTAATACTTTCATTTCCTTGAACCCTACAACTAATGCTTCTGGAATGGGTAGTGATGTCGCCACAGTCATTTCTATATAACGGTTCTGTTCAATTGACAATCGTATACCTGCCCTCACTCCCCCTTCTGTACGCTGCCCTCTCCGATTCTGTAGGTTGAACTGGAGGGGATCATTAGCTTCCCACATGATCAGTAAAAACAAGCTGAGTACCAGAGCACAGAGCAGGACACAAAGCAGCTGCCCAGAACTGCACACAATCCTGGGTCTCCCAAATTCTCCAAAGTCACACTGCATAGCCAAGGCGGTCGTACAGTTAGTCCAGCCTACATGTACTCCCATTCACCTCCAGCCCTGTCTCACGACTGCAACAGAGGGAGCTTTCCTTCACCCAATAACATTCATAGAGTCTAAGGCCAGAAGGGAGCACTGTGATCAACCAGTCCAACCTCCTGCACAGCACAGGCCAGAGAACTTTCCCAAAATAACTCCGTGAGCAGCTGTAGCTCGCCCCATGGGCTCTACCATAGAGCCCCGTGCTGTTGACGGGCAAGCCTCCTCCCTTAGCCAATGGAGAAGGGGAGACAACAGCAATCCCAGCAGTCAAGGAGAGGCAGAAGACAGCCAGGCAGACTGCAAGCACTCTCTGACCCTTTGCAGAGCCCTAATGCTGGAACAGCAGGAGGGCAGCCGGGACAGCCCAGCTCCTGCCCTGCACAGAGACCAGCGGGAATGCAGGGCAAGTGGCTCCCTGCAACCAGTCAGCACAGCACGGCACTGCCAGACCCAGCTACTGGCCTGTCTGTAACCTCAGTCTGCAGGAGAGACTCAGGAAGGGACAATCTGCTCCTCCAGCCCCAGCCTGCCAGCAAGGGGAGGAGACAGACCATCTCTCCTGCCACTGCCTGTGGCCAGGTGGCCTTCCCTGAGATACTCCTCCCCCATGTCACACTGCCACACACCTCCCCTGTGCCACCCACCCCGTGCCACCCCTGAGATACACCTCCCCTGTGCCACCCCGCTTCCCGTTGGCTTTGCTTCAATGCACATGCAGACAGTTGCTCAGTGGAACATTTTCAAAAGCACCTGAGTGACTTGGGAGCCCAAGACCCATTTCAGAAGTGACTTAGGTGCTTAGGAGCCTGGGACTGAGATACACCTCCCCCCGTGCCACCTTGCCACAGCTGAAAATAATTGAATGCTCCAACTGGATTCCCTTCAGTGTGGAAGAGGGAGCTGCCAACAGCGTGTTCTCCATGAGGGGCCCTCAGCATTGTAGCCTTCTCCCTGCATAGTCTGTCATCGACCCATGGTGCTGGAGCCAGCAGAGCACACTGGAAGGACCACCTTTATTCATGGGGCTCTTAGGGCTCAAGAGGGATTTTTTTGGGAGGGTGGATTCTTTTTCTTCATTGGTTCCTTTGTGTAGAAGATCATGTTGGCTGCTGCTGAATATAAAGCAGGTTTTGTCTGTACGTTTTGTTGTCCTTCAAGGGGGCCCCAGCTTAGGATGGGAATGGGGATGGTGTTTTAAAGAACTCCAAATAAAGGAATAATGATTAATCTGAAGCGGATTTGACTGATTTGTTGTGAAAGAGTTTGAAACCTTATTATAAACCTTTGAACATACTAAGAAACCCAAAGCTGGGCCACGGGCTGGATCGTTTGCACATATTGTGTAACAATTTTTTGGAAATTTAACCTGTGGAATTTTTAGAAGGAACAGGTTAAGTCTTGTTATATGAACTATCCGGACAATTCAGCGCTATTTAGGTTCCTATACCGAACCCATCATCATGATATCAAAGCACCTCTGATAAAGACATTTATTCCACATTTTTTTCTTGCTAAAAGACACAGAACACTGTAGTGTCTGAAAGCTGTGGCCACACACATCCCAGGAGCACAGCATGGCTGCTCATTCTCCCCTGGTTCTTTGCCTGGATTATGCTGAGTTTGTAGAGTTTAGCAGATAAATCTACTGTGCCTTGCGTCTGGCAGGACAGGGCAGACAGGACTGAATTCCTGATATCTGCTTCTGTTGAGATTACCTTTCTCGGCAGGCTGGCCCTGCCTTTGACAAGCCGTTGGCTTTGCTTCAATGCACATTCAGACAGTTGCTTAGTGGAACATTTTCAAAAGCACCTGAGTGACTTGGGAGCCCAAGACCCATTTTCAGAAGTGACTTAGGTGCTTAGTAGCCTGGGACTCATTGGAAGCCAGTGGGAGTCAGGCTCCCACGTCAATGAGGCACTTTTGAATATATTCTCCTCAGACCTGCATCCTCTCTCTCTCTTTGATAAAAGAGGTAAGAAGAAAAACCAGTGGGGTCCTGTGCTCTTCCCTTCTACTTCCTGCTGCAGCCAGCCCACGGACAGACTGCAATTCTTGTCAAGACTCAGGGCCATACATTTCAGCTGGCCTGTGCCCGCCATAAACCCCCCAGTCACACTGCAATGGCTGGCCTCCCTGACAGTAAGGTGTTTTCAGCCCCTGGACTGAAAACATTGTGATGAGAGAGTTACTGCTGCCCAAAGCACCAGAGACTCCAGGCACAGCATGCATCGTTCCTTAGGATCCTACATAAGTCTTAAACTCTTTGGTAACTAAGTCATATGTCATGGGCAGAAGCTGTCTCCCACGTCCTTTTCCTTGGCCACCTGCAACTCAGCCAGTATGTTGAGGCTGCAGAGGGCAATAAAATGGATATGGAGTGGCAAAAGGCAGGAATGGAGCCACATAACCACTGCACTTTCCACTCCACACAGAAATTCTTTGTGCTATTACTTCCCTCTGAAAGAGCCAACATGGAGAAGCGTGTGCCCCTTACACAGCTGACAAACAGGTCGCAGAGGCCCTACAAGTGCCTTATATTGCTTTTTACATCAATATGTGGAAGTGCCACCCAATGAAGGCAAAATAATGGGGAAGTTCTTGGTCCAGAGCTGGCTGCTGGCCAAGGCAGCTTCCCAAGCCATCTCCAGCAATGTTGGAACACACATTCAGCTCCACGCAAAGATTTGCAACTAGGAAAGATGATAGTGCCTATAAAAAGTGCTGACAATTTTCAGTGAAGCAGAATTTGCATATGCTGCTGCTGCTTCTTATATAAGGGATTTCTGGCTAAACACAAATCAGAAAAGCAGACACTGAAATGTACTGTTAAACAAGCCCCTTGAGACACTGCTATTGTGTAAATGTCTTCCACCCTGTATGAAACACACACAAATAGGAGACACTCCGCTATCTCAAGGATGTAAGAACATAAGAACGGCCATACTGGGTCAGACCAAAGGTCCATCAAGCCTAGTATCCTGTCCTCTGACAGTGGCCAATGGCAGGTGCCCCAAAGGGAATGAACAGACAGGTTATCATCAAGTGATCCATTCCCTGTCACCCAATCCCAGCTTCTGGCAAACAGAGGCTAGGGACACCATTCCTGCCCATCCTGGCTAATAGCCATAGAGGGACCTATCTTCCATGAATCTATCATGCTCCCTTTTGAACCCCGTTATATAGTATTGGCCTTCACAACGCCCTTTGGCAAGGTATTCCAGAGGTTGACAGTACGTTGTATGAAAAAATACTTTCTTGTGTTTGTTTTAAACCTGCTACCTACTAATTTCATTTGGTGGCCCCTTTTTCTTGTATTATGAGGAGGAGTAAATAACACTTCCTTATTTACTTGCGCTATACCACTCATGATTTTATAGACCTCTAACATATCCCCCCATTAGTCGCCTCTTTTCCAAGCTGAAAAGTCCCAGTCTTATAAATTTCTCCTCATAGAGAAGCCGATCTATACCCCTAATCACATCACTATTCGGCTCTGAAGGGAATACTTCCTAGAAAACAATCCGACACAACAGGTGACAGCTTCTTGGGACATATCACAGCACAGCCCAAGCACTGTACATCACCTCTACACCCTTCAAAGGGGCCACTACAGTCCTTGGCATAAATGAGAATGGTCCTTAGGGCCAAGCCTTTTTCTGCCCTCAGCTCACCCCCTACACCAGGGCCATGGGTAAAGGAGGGAGCTTCCCAGGATCACATGTGGCCACACAATTCAGCTCCTGTATTTACACCACCACACACAGACACACAATTCTCAGAATTTCTCAGCAGCTCTTTAGCTATTGCAAATCAGATAACATGAGTGCTTGGTAGTGAGGTGTACTTGAGGCTGGTTTTCAGTGTAGGACTAAAATCTGAAACTGGACAGCCCTGAAGACTGCTTGGATCTGGGGTGGTGGAAGCAAACATCAATGTTAGTGATAAAGATGGAAATACCTGCTATGAAGGGGGTGTTTCCATTCACCACAGAGTTCTTGTGTTAGTGGCGGGTTGTCATTATTAGTATATGCAGCACTAGCCAGGAAAAGAGACACACATTTCTAACCAAGCAGGAGGTCACATGGACACCAAGACTCAATATAACACTATCATGAACCCAGGGCAAATCAGGTCTGACCAGGGGGCATGGATCTGGATGCGAACAAGCTCACCATTGAGGGGTACATACTTATGCAGCAGATGCAACTGAGAGGCTCCCTAACCCAGGAGGAAAGGTCTCATACAGAGCACTGTGAAACACAGCTTTACTGCAGGCGTGAGTTGAATAAATGCCCATGGTGAGCTCCCAGCACTGTATTACTGGGGTATCGTGATATCATTGCATTGCACCGTGGCTGCAACTAATGACTTCAGCAAGGTGTGGAACATACCAAAGGTGAAAAGGTTTTAAAGGAATGAGCATTTCTCGCATGCGGCCACCAGGGGGTTTCCCGGCTGCCATGACAGCATGCAAAGCATCAGCCCCTCTCCCTCCCTCCCTGTTGCTCCTGGATGCGCCACCCTGCATTGTCTCTGGAGACAGGTGGGGAACGACGCTGAAGGAGCAAGGTAAGTTCTCTACCTGGGATGAAGGGGGACTTAGTGGGGCTCACGCTTTAGCCCTGGTGTGGTTGGGTGGTGGGGACTTAGGGAGCCTGGCTGCAGACCAGGGTTCCAGCCATGGGGCTTCAGGCGCCAACAGCAGGCTCTCAGGCGCTGACCCCCAGCTCTTCTCTGGCCTCGCAGCCCTGGCCTTCAGCCACGGGTCTTCAGGCTCCGACCCCTGGCAGCGCAGCCACAGGCTCCAATCCCTGGTTCTCGCCTGTGGCGCCAACCCCCAATCCCAGTGGCAGCCACTGTCCCCAGGTGCTGATCCCCAGCAGCACACTCCGAACCCCAGCCATGGTCGCTGATCCTGGGTGCTGGCCCTGAGCTCCAGCAGCTGCCAGCCCCGAGTGCAGCTCCCCAGCCCCGGCTGCCTGCCCTGGGTGAAGATCCCTGGCCTCAGGCTCTGGCGGGTGCTGGCTCTGGATCCTGACCTCTAGCCCTGGCTGCACAGCAACAGGTGTGGACCCCAAGCACCATCCCTGGTAGTGGCTGCTGGCCCCAGGCGCCAACCCCCGGCCACGCACTCCGATCCCCAGCCCTGGCCATTGACACTGGACACTGCTCCTGGATGTCGACCCTGAGCTCCTGTGGGTGCTGGCCACTGGTGCCAATCCCTGGCTCTGGTCACATGGCATCAGGTGCCAACCCCGGGATCCAGCGGATGCTGGCCCTGGACACCGATACCTACCCCTTCCGCAGTCATGTGGCAGCAAATGTGGACCCCGAGTGCCAACCCCCGGCTACATGGCAGTGGATGCCAATCCCCAGCCCTGACCACACAGCAGCAGGTACTGACCCCCAGCCACCAATCCTCACCCCCCGACCATGCGGTAGCCGGGGCCCCCCGTCCATTGCACCTGGCCTCTGCTGCCTCCCCCAGCCCTGCCCCCCGCTGCCTCAATCCCCACCCCATCCAGGTCTTAATTTGCCAGGACTTGCTGTGAAAAGTGATATTAACAAACACACAACTGGTGATTAGCAACTTTAACAAGAGCCTTAACACCAGGTGTCCTCTCTCCCCCAGTGCTGGGAAGGGCTGGGCCCCAACTGGCAACACTGCTCTGCCAGGGCTCAGCCCTGCATACAGGTTAGGGAGTGTGAGCAGAGCCAGTGGCAAATGCTCAGAGGGTCTCGGGAGGGCAACAGCTCCATCCTGAGCTAGCCACCTGCACAGATTCATACAGCACCTAGCGTTTTTCATGTACGCTCCATCACAGGGCCCCACTTGTGCAGCCCTTCCCTTCTAGTGCCTAGGTTGATGTTCAAGTATCTCCTTCCCCCCCAACCTTGCACTCCTCTTCTGATCCCTTCCCCCAACTCTGCATTTCCCCCTGCTCCCCAAACCCCACACTCCCCCCGCTCCCTAAATCCCCACTCCCCCAACCCTGCACTCCTCTCCTGATCTCTTCCCCCAACCCTGCACTTCCCCTTGCTCTCCAAACCCCGCACTCCTCCAACCTTGCACTCCTCTCCTGATCCCCTTCCCCTCAACCCTGCACTCCCCCCACTCCCCAAACCCTGCACTCCTCCCCTGCTCCCTAAATCCCCACACTCCCCCTGCTCCCTAAATCCCCACTCCCCCAACCCTGCACTCCTCTCCTGATCCCGTTTACCCCAACCCTGCACTCCTCCCCTGCTCCCCCTTCCCCCAACCCTGCACTTCCCCTTGCCCCCCAAACCCCACACTCCCCCAACCCTGAACAACTCCCCTGATTCCCCTTCCCCCCAACCCCACACTTCCCCCTGCTCCCCAAACTCCGCACTCCCCCAACCCCGCACTCCTCTCCTGATCCCCTTCCCCCAACCCTGCACTTCCCCTTGCTCTCCAAACCCCACACTCCTCTCTCCTGATCCCCAACCCTGCACCTCAACCCCCGCACTCCTCTCCGGAGCCCCTTCCCCACAATCGCCTCCTGCCCCGCACTCCCCCGCGGCCTGAGCCTCCCGCGCTAGGCACTCGGTGCCGCCGGGCTCCTACCTCCAGCAGCTGCACGTAGCTCGCCGGGAACCAGCCGCGCAGCCCGTCCTCCTTCTGCCCTTCCCACCAGCCGCCGTCCGGCACCTGCAGCAGGGTGAGCAGCTCCCCGGCGGCGAAGCGCAGCCCCTGCCGGTGCCGCTCCCCGGAGAAGGGGTAAAGCGTCTGGCAGCGCGAGCCCGACATGCTGCGCCGCGGAGCTCCCGCCCGCCCGGCGCTGGCAGTGCGGAGCGAGCGCGAGCGAGTGCGAGCCGCCCCCGGGCCGCGCCCCCAGCCCGCCCCTCCCGCCGGGCCACCGCCCGCGGGCAGCGCCCCTCGGCGCCGGCCCGGCCCCGGCCCCGCCTGCCTGAGGGAGCGGCAGAGACTCGGCTGGGAGTGACACCGGGGGGCGGGGGGTGATGGGCTGTATGGGGGGTAACCCTGGATGAGTCTCGCGGTGTGTGTGTGTGTGGGGGGGGGTGATGGGCTGTATCGGGGGTAGCCATGGATGAGTCTCGCAGTGTGTGCGTGGGGGGTGATGGGCTGTATCGGGGGTAGCCCTGGATGAGTCTCGGTGTGTGCGTGGAGGGGTGATAGGCTGTATCGGGGGTAGCCGTGGGTGACTCCCGTGGTGTGTGTGTGGGGGGGGGTGATGGGCTGTATGGGGGTAGCCGTGGGTGACTCCCGTGGGGTGTGGGGGGGTGATGGGCTGTATGGGGGGTAGCCGTGGGTGACTCCCGTGGGGTGTGGGGGGGGTGATGGGCTGTATCAGGGGTAGCCGTGGATGAGTCTCGCAGTGTGTGTGTGTGGGGGGTGATGGGCTCTATAGGGGGTAGCCGTGGGTGACTCCTGCGGGGTGTGTGTGGGGTGATGGGCTGTATCGGGGGTAGCCCTGGATGAGTCTCGGTGTGTGCGTGGAGGGGTGATGGGCTGTATCGGGGGTAGCCCTGGATGAGTCTCGGTGTGTGCGTGGAGGGGTGATAGGCTGTATCGGGGGTAGCCGTGGGTGACTCCCGCGGGGTGTGGGGGGGTGATGGGCTGTATCGGGGGTAGCCTGAGTGACTCCCGTGGTGTGTGTGTGGGGGGGGGTGATGGGCTGTATTGTGAGTCCCACGATGTGTGTGGGGGGTGGTTGGGAGTGACACCACGGAGAGGCGATGGAATGTATCAGGGGTAGCCGTGGATGACTCCCCCGAAGGTTGGGGGTGAGTGACACCACGGGGTGTGTGTGGGAGGGGGGTGATGGAATGTATCAGGGCACTGAGAGTGACTCCATGGTGTGTGGGGGATGGCTGTGAGATTCCAAGGTGTTGGGGGGCAGTTGGGGTTAGCTGTGAGTGTATGGTCTGTGTGGAAGGTGTGTTGTGGGTGGAGGGGTGGCCGTGGGTGACTCCAGGGTGTGTGTGTGGGGGGGTTCTTTCTCGGGTGGCTGAGAATGAGTCCAGAGTGTATGTGTGAGGGGGGAGGGTGTCTCAGGAGGATGGGGGTGGCTGAGAGTGACACCACAGTGTGTGTGTAGAGGGGGCATATGAGATGTATAGGGGTGATGAGAGTTACTCCATGGGGTGTGGGGGAGGTGTCTTGGGGATGAGGATGACTGTGTCTCCAAGGTGTGTGTGGGAGAGGGGATGTTGGGGTTAGCTGTGAGTGACTCTATGGTCTGTGGTAGGGGGTGAAGGGATGTATCAGGGGTGGCTGAAAGTGACTCCATGGTGTGGGAAGGAGAAAAGAGTGTCTCAGGTGGGGATGGCTGTGACTCCAAGGTGGGGGAGGGGTGGAAGCTGAGAATGACACCATGGTGTGCATGGCGGGAGAGAGGGGGTCATGGGATGTATCGGGAGTGCTGAGAATGACTCCATGATGTGTGTGGGGGAAGGAGTCTCAGGGGTGGGGGTGACTGGGAGTGACTCCAGGGTGTGTGTGTGTGGGGGGGGGGTGATGGGATGTATCGGGGTGCTGAGAGTAACTCCAAGGTGTGGGGGGAGGGGTCTCGGGGGAGGGTGCTGAGAGTGACTCCATGGTGTGTGTGCGGGGGGAGGAATATCTTGGGTGGGGATGGCTGTGACTCCAAGGTGTGGGGGGGGGGAGTGACACCACAGTGCATGTGGCAGAGGGGAGGAGGTGATGGGATGTATCGGGGGTGCTGAGAGTGACTTCAGAGTGTTTGTAAGGGAGGGATCTCTGGGGTGGGGGTGGCTGGGAGTGACACCATGCTGTGTGTGTGGGGGCGTGATGGGATGTATCAGGGTAGCTGTGAGTGACTCCCGGTGTGTGGGGGGGGAGGTTGTCTCAGGGGTGGCTGAGAATGAGTCCAGAGTGTGTTTGTGAGGGCGTATCTCAGGGGTGGGGGTGGCTGGGAGTGACACCACGCTTTGTGTGGGGGGAGGATGATGGGATGTATCGGGGGAGCTGAGAGTGACTGCAGGGTGTGGGGGGAGGAGTCTCAGAGGTGGGAGTGGCTAGGAGTGACTCCATGGTCTGTGTGTGGCAGGGGGATGCCCAGCACTTCTACGACCAGGAGTGTACACACCTGAATGATCAATCACTTTATACATATGGTATAACCTTTTAGCAATATTTAGCAGTATTTTCAACAATCACAGTGCATGTCTTCCCCCTTTCGCAATTCTCCACAAAAAATGTTATGCTTATAAGGGTACGTCCATACTACCCACCCGGGTCGGCGGGTAGCGATCGACTTCTCGGAGTTCGATATATCGCATCTCATCTAGACACGATATATCGAACTCCGAACGCACTCCCGTCGACTCCGGAACTCCGCCACCGCCGGGGGAGCCGCGGACTTCGATCCCGCGGCGTCTGGATGGGTAAGTAGTTCGAACTAAGGTAGTTCGAGTTCAGCTACGCTATTCGCGTAGCTGAACTTGCGTATCTTAGTTCGACCCCACCCCCCCCAGTGTAGACCAGGCCTAAGAAGCACACGGGATCTTTTTCAGGGAAAAAGAAGGCAATTTGCCATGTTTATTGAAGATACAACAATTAGTATATGCATTCCATCACACCGCACACACACACTGTCCTGCCAGTCAATGTTACAGTACCAGTCCAGAGTCCAGATCAATGTAGTGGCCAGCTAGGTTGATCACGGGTAGGTAGGAGCCAGGTTCTGTCGGTCACGACACGATGCTCCAGGGAAGTCTTGGCAGGACAAACCCAAAGTTTCATGGCAAGGCACCCTGTTTATACAGTGATTACAGCATGATGGTGCAAAACTCATTGGTCCCAATGAAGGAAAATCAATTGTTGTTTGACGAGTACTTGTTTTCTTAAATTGTCCTCATCCTTTATCTTGTTCTTTCATCAAGTCTCTCAGGGAGTTATCCCAGGCTGGTTTTGATCACTGCTGTTTTGTCCCCATTGATAGGTGCCTGTCTCATCTTTAGAGTCGTCAATCTGCCTTCCTCTGATATTTCAATAGGGACATGTTGCAGCCTCCTGGCACCCTTGCATCTGTCTCCAGCGCTCCCTAGAACATCTGGTTCAGCGATGGCCTTCTCACTTATCTCTTAACACCCATTCCTCATTCACACACAAAACAGAATTAATTTACACAGAACATTTTGAACAGGAACATCAAATTGCAATGCAGAAGAAAAACAATCATGGCATTCTTTTACTTATTTTAAAATGCTAAGCCTACAACAGAGTGGTGACCTCAAAGGTCTGTTACTGCCTTGAAATCAGTCCAGACGCAAAGAGATTCTGGCAGATGCATCTCTACCAATGGCCTACTAGGCCGTTCCTTTCTGCTATTCAAAAAGGGTGGCTGGCAGGATATGGTCAAATCATACATCAGTACATTTAATACATGCTACATTATTATCTTATTATTATTTATCCTTCATTCTAAGTTATACAAAATACAGACAAAATCCTACTACTACACCAGGGAGTGGTTAGAGCCACCTGTGCCCTTCCGAGTGCCAGCACTAACTTGTGCCAGTCCATGCTCTTCCTGAGAGAGGCAAGAGAAAGTCCACATGAGATCTGGAGCCAACTCAGTTGGTCTTATGTGATCTTGGTGCACTCAATAGGGAACGGCTCCTCCATCTCTTTGGAGAAGCGCCTGCTCCAGAGCGCGAGACGGCACCATTCTTGGAACCTGATGGCAACCTCCGATCCAACATGGGCCTCGGTGCCAAAGCAGGCCGCAAGGCCTGTTGGAGCAGGTGCTGTTTTAGGCGAAGATCCTGAGCCACTTAAATCCTGAACAAGCTACAGGTCGAAGGCCACTCCTTGACATGGGCCTCACTCAAGCACAACAAGCACCGCATGTGGGGATCATTGTTTGGGTTTGCTCCCTCCCGCATGATGGACAGTGTTTGAACCTTGGTGAGGGCACCACAGGGAATTTCTAACTAAATACAACTGACACTAAGACTAAGGGTATTACTAACTTAGCCAACTAGAAAAAAAACACTAAAGTAGTGAGAGCATGTGAGGTTATGTCCACACACAGCTCCAATTCCATCCACATCTGGTAAGAAGGAACTGATGAGAGGGGCTATGGCCATGAGGTGTGAGCACCACCACTGTAGGTGTATTGCTAGGCAAAATTCTGCAGCCCTGCATCTGCTCAAAGGACAAGTGACTCCTAGTCCTGAGCACCCTGAGAACTGTCACAGCTCCTCATCAGTCCCTGCCCTTTCTCCTCTCCTATGCTGTGGCTGGCAGAAGATGGACCAGCCCCACAAACAGGTTAGAGAAGCTGGAGGGTTGCCTGGGTTGGTGCCCCAGCCCATTTTCCACCCCCCTTCAAGTTGTTGCAGCAGCAGAGATTCACTGGGTTGCAGGAGTGCCCCAATCACAGCTCAGCCTGCACAGACTCTGGGGAGAGGGGTGCAGAACTGATGAAACCAGCATTGCCTTGTCGGGGGCACTGCCATTCCCAGTGTATTCACCACAGAGGTGGTCTGGCAGCACAGCCGGTGCACAGAGGCCACAGGTAACATGGGGAGAATGTCATAGATGTGAAGGAGGTTGTGTGATGGAATGGTCAAGGCATGTAAAGCACTACAGCTCCTCCTTCCTCATTGTCTGCTCATTACACACACTAAAAACACAGGGAAATTGCCTTTGTGCCAGCAGATGGCTGAGAATGAATGACGCCATCCAACTCCCTCACTGCCCAGGAGATGGCCATTAACCCACTGCAGCATTTGCCCAGTTTCTGAATGCTGAGTGCCCAACCCTTCAGGCTGCTCGTCGTGCTCCCTAACCACCCCACCCCCAGCCCAATCCCCATTCCTCTCACTCATAGATGATGAGTAAGTGTGCAGGGTGTGATCCCTCCTTGCCTTTCTGATGTGCGGGCAGGAGCAGTGAAGTTAGCCATGTTAGTGTATGAAGTGTCTTCATTGATCTGAGTTAATACTCTACTGAAATTAATGGAGCAGAATACCTCAGAGTTAATGTTTCAGGTTCTACACAAACTCAGGGAACCATTGCTGTATCAATTACACTTGATTCAAGTTCTGAATGTTTTCTTTGCATAGTCAATCTCTAATCACTACAGACTGACTTTAAAAAAAAAGAAAGCTGAGACTCTGGAGGACAATTGAGATGCCTGTCCAGGCCTCCCAAACAGCCTTTTGTGTACATCAGAGATCCTTCTGTCAGGTACAGAGACGTATACTGTCCATCCCCCTAGCAAATCAACCTTACTCAGACACCCTCACCAAGACAACCTTAACTTTGCCCTCTGTTTGATGCCAGTGTACCTGCAAGATTAACTTTTTATTTCCCACAAGTCTTCTCCCAAATAATAACTCTTCTACACAGGGCTGAATAAAGGAGGCCAGAACAGAGACCAGATGCGTGTCCTTCCATTTATTTGTATCAGCTAATGTACATCTACTCTGACTGCAGACATCCATATTGCAGGCAAGACCTCTGCAGTCGCACTGTGGGACCTCATTCCTCCGATTTCTGTAGATAAATAAATAAAGATACTTTAGAAGTTACTGAGATAATGGAATTACCATGGGGGCTAGAATCCCAACATGATTTTAAGTGTGCAGGTAGGGGCAACAATGTGAAAAACTGCAGGCAAAGAAACAATGATTTCCAGGCCTGCAGCTGGCAGGCCCACAGCATGAGAAGAGGGGTCTATAGGCAGATCCTTGCTGAAGGCAAAGCAGCTTGAGGATTTACAGCAGCTGACCAGCCCATGTTTTGTGAGTGCTCTCTGTCCCCTTAGGCTGGCTGACATGGCACAGCAGACTGCCACAGTGCAGATGAGCCAGACCTCCAGAAGCGCAGTGAGGTGCCAGAGGCAGCATTGTAGAAGCAGCAGAGAATGCAATTTAGCTTGATGCTGCCTGGGGACAAGTACATGGTGGCTCCCTCTAGTGGGCGTAGGCAGGATGTGGGCCAGTGAAATGCCACTGAAGGACTCATTTATGTGGCTTTTTGGGCTCATGTCTCGCCTTCAGCAAATGTGCTCCCCATGCTGGGGTGAAAGAGACAGTCACTTATGGAGAGCAGGCAGAAGAGCCTCACTGTCCATAGTTCTCTCGGTGGCCAGTTTTTAGTCCCTTTAATATGGGCTCCATTGATTTTTGTACATTGCTAGCCTATTTATCTGAATGGCTGTGGCATTAGGTCAAATGTCTTACTGAAGTCCAGTATATTCCATGGGCACAGTTCTCTCTAACAACCAGCCAACCTTGAATCATAGAATATCAGGATTAGAAGGGACCTCAGGAGGTCATCTAGTCCAACCCCCTGCTCAAAGCAGGACCAATCCCCAGACAGATTTTTGCTCCAGATCCCTAAATTGCCCCCTCAAGGATTGAACTCACAACCCTGGGTTTAGCAGGCCAATGCTCAAACCACTGAGCTATCCCTCCCTTCCATGACAAAGAGCATTTATTCATTTGACAGGAACTATTTGCCATCAAACCAGATTGATTGGCATTAATTACATCACACAGTCAGATTCCAAGGCCAGAAGGGAGCACTGTGACCTCCTGTATAGCACAGGCCCAGGACTTCCCCGAATTAATGCCTGCTTGAACTAGAGCAGAGCTTTTAGAAAAACAGCCAATCTTGATTTTAAAATTGCCAGTGATGGAGAATCCACCACAACCCTTGGTAAGTTGTAACAATGGTTAATTACCCTTATTGTTAAAAATGTTCACCTTATTTCCAATTGGAATTTGTCTACTTTCAACTACCAGCTGTTGGATCGTGTTAGACCTTTCTCTACTAGACTGAAGAGGCTGTTAGACTGGGATCAAGTCACCCTAAACCGTCTCCTTGTTTTGCTAAGTCGTTCTTCATTGATTGAATCCAGTATGAGCCATTCCATGATCTTGCCCAGGATTGATGCCAGACTCACTGACTGATAGTTATCCCAGGTCAGCCCTGTGACAGGGTGCAATATGTCAGTAAGAAACGATAAACTTTTTCATTATGACTCTCACTCTGGCTGCCTCCTCATTGGCAGCTGGTTACATACTATCTCCATCCAGCCCCAACGAATCTCACAATGGCCTCAGGAAGGAGTGCGGCATTATGGGAGTCCTGCTAGAGTCAGACTATGAACTTTTGTTTTACAGTAAAGGCCACTGGTCCCTTGCATGAGCTTTCACTGTCATTTGGGGGAATCTGCATTGATTCTTTCAGGAGTTCTACTAAGTGGCAGTGAAGAATGAGAAATGCAGACGTTTCCCCAGGCACCACTCTTCTGAGCAGCAAGGGTGAGGCGTGAAGGATTTGGCTCGGGATCCCTGGTGTATAGCAGCCTCTCTCCTATAATGAAAAGCCCCCATCTAAAAGCATTGTGAATACTGGACATAGAGAGAGTCCCATAGGGGTTAACTTTGTCTCCCTTGTTGCTCACTGGGCATGAAGCTATCGAAAGACCAGCTAGGGCACCATAGTCTGATTTGTCAGCAGTTCATTGACAATATCCAGGCTTAGGTCAGCCATGGAGGCTTCCCCAGCAGTGTCTTACTGTCTGCTCAGCATCACAGTCTGATGTAGAATTCAGTGTGAATAAACCAAGCCAATAGACTGCTGTAATGGGGAAACACTGGCACCCAAATCCAAGAGCTTTCCTGCAACAGGAGAGGGGACAGCTCTTTTGTGCTTCTGCGGCAGGGTTGTCCTCCAATGAGCCCCCCTCCCATCTCTCATCAGCTCCAGGCCGGGTGCATAAACAATATGCAACTATAAGAACTAGAAGACAGACTGTAGCAAGGTCTTTTGTCCTGTAAGTGAATGCTAAACTGTTTTATACTGTTAAGTCACTAGGTGGTGCCATGTGTAACAAACCTTATTTTAAGCTGGCAAGTGCCATTCCTAGCAGTGCACTAAAGGATTTTATAGTGGACACATTTTTCGGATCTCTCTGGGAAGGAACTAAGGAAGCTCTGTAGTCAGTCCATATCTGGTACAGAAGCCCGACCTGTTAGTAGCAGCCCTGTAACCTACTGTGCACAGGGTGTACATGACATGATGTCAGACGTAAACTAGAGCCAGAGGAGAACAGAAACAGAAGGAAAACAGCACCAAAGGCTGAAGGATCTCATCACCATGCCACTCTTCAATGTCCCACAGAACTTCAGCTTTGACAAACCTTCACAATGGATGGAGTGGAAGCCGTATTTTGCATTGCTATAAAACTCCATCAGGAAACGAGATATTCAGGTATCTCTTTAATGTAGGCTATGAAGAAAGCACAACATATCTTTAAGCCTTTTATCTTTGCTAAAGACAATCACAAAGATGGCTATGACAGAATTTGGGCTATGTTTGATGCACACTTTATACCTCAGAGAAATGCCGTTTATGAAAGAGTATGTTTTCACCAGAGAACTCAGGAACAAAGAGAAAATACTGATTCTTTTATAAGAGCTTTCAACGTGTTGGCTGTAAACTGATTTTTTGGTAATGCAAAACATGAAAATATCAGACAGAGGCTGGTTATTGGGTTAAGAGACAAAAACCTCTCACAACAATTACAATTAAAGACTGACTTAACTCTACCCACAGCTATACGGAGAGCAAAGCAGTCTGAACTAGTCAAATAACTGAACAAAAGGCAGGAGCAACGTGAAAAATCTGAAACTAGCTTAGAAGCTGTAAACAGACACAGCATGAGTGCTAAAAGTCATCATTATAAAAGCCCTTAGGCTAAGAGGGACACATTTCAGGCAAATTACAAAGTCTTTCAGACTAAATGTACAAGATATACAAGATATAGTGCCCATCTTTAAAAAAGGGAAGGAGAATCTGGGGAACTACAGACCAGTCAGCCTCACCTCAGTCCCTGGAAAAATCATGGAGCAGGTCCTCAAGGAATCCATTTTGAAGCACATGGAGGAGAGGAAGGTGATCAGGAACAGTCAACATGGATTCACCAAGGGCAAGTCATGCCTGACTAACCTGATTGCCTTCTATAAGGAGATAACTGGCTCTGTGGATCTGGAGAAAGTGATGGACATGATATACCTTGACTTTAGCAAAGCTTTTGATACAGTCTCCCACAGTATTCTTGCCAGCAAGTTAAAGATGTATAGATTGGATGAACGGACTATAAGGTAGATAGAAAGCTGACTAGATCGTCAGGCTCAGTGGGTAGTGATCAATGGCTGGACGTCTAGTTAGCAGCTGGTATCAAGTGGAGTGCCCCAGGGGTTGGTCCTGGGGCTGGTTTTGTCCCACTCCAAGGCCTGGCAGCAGAATGGCATTGGGACGCTGCTTGCCAGGCTGCAGTCTCTGGCTGGCAGCACAAGTGGTTTTGCCTTTCGGGGGGTGTTGCTGCCATCAAGGCCCCTGGGGCAGTTTTGTTCAATATTTTCATTAATGATCTGGATGATGGGATGGATTGCACCTTCATCAAGGTCATGGATGACACTAATCTGGGGGAAAAGGTACGCTGGAGGGTAGGGATACAGCCCAGAGTGACCTAAACAAACTGGAAGATTGAGCCAAAAGAAATCTGATGAGGTTCAACAAGAGCAAGTGCAGAGTCTTGCACTTAGGACAGAAGAATCCCATTCACTGCTACAGGCTGGGGACCGACTGGCTAAATGTCAGTTCTGCAGAAAAGGACCTGCGGATTACAGTGGACAAGAAGCTGGATATGAGTCAACAGTGTGCCAAGAAGGATAACGGCAAATTGGGCTGCATTAGTAGGAACATTGCCAACAGATCGAGGGAGGTGATTATTCCTCTCTATTTGGCACCGATGAGGCCACATCTGCAGTACTGCATCCAGTTTTGGGCCCCCCACTACAGAAAGGATGTGGACAAATTGGAGAGAGTCCAGCGGAGGGCAACGAAAATGATTAGGGGGCTGGGGCACATGACTTATAAGGAGAGGATAAGGGAACTGGGCTTATTTAGTCTGCAGAAGAGAAGAGTGAGGGGGGATTTGATAGCAGCCTTCAACTACCTGGAGTGGGGTTCCAAAGAGGATGGAGCTTGGCAGTTCTCAGTGGTGGCAGATGACAGAACAAGGAGTAATGGTCTCAAGTTGCAGTGGGGGAGGTCTAGGTTGGATATTAGGAAAAACTATTTCACAAGGAGGGTGGTGAAGCACTGGAATGGGTTACCTAGTGAGGTGGTAGAATCTCCATCCGTAGAGGTTTTTAAGGCCCAGCTTGGCAAGCCCTGGCTGGGATGATTTAGTTGGGGTTGGTTCTGCTCTCAGCAGGGGAGTTGGACTAGATGACCTCCTGAGGTCTCTTCCAACCCTAATCTTCTATGATTCAATGTGAAAAATTCATAGCCCAGCAGATGAATGTTTAGCCAAAGGCACAAGGTGTAATAAATGCACAAAATGGAGACTTTTGCAGCTGTTTGCTCTCACTAGGCAGTCAGAGAACTGATTAATATTACATAAAATCAAGAGCTAGGTTTCTGGGATCCATCATGTGACGAGACAGAGCCTGCCTGGAGAGTGTAACTGAATATTCATGGAAAGAGCATTGACTTTAAAATTGACTCAGAAGCAGAGAAGACAGTCATCTCAGAAGGGATTTCCAATCATCCCTCCTATAGGTGAAATCATCTGATACAACCCTGACTAGCCCAGGAGGTGCTCTGAACTGCATGGGCTAGTTTACCACAGAAACAACTTACAAACACAGAGCTTTGCATTCAAGTTCACGTGATCAAAGGATCAAAGACAAAAAACCTTCTCAGCTGCAGCATGGCCACCGTGATGGGCCTAGTGAGAAACTTCAGAGTTTGGTGATAATGAACTTCTGAAAAAGATCCAGTACAAGTAACTTCAAGAGACAATGCTGAACCTTACAGTGTACAAACACCTCTATCAGACAGACCATGAAATTCAGAAGACATCTTTACTTGCTTACAGTGGACTATTTTTTCCAGGTATATAGCAATAATGTACTTGAAATATAACATGTCACAATATTATTGAGACACTGAAATGTACTTTTGCTCACTTCGGTATTCCAGAACAACTAATGATAGACAACTGACACAATTCACTGCAGTAGAATGTATGTCTTTCCAAACGAAATATGATTTTCATCATATTGCTAGTAGCCCACATTACTCACAAGCAAATGGAGAGGCTAAGAGAGTTTTACAGACAGCCAAGAAAATCCAACAACAGGAAGATCCATTCTTTGCTCTTCTGAGTATAGATCAACACCAATAATAGCTACAGGATATAGTCCAGTACAACTCCTGGTGGGAAGATGACTCAGAACTACATTTCCAACTTTGAACAAGAAACTATCTCCAAAGTAGCCATATATGAAGAAAGTAGTTATATTGGCTAAAAAGGCAAAAAGAGCTTTCAGACATGTTTACAACACATGTCACTCAGCTAGAGAACTTCCAGGTCTAGAACCTGGTGACTGTGCTTGTGTCACATTGCATCGAGGAAAAAGGATGGAGAACCCTAGATCTTGTAAAGAAAAATAATTAATCGCCCAAATTATACGTGATTGAGACCAACAGTCTAGAGTTCAACAGAAATCATTGATATCTAGAATGTGTTCCCCAGAAGGACTAATCAACAGAGCAAACTCTACAGCTAATGGATGCACAACAAGAAGACAACTCAAAGATTCCAAACTGATCACAGCTAGTCATTACAACTAATGGACAGCCAGATGACCAAGTTGTTACGTGTTCAAGTCATATAATCAAAAAACCAGTATGATTCAGAGACACTTAACAGACTGATATGTACTGAACTTTAAAGATAGTGTATGTATTATAAAAGTTAGGAATCTACAACTTATATTGTAGTTATATTGATATATTGTGTTGATCCATTAGATAGTGCCACATGTAACATACCTGACTTAAGCTCACAACAGTCATTCCTGGCGGTGCATTAAAGGATCTTATAGTGAGCACATCTGGTGGATCTCTCTGCGAAGGAACTAAGGAAGCTCTATAGCCATTCCATATCTGGTACAGAAGCCTGATCTGCTAGTAGCAGGCCTGCAACCTACTGTGCACAAGATGTACATGACATGCTTCTCCTGGGCTACCTCTCAGCCCTAATCTCTTGTTGAGTGCTGACTGTCTGGACTTTCTCCCTGGAATCCTCCCCTCAATCCAGTTCCCTGAATATCCTTATTCCCAGTCTTCATCTGGTCCATGTGCCTGGGGTTTGGCCCTCTCTTTTCATGGCCAGTCACAGGAAACAACATCCTTCCTGCAGATCCCATCCCGAACTAAGCTCTCCGAGGCCTTTATGGAAATCACTTGACTCCTTCCCAGGTGGGTCTGAATTTACTCAAGCAATCCAATCCCCAGTTGATCAGGATCAGCTGGGGTGTGGGGGTCATTGATGCATCACAGGGAAGACTGAGCCCAACTCCCCTTAATGGGCAAGCAGTCTGTGGCAGCTTCCAAAACCATAAAACTGTGCCTAAAATGTAAAAATTTGGCCATAAATCCTCTGCTGCTTCTGTGCATAGCTGTGTGATCACAGTGTTACCAGGGCTATCTACTGTTTTGGGTGGAAACTGAAAAATTGTTTCACAGGCTCACTCAAAGGCTCTGTACAGATGAATGTAATCTAATGTAACACCAGTTTTTAAAAAGGACTCCAGAGGAGATCCTGGCAATTACAGGCCACTGAGGGCTTGGCTACACTTGAGAGTTGCAGCGCTGGGAGTTACAGCGCTGGTCGTACAGCTGTGTAGGGAAAGCGCTGGTGTGTGGCCACACTCATAGCTACCAGCGCTGGTGTGTGGCCACATCTGCAGCATTTGCAGCGCTGTTGGGAGTGATGCATTATGGGCAGCTATCCCAGTGTTCAAGTGGCAGCAACGTGCTTTTCAAAAGAGGGGGGTGGGGGGTGGTGTAGTGTGACAGGGAGCAGGGGAGAGAGAGAGAGTGGATTTTTGGAGCCAACACTGTGTGTTAGCTTCCTGACTTGAAAAATCAGAAAATGTTCCCGACCCCTTAGTCTTAACTCTTAATTGCAAACAGCCTGCATCCAATGGACTCCCTTTCTCTGTCAAGCAAACACTCACTCCCTGCCTGCCTCATTCACAGGGGGTTATCTCATTTGATTGTTCACAGCCAGGTACAGATTGATCACAGCAAACAGGAACTGTGTTTGTTTTTTAGATAAGCAGCTCCGGGAGCAACGGAGCTCCGCGGAGCTCCGCGGAGCTCTGCGTTCACAACAAAACAAAGAGAGGCAGCATAACAAAACAAAGAGTAATTTAGTTAAAAGCATTCTGGGATATCTGCTAATACCCTGGAGGCCAATAACAGCGCTGGTGTGTGTCCACACTTGACGAGCAGCGCTGGATCACCAGCGCTGCAGTCGCTACACCCCAACCAGACCAGGTGTACAGCCAGCACTGCAGCCAGGGAGTTGCAGCGCTGGATGTGCCTTGCAGGTGTGGACGGTTACTAATTGCAGCGCTGGAAAGCCTCCACCAGCGCTGCAACTTTCAAGTGTAGCCAAGCCCACAGCTACCAGCACTGCAGTGTGGCCACATTTGCAGCATTTGCAGCGCTGTTGGGAGTGATGCATTATGGGCAGCTATCCCAGTGTTCAAAAGAGGTGGGTGGGGTGTAGTGTGACAGGGAGCGGGGGAGAGAGAGTGGATTTTTGGAGTCGACACTTTGTATCAGCTCCCTGCCTTGCAAAATCAGAAAATTTTCCCGACCCCTTACTCTTAACTGCAAACAGTCTGCAGACCAGATAATCAGCTGCTCCAACGGACTCCCTTTC
The DNA here is from genome assembly GCF_020497125.1 of Mauremys mutica. NCBI lineage: Eukaryota > Metazoa > Chordata > Testudines > Geoemydidae > Mauremys > Mauremys mutica. The sequence goes on from NC_059083.1 coordinate 57,016,111, forward strand.
TCTGCCCCACCCCCGCTGTTTCTATCCTCAAGCAAACACTCATCCCCCTGCCTGCCTCATTCACAGCAAGGTAGGGGGTTATCTCAGTTGATTGTTCAGACAGTTACAGATTGATCACAGCAAACAGGAGCTGTGTTTGTTTTTTAGATACGCAGCTCCCGGATCCCCGAGTTCACAACAAAACAAAGAGAGGCTGCATAACAAAACAAAGAGAGTTAAAAGCATTCTGGGATATCTCCTAATACCCTGGAGGCCAATAACAGTGCTGGTGTGTGGCCACACCTGACGAGCAGCGCTGCATCACCAGCGCTGCACTAGTTATACCCCAAGCAGACCAGGTGTTCAGCCAGCGCTGCAGCCAGGGAGTTGCAGCGCTGGATGTCTTGCAGGTGTGGACAGTTACTAAGTTGCAGCGCTGGAAAGCCTCCACCAGCGCTGCAACTCTCAAGTGTAGCCAAGCCCTAACTTCAGTACCAAGTAATTTGGTAGAAACCATAGTAAAGAACAGAATTATCAGCCCTCTAGATAAACACGATAAGTTGGCGAAGAGTCAATACAGCTTTTATAAAGGGAAATCATGCCTCACCGATCTATTAGAATTCTTTGAGAGATTCAACAAGCATGTGGACAAGGGTGATCCAGCGGATATAGTGTACTTGGATTTTCAGAAAGCCTTTTACAAGGTCCTTCATCAAAGGCTTTTAAGTAAACTAAATATCCATGGGATAAGAGGGAAGGTCCTCTCATGGACCAGTAAGAGGTTGAAAGGTAGGAAACAAAGGGTAGGAATAAATGGTCAGTTTTCATAATGGGGAGAGCTGAACAGCAGGGCCCCAAGGATCTGTATTGGGTTCTGTTCTGTTCAACATATTCATTAAAGATCTGGAAAAGGGGGAGAATAATGACATGGCAAAGTTTGTAGACAATACAAAATTATTCAAGATCCTGAAATCCAAAGCAGACTGTGAGGAATTACAGAGGGATCTCACAAAACTGGGTGACTGAGAAACAAAATGGCAGGTGAAATTTAATGTTGATAAGTGCAAAATAATACACACTGGCTGTTAGTTCAGATGGTCAGAGATGCAACCACATGCTCGGGGAGACCATAAACCTCTCATTGCCTGATGCCAGGAGGGGCAGACGGGTGGATCCATAATTGCCCTGTTCTGTACACTCCCGCTGAAGCTATGTACTGGGTACTGTTGCAGACAGGCTACTGGGAAAGGGGGACCATGGTCTGACCCAATATGGCAGCTCTTATGTTCTTATATAAGGCTCTGACCACTGCATTTCCTTTGCTAGAATTTCATGATTTCTAATGTCCTTAGTGGGTTGCTTTGTTTGTTTGCTGTGGTTTGAATTCTGGTCTCTTCCCTGGGGATAGATCAGCACTAATACATGATCCATCTACTTTATGATATTGTTATTACGTGTACATGAAGGTGCCCAGCACCATGGTATCTGGACACTCTTTACTTAGGCTAGACTGACCCCAACCAAAGCAGTCAATAAAAGTAGAGCTTTCATAACTGCACAACACATTGTGTTGGGCTGTCAGAAATGCATACTGCCCTCTTGAGACTCCAGGTGACTGGGAGCCAGTTTAGTGTCTCCAGTTGGGTGGGAACATCAATGACATTCTGTGATCTACAAAACTTTGACTTTCTTTGAAAAATGGAATGAAAAAGGGGATTTCTCTGAAAGACCTTATCGAAATTCCTCTGCTTCTTATCAAACGCTGCACAAGCTGCATTGGATCTCTCCATATCAGTCATGAGGTCATCCACTTCCCCCTGCAGCCTCAGTTTTGTCTTCTCCAATGAGGCACACCTGGAATTGATGGCCTCAGTCTGTTCCTCTGACTCCTGTAGACCCTGAGCAATCTTCTTCCTATAAGGCCAGACATCACTGCTGAACGGAAACATCCAGCCCCTTTGGGGTGGCCAGAAGGGAGTTTGTTGTAAGGTCAGGAGAAGAGCATGTGAGAAGCTGGGTGTAGCCCTGAGGATTAATCTGTTGGTCTGTATAAAATGTCTTTTTGATAAAAGTGTGTAGGCTGCATAGATTAATAGAATTATTTGCAATAGCTGTAATGCAAGTTACCTAGAAACTTCTAGGCCAGACATCCTGGCCTATTTCCTCTGTGATGCTGAAAGCAACCTTTAAGACCCTTACTCAGAAAAGTAATAATAGGATACAAACCTACGCAAATTGTCTAGGGACCTTTTGAATGTCTGCTAACCTTTCACCTAGATAGGGTGAAAAGTGGGGTTTTTCTGCCCACAAATTTCACACGTACACCCGCAGATGCGTACATATCTGTCATCCATACGCATATAAAAGGTCAGCCTATGAAAACAGGTACCCTCACCTTTCCATGGGGGAAAGACAAATTTGGGCATAGGAGGAAGGATTTTTCCCTATAAAAAGGGTAACAATCCACCATTAGACAGGCGATACACCTATCTATTTTCTTATCGTCTCAACCTACTTCGAAGCCTCTTTCTCCTACGAAAGCTGTCAATACTAAGTCGTACTATTAATTCTTTTCAAAGTTGTAAGTATGAACCAATTCTTATTTCTGCTAAAGCATCTATGCTAAGAAGGGTTTAATTCATAACTAAATTTCCTCTATCAAGGGTGTGAAAATTCACTCTAGTGCTATTGTTGCAGAGTGCAATTAGAACTGTGATATTTGTAACTTTGTAATCTCAAACTGCTTTTAACATTTTACATTTACTTCTTGTTTCATTGATTTTAAATAAAAGGTCTTTATTGACTATTTCTGTCTCAGTGTAAGTTTCCTGTCAAATACCCCAATCTCCTTGTATAAATTCTGTGAAGCCTGATTCAAGACGAACTTTATCTTCTGATCACACATATTGGCGAGCCATACTCATATTATTAATATCTATTAATTATTACTAATATTATTAATTAATTAGAAAATTAATTATTAAATAAAACTAAATTAAGTGGATAAAATCCACTGTCCCTACTAACCCTCCCCAAATCAGGCTACATGGGACAGACAGCGTGGCTCTAGGGGCATCTGAGGGAGCCTGGGTTGGCTCAGGGAGGGTGCTGGACTGGAGTTTGGGAGAGGAGAATAAAGAGCAAGGAGCAAAGGCATGTGAGTAGTTGCAGTCGAGGGATGGGGGAGGCTGGAGAGAAGTGAGGTATGGAAGAGCAGCTGCATCATTAACCAGAAGGGAGTCTGGTGTGGGAGGGATCAAAGGACTGGCGAGGATCCAGAAAACAGACTCTGAACAGCAAGGATATTGTAAACTCAATGGGAAATATGATGACTCAGCTGCAGTTAACAATGGAAATCTAGCACAAGAACTAGCACACTTGTCCTCATCCAGTCACAATCCCCAGAAAGCAGCCCGCAATCCATTACTGCCCACTCCAAAGCACACTGTTCCAGTCACTCCCTTCCCTAGCACAACCTTGCTTCTTCCACTTCCTCCCACATTCACATCCAGACCTACTTCCAGTCCTGCCCCCATCTCAGCACATCATTGGCCTCTTCCAGTCCTTTCTAACCCGAGCACATACTTGGCCTCTTCCAGTTCCTCTGTGCGCTGAATGGCGTCCGTCTCATATTTGGTTCGCCACTGGGCAACTTTGCTGTTGGCCTTGGACAGGGCATGTTGCAGTTCACCCTTGGCTTCCTGCTCCTCCTCATATTGCTCCCGGAGCAAGTCGCAGTCATGGCGAGCAGACTGCAAGGCATGGGCTAGTGCATTATTAGCCTTGGGAGGTATAATGCAATGAGTGCTGTCCAAACATCACATTAACAGATTTTTAAACTGCAGTCCTGTTGGATGTTTTAATAAAAAAGGCCATGTGCTGACAGTGAGTGAAATTCACTAGGACAAGGGAAGATCCAATGTGCAGAGTGATCTACACTTGGGGTCCTTCTGAACATTACTCAGCAGAGGCCCTGCCAGTTTGGATCTGACTCGTGCTCCATCTAGCTCAGGATCCTGTCTCTCACAGTGGCAGTACCAAGAATGTCAGAGGAAGAGACGCTGCAGCAGGAAGATGTGGGATAATCTGCCCCTAGAGAAAGTTTGCCCTGGCTTCCTCATGTAGAGGTTGGCTCGCAGCTGAAGCAGGAGGAGATCTCTTCAAACTTCTCAAATTCTGTGTATTCTAAATTTGGGCTTTCTTATTATCCATCTAAGCAGGAATCCTTTCCTGAATCCTATTACGTTCTTTGCCTCATTTGTATCTTGTGGCAATGAGTTCCACAGACTAATTATACATCAAAAAGTATTTACATTGGTTGCCTTTCAATTTTGTTGACTGTCCCCTTATTTTTGTGTTATGAAACACAACAATGAACAGAGGATTCCAGACCATTCATTATTCTGTACACATTTCTAATCTCCCCTTTGAGTCTCACTCTCCGACAACGGTGGATGTCAGCTTTACTTATGTTATTGCCTCTTAGGTATGCTACCTATTCTGGAGAGGGACAGATTTCCTGACTGGTTCAGCTGGATTTTTAGCTCCAGAATTTGCTGAGCCTCAAGACATCGCAGAAATCTATTAGGAGAAATCACCTTGTTTTCTTCCTCTAGCTGCCTCTTCAGCTCCTCTGATTGCTGAGCGAAGGCTTGTTTACCTCTAGTCAACTGAGAAATCAAGGATTCTTTCTCTTCCATCTGTCAAGTGAGTTCACCTAATGGAAAAAAATCACACAATCAGATTCTAGAGGCACTAGTCACATGACAGCTCCCTCAGCCCTTTCTTAAACTTGCTTCTTCAAAGTGGCTTAAACTCTTACAAATTAGCCAGGACTGAGATACATCTGTATAAATCTCAAGGCATTTGTATTACTCTGCTCAGTGCCACATGGGATCTTCCCCCGTCTCCCCCCGCCCCATTCAACCATATCTGCTTGTGTTCTTTCCACTGTTGCTCTCACCTTAATCTAAACTGTGAATTTTTCAAGGCAAGCGCTCCATTTATGTTTCTGTGAAGTCCCATGCACATCCATGGCACCATAAGGGTAATACATTATAGGATACACCAGGTCCATGTCCCAGGATTGTTCCCTATAGTTCATATGCTGTTGCTTGGTCCAGTCTACTTTTAAATGGAGGTGGTGTTTTCACCACTTGCACAGGAAGAATATTCCACAGTCTAAACGCTGTGTTCAGTTACCATTGTGATGTACATGTTAAAAATTCAAAGATATTTAGACCTCATGTTCAAAATGTCAGCACAAAGAACTTTTATGGGTGGTCCCTGGACGTACCATTCTCTGTGTGCAGATGCTTTTTCTGTGTGTTCAACTAATTGATTAGCCTCTGTGATAGACTCAGGCCAGTTGGGTACAGCAGAATAGCAGAAGGCAGATATACTGGCCACTGGATTAACAGTTTTCTGTTCCCTGACTGACCAGAGCAGGGGCTGCTCCAGGCTAATGAGAACACCTGACTCTAATTAACCTGTAACGAGTCAGGTGAGGCCATTAAGCTAATGTGACCACCTGACTCTAATTAAGGCCCTGCTGATACTATAAAAAGGGCTCACTCCAGTCAGGCAGAGGAGAGCCAGGGAGCCGGAGGAGAGGAAGTGCAGCTGAAGGGCTGGTTACTGAAGACACTCTCAAACCATCGTTAAAGGAGCCCTAAGGTAAGGGTGAAGAAGGGAGAAGCAGGAGAGCTGTGGGGAAGTGGCTCAGGGAAATGTAGCAACTCTGGCAGTGAAAGGTTGGCTGCCAACAACTGCTACCATTAGGGTCCCTGGGCTGGAACCCGGAGTAGAGGGCGGGCCCGGGTTCCCCCCAACCCACCACTACAGGAACAGCTCCTAGAAGGGGAAGTCAGGTCCCTGTCAGGACAGGAGGCTGAACAGAGATTGTGGGAGTTCTCTCACCAACCTCCTTGCAGTCTATGATGAAAAGGGCTCAGTAGACTGTAACCCTGGCCCTAGAGAGAGAAGGGCTATGTGGAGGGTCACAGTGAGCCACTGAGGCTAGCATAAACCGCCTAGAAACGCAGGACCCACGGGAGCAAGGTCAGAGCTCTGCCACACCTCATGTTCATCGTTTTTTGTCTTGGTTTCACTAAACTGGTCTTCGAGGGCTTGGCACATCTTCTCCAGATTACTCTGTTAAAAAATACAAAATAGATGTTTTAGCTTATCTAACATTGTTGCAGAACAACTGTAGTGGGGAAGAGTAACGCATTGTCCAGCTACCTTGGCTTTGGAGACAGTCTCCATGTTACTAGCCAGGTCATCTTCAGTTCACTCTTCTCCTTCTCCAGCTTCTGCTTGACTCATTGCAGGTTGTCGATTTGCTCCCCAAGCTCTGCTGTGCTGTCCGCGTGCTTCTTCCGGAGGGCGGCGGCTGTGGCTTCATGCTGCAGAGTGGCCTCTTCAAGGTCTCGGCGCATTTTCTGGAATTCTGCTTCATGCTTCTTGTTCATCTCAATCTGAACCGATGTGGCTCCACCAGCTTCTTCCAAACGCTCACTGATCTCCTCAAGTTCCCTGGAGAGATCAGCCCATTGCTTCTCTGCTTTCGCCCAAGAGGCACGTTCAGCCTCTGTCTCCTCCTCCGGTTCCTCCATGAGGGCCTGTGAGGGTTAATTTGTGAAATCAATAGTTCTGAAGTGTCAGGTTTGGAATTAGTGTTACGCAACAGCAGCACTTACACTTCCATTGTTGTAGGCCCAGAGGATGAAGTTCAGAAATACTTTAGGTCTCATCAGAAATTACACTGGCTTGTGGGCTCAGACAAACAATATGAAGTTCTGGAGCAGTGGCAGATTGAAGGCCTGATCTTTCATAAAGCTACATACAGAAGCTCTATAGATTTCATAGAGTTTAGGGGCCGGGCTAGTAGGGATCATTAGATCATCCAGTCTCATCTCTCATATGACAAAGGCCACTAAACTTCACCCAGATACTCCTATATTGAGTGCAATGAGATTAGTTAGACTAAAGTATTCCAGCAGTCAGTAGACTAAATTATTGTGTGCCTCAGGCAAAGAATAGGAGATGCCACCAAAGCCTGAGGCCTCTGCAATGGCAGGAAGTTATATAATTAAAAAGCCAGCATTGTACCTTTGTAATGGGTTAAGAGATTTGACTCTATCTCTGGTAAATCTTGATAGTGCGATATTAGTCTAGAGACTGTCAGACCAGAACAGACCATTATCCTATCTCCTACAGTGACCAATATCTATGCTTCTGAAGAAGATGAAAGAAATCCTCAATTGGGGAGTTATGGGATATCCTGCCCATAGAGGAAACATCAGCCTAACCTTGTCACTAAAAGGGTGATTTCTGTCCTGGATCATAAGGGTTTATATCACTTCCATTTGTATCATCAATCTTGTCATTCTGGATGTTCTTGTTACTCTATAAATATCAAATTTGTTTTGGAAGACTGCTAAGATCTTGGTCTCAATGATACCTTGTTACAATGAGTTCCACAGGCTAATTGCACATTATGTAACAACAATTTCCTTGTATTGGTTTCAAATTTGTTGTTTTTCAGTTTTAAAGAATGGTCCCTTAGTTTTGAGTTATGACAAAGGATGAAAAGGAATGCCTGGTTTACCTTCTCTGTGCCATTCATTATTTTGTATACCTGTGCCGCACCATCCCCACTGGTCTCCTCTCTAAATGAAAGAATACCAATCTTTTCAATTTTTCTTCATATGCAGGGCCGCCCAGAGGATTCGGGGGGGGGGGGGGCTGGGGCACAGCAGGGGAGCTGTGGTGCTTGTACTCACCCAGCGGCAGTCCGAGCCTTCGGCAGCATTTCGGCAGCGGGGGGCCCTTCAATCGCTCCATGTCTTCGGCAGCACTGAAGGACCCCCCACCGCCAAAATGCTGCCAAAGACCCGGACCATCTCTGGGCCAGGGCTCATGGGGCCCCTGAGGGGCCTGGGGCAAATTGCCCCACTCCCCTCCCCCGCCCCCCAGGCAGCCCTGTTCATATGATGGTCTTTCCTTGCCTCTAACAATTTCCAACACCTATCTCTGAACTCTCTCTATTTCTGCTGTATGGTTTAGATGGCCAGACCTTCACACACTATTCCAGAGGAGATTAAATAGTTGATTTATGTAATGGCATTAGAATATTTTCAGTGTTATTTTGCAACCTTTTTTCTTATACATCCTGACATTTCATTTGTTTTGTTAACCACCACGGCACACGGCAGAGGTCATCACTGAGCCATCCACAGTGATGCCCAGATTTCTTCCCTGAGTTGTTACAATTCATTTAGAGCCCAGTAAGCTACGTAAGTAGTTCAAATTATTCCCTCCAATTTGCATTACTTGGCATTTGTCAGCACTGAAGTTCATCTGTCATTGTGTTGACATTTGCCTAATTTAGTTAGTTCCCTCAAAAGTTCCTCACAGGCTTCTCCAGCCTTGACTAACCCAAATAATTTTGTATTACCTGCAGATCTTGCTGCCTATCCCCTTTTGCAGATCATTTATAAACAACACAGTCCCAGTCATGATTGCCTTTCATGATGAAAACCGACCAGTATTCCTATTTTTTGTTATCTGCTCCTCAGCCAGTTTCTGGTCCATGCCAGTACTTTCCCTCTCACCACAACTGCTTCAGTCCCTTAACAGTCTCGTCAGAAGGTCTTTGTCAAAGTCTTTTTAAAGTCCAAATAAATTATGTCAACCAATTTCCTTTTACTCTCTTGTTTGACATTTTCAAATAATTCTTATGGAGGAGTGAGTCATAATTTTCCTTTGCAGAAGCTGTGGGTTTTAGTCCCTACTACATCATGATAATGGAAAAGCTCTTTAAGCAATTTTTAAAGGATTCTAAAGTGTATTTTTTACAATTTTGTATCCTTTAAATTACCTGTATGTTTGAACTTGTGGTACTTAAGCAGATTTACAGGTGGAGAGATACAGAAAAGAAATATGTTTATTTTATTTTGAACTTTATCACAAAGTCCTCAGGAGAAAGTTGGAGTTTCCAGAAGAAAAAAATTTGGAAACAAAATTCTCCCTGACAAACCAGCTCCATTTCTTCATTACCAGGATGGTTCACATTTTTGTGGGACATTAGGACAGAGTTAAGGTAGTCTGTGGAAACTAAACCCCATTTTTTATGATTTTCAATGGCATTTTCCCCCAAAACTGCAATGCTCTAACATTGTTTGTTTTGTTTGAGGGAAGTACATTTCCAACCCTAACCATATTTTAGCAAAGTTTGCTGTCTGGAAATTACTTTTTATTTTAACTTTATTTCTGGACATTCAGAACTGTACGTATGCACAGGAGAATATCACTGTCTGTACTTGACACCATGCAAGGCACTGCATTTAGCCGTATGGAGTGGAAATCCATCAACCTCATGAAGAAACTTGCACAAATACAGACGGATATCATCTTCCTTTCCAAATGTAAATGGATGGACATCATACCTAATGGACTAAAGGTAAAAAATCCACTGCTATCTACATACTACACAGACCACAGTGAGAGATTATGCCGTACTCTATCTAAGAAACTGAGGAACCACCTGATCAGCATCCTATACAGCAAACAGGAAAACATCAAAAAAGAGCTCTCCAACCTAGAGACTCTCATCAATAACCAAACTTCCATACAAATGGACTTCACTAAAATAAGACAGGAGATTTACATTACTCACTTCACCTCTCTAAAAAGGAAAAAGGACTGTAAGCTGTCTAAACTCCTACCTGCCACATGGGGCCACAACCGTGATACCCCTAACCCACCCAGCAATATCGTCAATCTATCCAGCCACACACTCAGCCCAGAAGAACAGTCTGTCCTATCTCGGGGACTCTCTTTCTGCCCTGCCACCCCCACCAACATGATACAGTTCTGCGGCGATCTGGAAGCCTACTTTCGCCGTCTCCGACTCAAAGAATACTTCCAGGACAACACTGAACAGCGCACTGATACATAGTTACCCTCCCACCAACAGCACAAGAAGAAGAACTCCACATGGACTCCTCCTGAGGGTCGAAATGACAATCTGGACCTATACATTGAATGCTTCTGCCGACGTGCACAGGCAGAAATTGTGGAAAAACAACATCACTTGCCTCACAACCTAAGTCGTGCAGAACGCAATGCCATCCACAGCCTCAGAAACCATCCTGACATTAAAGAGGCTGATAAAGGAGGTGCTGTTGTCATCATGAACAGGTCTGACTACCAAAAGGAGGCCGCCAGACAACTCTCCAATACCAAATTTTACAGGCTACTTCCCTCAGATCCCACTGAGGAATACACTAAGAAACTGCACCATCTACTCAGGACACTCCCTACACTAACACCGGAACAAATCAACATACCCTTAGAACCCCGACCAGGGTTATTCTATCTACTACCCAAGATCCACAAACCCGGAAATCCTGGACGCCCCATCATCTCTGGCATTGGAACTCTCACTGAAGGACTGTCTGGATATGTGGACTCTCTACTCAGACCCTATGTTACCAGCACTCCCAGCTATCTCCGTGACACCACTGATTTCCTGAGGAAACTACAATACATTGGTGACCTTCCAGAAAACACCATCCTAGCCACCATGGATGTAGAGGCTCTCTACACAAACATCCCACACACTGATGGAATACAAGCTGTCAGGAACAGTATCCCTGATGATGCCACAGCACAACTGGTTGCTGAGCTCTGTGCCTTTATCCTCACACACAACTATTTCAAATGTAATGACAATATATATCTCCAGATCAGTGGCACCGCTATGGGCACCCGCATGGCCCCACAATATGCCAATATTTTTATGGCCGACCTGGAACAACGCTTCCTCAGCTCCCGTCCACTCACGCCCCTTCTCTACCTACGCTACATTGATGACATCTTCATCATCTGGACCCATGGGAAGGAGACTCTGGAAAAATTCCACCATGATTTCAACAGCTTCCACCCCTCCATCAACCTCAGCCTGGACCTATCTACACGGGAGGTCCACTTCCTAGACACCACGGTGCAAATAAGTGGTGGTCACATTAACACCACCCTATACTGAAAACCTACCGACCGCTATGCCTACCTTCATGCCTCCAGCTTCCATCCCGGGCACACCACAAGATCCATTGTCTACAGCCAAGCACTGAGGTACAACTGTATCTGCTCTAACCCCGCAGACAGAGACCAACACCTAGAAAATCTCCACCAAGCATTCTCAAGACTACAGTACTCACACGAGGAAATAAGGAAACAGATCAACAGAGCCAGATGTGTACCCAGAAGCCTCCTACTGCAAGACAAACGCAAGAAAGAAACCAACAGGACTCCACTGGCCATCACATACAGTCCCCAGCTCAAACCCCTCCAACGCATCATCCGGGATCTACAACCCATCCTGGACAATGATCCCACACTTTCACAGGCCTTGGGTGGCAGGCCAGTCCTCGCCCACAGACAACCTGCCAACCTGAAGCATATTCTCACCAGCAACTGCACACCGCACCATAGTAACTCTAGCTCGGGAACCAACCCATGCAACAAACCTCGATGCCAACTCTGCCCAGATATCTACACCAGCAACACCATCACAGGACCTAACCAGATCAGCCACACCATCACCGGTTCATTCACCTGCACGTCCACCAATGTAATATATGCCATCATATGCCAGCAATGCCCCTCTGGCTTTGGCTACACTTGCATTTCAAAGCGCTGCCGCGGCAGCGCTTTGAAGCGCTAAGTGTAATCAAAGCACCAGCGCTGGGAGAAAACTCTCCCAGCGCTGTCCGTACTCCACTTCCCTGTGGGGAATAACGGACAGCGCTGGGAGCGCGGCTCCCAGCGCTGGGGCTTTGACTACACTGGCGCTTTGTAGCGCCGCAATTTGCAGCGCTGCAGAGGGTGTGTTTTCACACCCTGCTGCAGCGCTGCAAATTTGTAAGTGTAGCCAAGCCCTCTGCTATGTACATCGGCCAAACTGGACAGTCTCTAAGGAAAAGGATAAATGGACACAAATCAGACATTAGGAATGGCAATATACAAAAACCTGTAGGAGAACACTTCAACCTCCCTGGCCACACAATAGCAGATCTTAAGGTGGCCATCCTACAGCAAAAAACTTTAGGACCAGACTTCAAAGAGAAACTGCTGAGCTCCAGTTCATCTGCAAATTTAACACCATCAGTTCAGGACTAAACAAAGACTGTGAATGGCTTGCCAATTACAGAACCAGTTTCTCCTCCCTTGGTTTTCACACCTCAACTGCTGGAACAGGGCCTCATCCTCCCTGATTGATCTAACCTCGTTATCTCTAGCTTGCTTCTTGCTTGCTTATATATATACCTGCTCCTGGAAATTTCCACTGCTTGCATCCGAAGAAGTGGGTATTCACCCACGAAAGCTCATGCTGCAAAACGTCTGTTAGTCTATAAGGTGCCACAGGATTCTTTGCTGCTTCTACAGAACCAGACTAACACGGCTACCCCTCTGATACTTGACTGTCTGTACAGTAACTTACCAGTCAAGGGCCACAGTAACTGGATAAAGTGCACTTCAGTGAGTAATAAATTTTGAGTCATGTTAATATTTTCATTTATGTGCAGGAAATTCTTTCTACTAGAATGTTTTAAGAATAAATACCTATTAATACTGCAGAGAATCTGATCAACTTTAAAGTGGGCTTTTATGAGCCCAAAGACACCAATAGCTCTAAGACTTTACCTGCAGTTCCTTAATTTTTTTTGTAGCTGAGACCTTTGAGCCTGTTCATCTTCCACTTTGTTTTGTAACTGACTGATTTCAAACTTCTTCCTGGTAAAGAAGAAAAATGTGAAAGTCAATGTTTTAAAGACAAATTTGGATCCAAATTCAGAGGGATAAAAAGCAGTGCTGTACTTCTTCAGTTTGTCATCCATTTGCTGCTTGTCATTTTCCAAATCCACGATGGATTCATGAGACATCTTCAGATCCCCCTCAAGCTGTCTCTTTGCTCTCTCAAGGTGCATACGAAGCTTCTTCTCTTGTTCCAGAGACCCTTCAGGCTAAAACACACAAAACACACCAGCACTTTGAGAGGAACAGATAAAAGACAAGCTGCCCCAAACTCAAACCACACCAGTGTGCCAATGGTTTTCTGAAGGCTTAAAAATTATTTGTGTGGGTTTTCCTGCTTTAAACACAGCTCATCCATCTCACCACACATAGTCCAGCCCTCCCCTAATCCACCACAGCATCCACCTATGGGGTTCACCCTCCCGAAAACCTTCCCTTACATCATCCACTTGCTATTCCAGCTTAGATTTTGTTTTGGACAGCATGTTGACTTTATCCTCCTTGGCCTGCAGGTCATCCAGTATTTGCTGGTGGACCTCTTGGAGGGCTTTCTTCTCCTTTGTGAGCTTGGAGATAGTTTCATCCAGAGCCGCCATCTCTTCAGTGAGATTCTTAATCTAGACAACAACCAGCACCCATATTCTGAGGGGTAGGTGCAGAGTGTGGTATTTGGATGCATGGTGATTTGAAGGCACAGGGAGCACATAAGGAGGTGCACTTTGCCAAACTCTTGCACAGGGATAACCAGTGTTCCATCCAGTGCAGCTCTGTAGGCACTCAGGATGTGTGGGGCAGGGGGGCATACTCCTCTAGGCTTGCTATACTTGCTGGTAATGCTAGGCGCCCCAGCATGGCACTCCTGTGTTATCTGCAACCTGATTCTGCCTGTGTCCTGTCCTGGAGATGGGCAAGGGCTCTCTTTCCCCTCCCCACAAGTGCCCCTGTGAGGGCAGATGATGAGGCCCTCCGGGGTTTTGTTGCTTTATAAGATGTGAATGTTGCAGTGAGTGTTTCGCTTGCTAGGAGCACAGCTGGGAAGCAGTATGGACATGCGGTCAGCCCAAAAGATTCATCTCACGCCCCTGCTGAAGCTTCCCTTCTCCTAGGAGAGGCAGCCCTCTGTGCAATCAAGCCACAGAACATCTTACAAAATGCAGAGTCCAAAGGCAAGAGGGACCCAAATGCAGCGAGAGAGGAAGTGACTTACTGCAGATCGGGCAGAACTGAGCATAGAGCCAGGTGTCCTGAGCCCTAGTGCAGTGCCCATGCTGGGCAATACCCCACACTAAGGCATGCACAGGCAGGCTCGAAGATGGAGCAATGTGGAAAGGAGCCAGTGGAATGATGAAGGAGGGATCTTGAGAGGAAGAGGAGGAACTGGCTCAGCCCAGCCAGCAGGAACCATAGTGAGACTCTCGAGCCAATAGCAGTTTGCTTTTCTCATGCATAGAGACTAACTCTCCTGGTTTGGTTGTAAGCACCTATCTCCTGCAAAGTGTCCTGCTGTCCACTGGGGGCTGCTTTTGTAACCCACGCACCTCCTGGGTGGGGTGTGGTGTTCTGTCCTCTCTAGTTGCACCGAGACCACTTAGAGATTAATGAGTCTGCTACAGCCTTAGCTAGGAGCCATGGGTTTTTTTAGCTCATGCAGTAGAGGCTCATGCATTTAACTCCAGAGGTCCCAGGTTTGATCCTGCTCTGACTGGGGTTTGTCAGTATTACACTGTGACACCTGTACAATGGGCAGGGAGGTGGCAGTCCATGTGAGCCCTCATCATCTGCATGAGCCGGCTGTCCTGTCAGAAAGGGGCTATATTTTTTCCCACTGAAAAGCTAACATTCCTTCATATGTGTCTTTTGCTGGTGAGTAACTGCAACCCCCCTCCCCAGTTCCTTATACCTCAGTCTGATGTTGCTTCAGCTCAGCATGGTTAAAACGAACAACAGTGCTCTAGAGCGCCACATGCCTTTGGTGAGCGTGCTGGGTAGGGTGACCAGGTGTCTGGTTTTCAACCAGAACACCTGGTCAAAAAGGGATCCCGGTGACTCCGATCAGCATCACTAACCGGGCCATTGACTGTCCAGTTGCCGGCGCTGGACAGCGGGGCTGGCAGGCTCCCTGCTAGCCTGTGCACTGTGCAGCTCCCGGAAGCAGCATCATGTCCCCTCTCCGGCTTCTACACATAGAGGCAACCAGAGGGTTCTGCATGCTGCTCCCACCCCAAGCACCACCTCCACAGCTCCCATTGTTTGGGAACAGTGGCCAATGGTAGCTGCAGGGGCGGTGCCTGCGGATGGGGCAGCATGCAAAGCAGCCTAGCTGCACCTCCATGTAGGAGCCGAAGAGGGCACATGCTGCTGCTTCCAAGAGCTGCTTGAGGTAAGCGCTGCCTGCAGCCTGCACCCCGACCCCTTTCCGGGCCCCAACCCCCTGTCCTGATCCCCATCCTGCCCTCTCAACCCCTCGATCCCAGCCCAGAGCACCCTCCTGCACCCCAAACCCCTCATCTCAGCCCCACCCAGCATCTGTATCCCCAGCCAGAGCCCTAACACCCCCCCCACACCCCAACCCCCTGCCTCACCCAAGAGCCCCTTCCCATACTCCAAACCCCTCGGCTCCACCCCCCCAGCCTGGAGCACCCCCTTGCACCCCAAACCCCTCATCCACAGCCCCACCCCAGAATCTGCACCCCTCCAGTCATAGCCCTCACATCTCCTCACACCCCAACCCCCAGCCTAAACCCAGAGCCCCTTCCCATGCTCCAAATCCCTTGGCTCCATCCCCCAGCCCAGAGCCCCCTCCTGCACTCCAACCCCCTGAGCCAGCACAGTGAAAATGAGTGAGTGAGGGTGGGGAGCGTGAGCAACAGAGGGAGTGGAGGATGGAGTGAACAGGGGGCAGGGCCTCAGAGAAGGGGTGGGGCATGGGTGGGGCCTCAGAGGGGGGTCAGGGCAGGGGTCCTAGTGCTGGGAGCAGCAGGCCTCAGTGCTGGGCTGCCTCCCTGAGCTCCCACTCACCTTGTTCTCCATCGCGTGCTTCTCCTTTTCACTTTGGCCAGTGTCCGTTCCAGGTCATCAATATCTTTCTTCAGCTCTGAACACTCATCCTCCAGTTTCCTCCTCTTTGCTGCCAGCTCTGCAATTGTCTCTTCCTCATCCTCCACTCTTTCAGTCAGCTCCTTAATTCTAGCTTCCAGCTGGATCTTGCTTTTGATGACCCCTTCGCATCTCTCCTTGACATCAGTCAGATTCTGACTTTCCTGGGGAAACGTATTGCAGGCATGTTACAGTTAGCATAAAAACGAAAGAGGCAACGGCACACACAGTGCTGGTGAATCCTCCATTCCATGGGAACGGGCATGGCAGGATCCAGAACACAGGCTCCTTGGCTGACCCCCCTCCACACTCCAACCCCAATGATATGGGATGAGCCTGGGCCCCTGCACTGGCCCCCCATTCTGACCCCAATAACATGGGATCAGCCTGGGCCCCCACACTGCCCCCACAACCCCAATGACATGAGATCAGCCTGGACCCCTGAACTCTCCCCAAGCCCAGGGATACCTGTTGCCAACTCTCCGTTATTTTGCAATGACTCTGGAGATTTTGGGTGTTTTTTTACCTGTCTTATGAAAATGCAAAGGAAGGCACCAACATGGTTGTGTGTTGTAACAGGACACCCTCTCCTGTTCCTGTTGGTGGGGCTGCAGCCAGCAAGGTGCCATTTCCCTACCCTGTCTGCATGCAGCGTACATGGTTGCCCTTTGGACTGACCTCTCTGAGCTGGAAAAGGGCCTGGGGAGCTCGGCTGCCCATAGCCGTTGGTGCAATAAGATCTCACCTCCCCCATTGCCTGCCTCCGAGCCTGGGACCCACGTGGCCATGACAACACTGCAACCACTCAGGAGAGATGGAGTGGGGGACCAGAAGGGACCACTGTGATCATCTAGTTCCACCTCCTGCACCACACGAGCTGGGGAACTGCCCCACATATCCTAGAACAGACCTCCTAGAACAACATCTCATCCTGATTTGGACATGGCCAGTGATGCAGAATCCACTCGGATCCATTGGCTGACCTTTATTGGATGCCAGGCCCACAAACAAAATGGCTGCCCTTCTATGGTCCAGGGTGTGGACAGGGCACAGGGAGGAGCAGCAGAGACCAGTGGCAGGGGGATGGGGAGAGTGAGGAAGGGTGAAGGGGAATGGAGGGAACAGAGGGAGGCTGAAAGAGTTGCCGGGGGCAACTGAGGGGGGTACATGGGGTGTGGAGGGGAGGAGCAGGCTGAGGAGGATGCAGGGCAAGGAGGGGGGCTGAGGGGCTACAGGGAGTTGTGGGGGCAGGAAGAGGCAGCAAGGGGTGCAGGGGGATGTGGAGAGTGCATGGGGTGTGTGGGGGCAGAAGGAGGATGAAGGGAGACTTGGGCAGAGGGCAGCTGCGAGGGGGACACAGGGGTGTGGGGGGGCAGAGGGGATGCTGGGGGATGTGGGGTAGAGAGGAGGCTGCGGGGCCAGGAGGGAGGCTGAGGGGTCACAGGTATGTTTGGGGGCCAGGAGGAAGGCTGCAGGGACGCAGTGGTGTGTGGGGGCAGAGGGGATGCTGGGGGATGTGGGGTGGAGGGGAGGCTGCGGGACCAGGAGGGAGGCTGTGGGGCTGCAGGGGCCAGTGATCAGGTAGCAGCTGGACGAATTAGCATGCCAGTTCCCCCAGATGGGCCCATGGAGGGGAAGGGGAAGTTTGTGTTACCCGGTTGCCACTTCCTACTTGGAGGGACGTAGTTCAGCCACCTCTGCGGCAGAGAGCAGCTCAGATGCTGCAACCGCTGTGGTGCAGACATGCCTGAGCAAGAAGGCATCGCAGGGCAGTCTAGGGCCAGCAGATGTGATCGTCTCTCAACTGCAGGCCCCAGCCCAATAAACAATGGATTTTCTTCTCAAGGACCAGCACACGGGAAAAGGAGTGAGGCTGTTTTCGAGGAGGTGCCTCCCTATGCAGGGGGAGCCAACTGTTGCCTCATCTAGGCAGGACTTGCAGCAGAAAGAGAAGGCAGGAGGGGCTTTTCCCAGCCTGACATGCCTAGAACCCTTGGATGCAGCAGGGTGAGACCAGACCATGGGGTGGGACGGTGCAGGAGTGGGGCCAAGTTTCAGGACTTGCAGTACTTTCAAAGCTCAGTACCTCTCCAGTCCTTCAAGAGTCAAGTGACTGCCATGTTGTCCCTGAAGGGATTAAACTAGAAGACCAGAGTGACCATGGCCAAGGTGGGACTCTGAGGGAGTGTGTGTAAGGGTGCTTCTACACTGCACCACATAACGGCTCCAGGAGCGGGGAGGCAGGAGAGAAAGGCTCTGGGATGGGGAAGGCAGAGGAGGGGGAAAGCTCTGGGAGAGGGGAGGCAGCAGGGAAAGGCTCTGGGAGGGGGAGACAGAGGAGAGGGAAGGCTCTGGGAGTGAGGAGGCATCAGGGAAAGGCTCTGGGAGGGGAGAGACAGAGGAGGGGGAAGGCTCTGGGAGTGGGGAGGCATCAGGGAAAGGCTCTGGGAGGGGGAGACAGAGGAGAGGTGGAAGGCTCTGGGACGGGGAGGCAGAGGAGAGGGAAGGCTCTGGGAGGGGGGAGACAAAGGAGGGAGAAGGCTCTGGGAGGGGGGAGACAAAGGAGGGAGAAGGCTCTGGGAGTGGGGAGGCAGCAGGGAAAGCTCTGGGAGTGGGGAGGCAGAGGAGAGGGAAGGCTCTGGGAGAGGGGAGGCAGCAGGGAAAGGCTCTGGGAGGGGGAGACAGAGGAGAGGGAAGGCTCTGGGAGTGGGGAGGCATCAGGGAAAGGCTCTGGGAGGGGGAGGCAGAGGAGAGGGAAGGCTCTGGGACGTCGGGGAGGCAGAGGAGAGGAAAGGCTCTGGGAGTGGGGAGGCATCAGGGAAAGCTCTGGGAGTGGGGAGCAGGGCCGGCTCCAGTCACCAGCTAAAGAAGCAGGTGCTTGGGGCGGCCAATACAAAGGGGCGGCACGTCCGGGTCTTCGGCGGGAATTCGGCAGCGAGTTCCTCAGTCCCTCTCTTCCTCTTTGAGCTGCCGCTGAAGAGTGGAGCGGTGCGATTGCGCTGCTGTGGCTTTTTTATTTATTTATTTATTTATTTATTCCCCGCTTGGGACAGCAGAAAACCTGGAGCACCAGGGCTCACAACGTTAACAAATAATTTGTCTGGAAAGAACTACGAAGACTCCGTTTTACTGGCTCTTAACTCTACTAGAGGTACTGATCTGGGAGTGACAGCTGAAAAGCTTTTCCCAATACCTGGTTCTTTTCTCTTTGCTACAGATTTCAGCTTTGCTGGCTGCAGGCTTGTCTGGTAAGGCTGTGAACTGAGACCTTCTGCAGTATTTAGTACCTTTATACAAGGCTCTAGTGAGGCCTCATCTGGAATACTGTGTGCAGTTCTGGTGTCCCATGTGTAAGAAAGATTAATTCAAACTGGGACAGGTGCAGAGAAGGGCTACTAGGATGATCCGAGGAATGGAAAACCTACTTTATGAGAGGAGACTTAAGGAGCTTTGGTTGTTTCACCTAACAAGACAAAAGCTGAGGGGAGATAGGGTTGCACTCTATAAATACACCACAGGGATAAACGCCAGAGTGGGAGAGGAGTTATGTAAGGCAAGGGGCAATGCGGAAATGGATATGAACTGGCCATCAACAAGTTTAGGCTTGAAATTAGATGAAGGTTTATAACCATCAGAGGAGGAAAGGTCTAGAACAGCCTGCCAAGGGCAGTAGCAGGGACAAAGAACCTAGCTGGTTTCAAGACTGAGCTAGCTTGATACGTTTCTGGAGGAGATGGTATGATGAGACTGCCTACAATGACATATGTCCCATTGGCAACTACTGGTAGCAAATATCTCCAGTGGCTGGAGACAGGACACTAGATGGGGAGGGCTCTGAGTTACTACCGTGAATTCTTTCACAGATGTCTGGCTGGTGTGTGTTGCTGACACACCCTAACTGAACGCCATCTTTGTGGTCGGGAAGGACTTTTCCCGCAGGTTAGATTGGCAGAGACCCTGTGGGGTTTTCACCTTCCTCTGCAGTGTGGGGCATGGGTTACTTGCTGGTTTGAACTAGAGCAAATGGCGGATTCTCTGTAACTTGAAGTATTTAAATCATGATTTGAGGACTTCAGTAACTCCATCAGAGGTTAGGGATCTGTTACAGGTGGGTGAGTTCTGTGGACGTGATTTGCAGGAGCTCAGACTAGATGATCACGATGATCCATTCTGGACTTATAGTCTGAGTCTATGAGTCTATAACAGTAACTAGACTCTGCCCAGAGTTAGCAGGCTTGGAAGCACATGGGATCCAGTGATTGGGTACACTCGCACAGACTGGTGACTGTACAGAGGGGGACTGGTCCATGCTGTGACTGTCCTCAAGTCCATGTTCACAACCTTCTCCCTGGCTCATGAAGATTCAGTCTCTGCTGTAGATTCCCTCCCTGACAGCTGATGAGGATCAGTCTCTGCCCCCACCCCATCCCTTCTCTAATAAGGTATCCCCTCCAGCACCTGCTGTAGGTTCTGCCCCAGCAGATGTGGGAGCAGTTTGTGCTCTATCTCACATTTCACAGACCCCAGTGGGGAGTATTCTGTGTCTATGTGCCATGGCTGCAGGGAGGCTGGAACAATTTGTATAGTGAGGGTGGAGGGGGCCTGTGAGCCATTGAACCAAACTGTAAACCCTGTATAAGATGGAAACCACTTCAAGCCAGGGGGTGCGGTAGCACCTCCTGCACCCCTAGTTCCAGCACCTATGCATGGCTGATGCCTCCAGGGGTTATTTGCTGCTGGGTGGGAGCATTTTATGCCCATTTTGTACTCATTTTGCTGAGGTGTAAGTGACAAGAGCAGACGCAGAGCAGTGGGGAGTCTGGACGCTAGTCTATGAGTGTTGTGGAGTAGGGTGAGAAGCAGGCAGGAAAGGGGCAGTTCATTGCACTTGAAGGAATGGAAGTTACTCACAGTCTGCACTTGGAGCTGCAGGTCATTTTTCTCTTGCAGAAGGGTCACCATTTTTTTCTCCTTGCTTCGGACTTAGCAAGCTCTTCCTTCGTTCTCTCAAACTCTTCCTTCATGTTGGCCATCTCCTTCTCAGCTTCAGCACTCCTCAGCAAGGGCTTGATCTTGAAGTACAGCTTCATCCAGGGCCAGTGCTTGACATTCATGAATGAGCAAATGTTGTATTGGAGAGTATAGATGGATTCCCTGAAAATCCATTAAACTACAGCTTAAAGAATGCAGAGTATGGAGCCAATGGGACTTGGGTTAGGAATAAATTCCAGGTATTAGAATGACAGTTTCTCTAAGTACCATCTAAACAGCTTTTGCGGGAGATTTGTGTTGAAACCCCTACATTACTGGGTGTAAACAAGATACTTCTAGTCCCTGTGGAGATGCAATGATGGACACTCTCTGAACAGAATGTAAAGAAATGTTCTGAAACATAGAAAACACTTCTGGACTGTAACTTGTGAGGCCTTTAGAATGTGATTTCCCCAAATCTCAATGCTGCTCTGGCTAATGCTATTGGGAAGAACTGGCTGCAGGACTCCGCCTAATACAGGTTTAGAGAGGCAGTTGCCTGTTACCTTCTCTCACTCATCTTCTTGAATTCTACACGCATAAGGTATCCTCTGCACACAGCCTGCGTATGGGTGATGAGGCTCACAAGCTTCTCATCTCTCATCTCCTCCAGCAGTCTCAGGGGACCAGCCTTGAAGAATATCTACAGCGTCATGGAGAGATACAGTATTAGTTTGGGGGCAAAGCAGGTATACAGCCAGTGGAGAAGACACAGGACATAGAGCAAAGAAAGGATTCCCATGGTGTGAAGATTTGAAAAGCTGGGGGAATGCTGGATCCCCTTTACAGCCCTGAGTGTGCACTGACACCGGCACATGTTAATCATAGAATCATAGAATATCAGGGTTGGAAGGGACCTCAGGAGGTCATCTAGTCCAACCCCCTGCTCAAAGCAGGACCAATCCCCAACTAAATCATCCCAGCCAGGGCTTTGTCAAGCCTGACCTTAAAAACCTCTAAGGAAGGAGATTCCACCACCTCCGTAGGTAACCTATTCCAGTGCTTCACCACCCTCCTAGTGAAAAAGTTTTTCCTAATATCCAACCTAAACCGCCCCTACTGCAACTTGAGACCATTACTCCTTGTTCTGTCATCTGGTACCACTGAGAACAGTCTAGATCCATCCTTTTTGGAACCTCCTTTCAGGTAGTTGAAAGCAGCTATCAAATCCCCCCTCACTCTTCTCTTCTGCAGACTAAACAATATCCCTCAGCCTCTCCCCTAATCATTTTTGTTGCCCACCGCTGGACTCTTTCCAATTTTTCCACATCCTTCTTGTAGTGTGGGGCCCAAAACTGGACACAGTACTCCAGATGAGACCTCACCAATACTGAATAGAGGGGAATGATCACATCCCTCGATCTGCTGGCAATGCCCCTACTTATACAGCCCAAAATGCCGTTAGCCTTCTTGGCAACAAGGGCACACTGTTGACTCATATCCAGCTTCTCGTCCACTGTAACCCCTGGGTCCTTTTCTGCAGAACTGCGGCCTAGCCACTTGGTCCCTAGTCTGTAACAGTGAATGGGATTCTTCCGTCCTAAGTGCCGGACTCTGCACTTGTCCTTGTTGAACCTCATCAGATTTCTTTTGGCCCAATCCTCTAATTTGTCTAGGTCCCTCTGTGTTCTATCCCTACCCTCCAGCATATCTACCACTCCTCCCAGTTTAGTGTCATCTGCAAACTTGCTGAGGGTGCAGTCCACGCCATCCTCCAGATCATTAATGAAGATATTGAACAAAACTGGCCCCAGGACCGACCCTTGGGGCACTCTGCTTGAATCCGGCTGCCAACTAGACATGGAGCCATTGATCACTACCTGTTGAGCCTGATGATCTAGCCAGATTTCTATCCACCTTATAGTCCATTCATCCAGCCCATACTTCTTTAACTTGCCGGCAAGAATACTGCGTGAGCCTGCTCCCTATGTCACTCTAGCTCTGCTCTCATGCTCTCAGAGCAGCATGAGTCACTCAGGGCCCTCCGTGACCTCATGACACTCAAATCACTAAAGCAAAGTCCTATGATAATGCCACATCTGGCTAGGGAGCTCAAGCTGACAGCCACTAATGAGTCATCAGGGTAGGGCACTAGCGTCCCCCTGTCAGCAAGGTGACTTAGGAGCCAGCCAAGTAGTTTTCTCCGGCTCTGTTGAAAGCCAAAAATGATCTTGGTAAGCAAAGGGGGAGAGAGGTGATATTACTACAGAAATGCTCATGAATTCATAACAGCCCTTTCTGTTCTATTGCTCACCCATATACTACCCACTGCAGCTCAGCACGCCTGCTGAGCAGTCACACAATAAACTGGACTGCACATTGCCAGGGAAACATACAGAGACGTCTTCCATAAGTGCTGATAGCTGTAGTAGTGACTGCTCCCTGTGCCCCCTACCTGTTCACCCCCCTCCCCCCGCCCCCGTGCAGATGCTGTCTGCATCCCAAGAAGCTGCTGATGAGAGTGTGTGGGGCTGGAATGTTCCATTTTCCAGGGTTTATTTTCAGTCTTTGCAGCATATCAAAGCAATTACCATGGACCATTGGAGACTCTTCCAAATATCAAAGTGCCCTGTGGCCAAAGGCTCCTGCTCCTGCCACCTATGAGCTCATGCAGGGAAAGCAAAGCAGGTTTTCTGCAAATTGCCTAGAGTTTGTCTCCCCCATTAAAAGGCATTGTTCCGCATGGGTCTGGGACATCCAAGCCATGGAGCCTGCGTGTCAGGTGTGTTGTTGCTTTCCTGCACACCAGCTCAGACACAGTGAAGGAGAGAGGAAGCCATGGAGGGAGAAACAAGTCTGCCCAGAAGGGCATGTTTGGGCTCAGTGCAGACACCAGATCTAACAGGGGCACAACCAGCATGGCTCTTGTTGTGGCAATATGGCATTGCTGTTAGCAGAGCTCAGAGACCAGCTGCACACACAGCCCTGCAGGTGGCAGCCTTCTTCTTTTGCTCCCACCCCTACTGGATTTTGTTTCCTTATTTGATGGTGAACTTGGGTTTTGTTTTCTATGAACAGTTGTAGAACTGGACTTCCTACCTTAATGTTTATAAGAAATGAATACAAGAAGGGTGTGAAAATAGCAAATCAAATCCCAGGCTTTAGTTCGGTGCAGTATTCATGAATTTTCCCCACTGCTTATTGTCATGTGTCACGCTGCCCCTCCCCAGATGGAGGGGCCTGCTCACCTCTACATATGAGCATTACCTTACTGTGGCCAAATCTGTACTGATTGTGATCGACATCAGTGGAGGAGAGAACCTTTTCTGAAGCATTCTTACTGTCAATGAACTGGCCTTCGGGGATGGCTGAAGCATTCAGGAGTTTGTATCTGTGGGGAAAGAAGCAGCAGGATACCGGTTTTAGACAGGGTCAGGGGTACACTTATAATAAGCAGGACACTGCAGAGCGACAGGAAGGTGAGTTGCTTGTAGGTCATTGAATACGCTGTTTAACATCAAGAGGGCTTTGACTATGCAAACTGTGGGTGAACTGAACATTATGGCAGGGACCACATATAACTCACTCATTCTCTACTGGAATTTGCTGGCTGTGTTATTATGTGGGTCATTAGCTCCAGCAGTTAGGAAGGACACAGCGAGAACCGTCCAATCCTTTCTTTTTTACCCTGCTACATAAACCAGAACAAGGGGACACTCAATGACTTTAAAAGGGAAGTAAATGTAAAAGCACCAAAGGAAAATACTTCTTTCCAGAATGAATACATAGCTTGTGGAACTCTCTGCCCACAAAGTCACCCAGGGAAATACTATGGCCTGGATAAAAAATGGCCTGTATAATTGTCTGACTGCTGTTAATAATCTGTGCATTCTGTAAGATAACAGCCTGATTGGGGTAGTCCTGTCTCATGCCTAAGGACAGGTTGTTCCTCTGCAGGGATTTTGAGGGATTTCCCCCACATACAGCACTGCTCCATTATATATGGAATCTTTGCATACTTGGATTTACTTGCCTATTTTTATTGCTAACAAAACCAAAGAAAGTGCTTGTCCTGAAGTGCAGTTTAGGGGTCCCACTAGATCCCAACTGCATTTAAGTAGCCAATTGGCTACTGGAACAAAGTTTTCTCTGCAGTTAGCATGGAAACTGTACCTGCTGGATTAAATATCAGGTGCAGCAGACAGGGCATTTTCAATTAGGAGTCCTTGGCACTAGAATTCACTTGTACCACAGGGCCCAAGTCTGCTGGCTGTCAGTGCATACAGCAAGAGTCATCTCTTTGCAGAAGCTTTGATTGCAGGGATGGGCTTGGCTGAGTTTCTTATGCTGGGTTATGGGTTTGATGCTGGCCAACTGTTATTGTGCTATGTGATGCATGTGTATTTTTGCATACACATTCAGACATGTTTGAGAAGAGCTATTTATAAATCTAATTAATTACATTAAAGACTTTTTTTCACCTTCCTTTGAAGCATCAGTAACTGGCCATTTCTATGGCAGGACAGTGGCTTGGATGGACCAATAATCTGATCTAGCCTGACAGGAGATGGAATATCAGACTAGGGAGAGTCTGAAGCGGTGTGACAGATCCTATTTACCTCTCATCCCAAATGGGAGAGGTCTCTAGAAACAGCAGTAACAGAAATAATCTAAGGCTAAAAACAAATAAGGATAAGAACTTGTCTGTTTCGTTCACCTGTTTCATCCTGACATGTACATTGTCAACTCCCTCTGGCAGGGACTGTCAGCTGTGTTGGGCCCTACCCCAATGGGCCCTGATCCTTGACTGGGTTATAGGCACTGCCATACTGTCACTCATTGTAATAATTAAAGACACACCTTTGTTTAAAGTCAGCGTATAGGATTCTGCTTGGGAACCCCTTCCTACAAATCCGGATGCCTTCCAGCACACCGTTACACCGTGGCTGGTGCATCACCAGGTGATGGTCCATTATACCTTAAACAAGATAAAACAGCAATGACTGTCAACACTTGCACACAGGCGCTTCTCATTCCAAAGGATCCCAAACTGATCAGCACTCCTTCTGCTGAAATGCAGCCACCTCAAGAGCAAAAGACAGCAGCTGTCTAATAATGAGACGGTGCAATGCCTAGGGCAGGAAGCGAAGATGAAGGGAGGATCACACTGAAGCTGCAGAGGAAAGTTTGAGCAGCAACTGTTCAAAGTGGGAGTTGTACAGGACACTAAGGCTGGCACAACCCCCCCTTGCAACGAGTGTCTGGGAGTCTCCATTGGCTGCACGTTAATGGGGACGGAGCTCATCTCAAAGACAGCAGAACCAGGCCTAGCCTAGAAACTGCCCTAACAGGCCAGCTGAGAACTCCCTACCTAGTGTTGGTGTATCCCCACGTGGTGTGCAGAGCTGGCTCAGTGCCTTAGCGTGCAGGGTGTGTCAGGAATAAGGGATGTGTGAGGAAGGGGGCATGACTGAGGTACACCGTGCCTTGGGAATCCTCCACATAGTGGAATGGCCTGACAGGCTCCCCCCAGAACCCGACCCATCCAACTGCCCCCTGCTCCCTGTCCCCTGACTGTCCCTTGGGACCCCATGACCCTTCTCCAACCCCCCGGCCCCCTTACCATGCTACTCAGAGCAGTGTGTTTGGTGTGCGGAGCGTGCAGCCCTGTCCCCCCCCCCACCAGAGCACTGCCGGCGCGGTGCACTGAGGCTGTAGGGGATGGGGGGAGCAGGGGAGAGGCTCTGGCTACTGGAGGCCTGGATGCAAGCGGCTCAATCCAGCCTGGCCGCCATGTCAGCTGAGTCACACTCTGCATTGGGAGGGAAATCCTGGACCTTTTTAGATTTTTACAAATTTCTCCCAGACGGCTATTTAAAAACCAAAAAGCCGGACATGTCCTGGAAAATCCAGACACATGGTAACCCTACCATATGGACTCCAGGATCTGGAGCTGCTGCCACCTATATGGTGAATCCTCTAACTCATCACCAAAGAGCTCTTCCACATGCTGCAAACTGGCCTCACTGGCTGACTATGTAGGAGAACAGAAACCCTTTGTTACAGCAGGAGAGTCTCTTCACTCTTCTGCGGCCAGTGGGAGCTGTGGTCGGCCGAGCCTGCGGATGTTGCAGGAAAACAAGCCATCCCTGCCCGCCAGGGTGCTTACCCTGGCAAGCAGCATGCCAGAGGTTGCCAGTCCCTGCTATATCCTATTATAATTTGGTATACCATATAGGTTTTACAGATTCTCTCTGAAGAACAGTTTGACTACTGTGGAGGACAGGATTTCAGACTAGATGGGCCATGTAATGTATTTTGGTCCACAAATCAAGGCTATTATATTTTTTTGTCTTCTGTCTTATTTTAGACCATGAATTATGTATTATTTTAGTTCTAAGGATAAAAAATAAAATATGTGGAATACTCAAAAAATGTATTAAATGAAAATGAAGGAAACCACAGGAAGCATTAACAAAAATGTCAAGTTGGATATCTGTACAGAAGTAGCTTGTTCATTTCCCTGCCCCCCAAATCAGAGCTAACGAACAGGATGCCTTGGTTGCACTGCAGCACGCCTCTGGCTCAGCCAGGGAGAAATGGTGTTGGGCTGCAGAGGAAACAACATCCAGCTGTCTGCTACCAGATTAGTGCTGTGGTGCAGGACCTTTTAATGGTGAGGCGAGGTGCAAGAGGACTTAGAAAAGCTAGAGTGTTAGGGGGTGGGAGAGGAAGGGTAATGAGTAATATACTATTTAAATGTAGAATAACTTTTTATGCAACATGTCTGTCACTTTTGCTTATGAACTGGAATTTTAAAAAAGATTTTTTTCATTCAAGATTATACCAGTAGTGGCGTATAAATCCTATGGTTGTAGGTGCCCAATAAACAACTTAGATGTCATTACCTCTGCAAAGACTGTATTGGCCAATATTAGTTATGTTTCACTTTTTACGTGGGAATGGCTAATGACTGTTTTCCATTGGCACAGTGCAGGCACCAAAAATGTCAGAAATCCTGCATGCATGGAAAAACTTTAAAACAGTAAAAATTATATTGAATAGAATGTAAAAACATCTTCCACTTGCACTGGCTAGTTTAACTTTAAATTGTTAAGTGGTTTTTGTATGCTGGTAGCTATCTGAGCAGTGTACTGACATTTCATTAAACTTTTCTACAATGAAAAAAAAATAAAAAAATCCCTGGCTGGGATGATTTAGTTGGGTTTGGTCCTGCTTTGAGCAGGGGGTTGGACTAGATGACCTCCTGAGGTCCCTTCCAACCCTGAGATTCTATGATTCTAATGCTGCACTCTTTGCATGGCTTTCAGAGGTCACTGTGAAACACGATTACCCTGTCCCTAGGAGTCTCTCAAGGAGCTGCCTGCTCAGTCACTTGGCACTCACCAATAATGGTCTCTGACAGTGACATTGCAGAGGGAGCTTGGCAGACCGTCCCTTCTATGACTTCCTGAATTGCTGCCAGGACTGATTCTAAGAGAAAAGCAGATTTCTCCTCTGCGCTGGGGAGATTCCCATAGGAAAAGCAGCTGTGGTGTGGGAGGGGGCAATACAAGCACTACCCCTGAGCCCTTGAATAGCAGCAACTAGGACTTTGGGAGCCAAGGGATTGGTGTGTCTTGCTGGGAGAGCAGAGCTGGAGAGCAGAAAAGGGCATTGGAGGAACTGTAGAAAAGTCAGTGTCATGGCTGGGTCATGGGCAGCCAGACCTAGTGATCAGAGGCAGAGTCCACACTCAGAAGACAGGAGTCGAGAGTCAGCTGGGTCAGGATACTGGAAGACCAGAAGCAAAAGACCAAATTGTGTTCAGACCCTCAGATCAGATGAGTCACAGCGAGTCAGGATGCCAGGAAATCAAGCCTGAGCAATGGGAGCAGGAACAGCTAACACATGGTCCAGAAGACAGGGAAGCTCGGGTGTTCAGACAGCTTCTTGTTCCTGCTGTTGGTCTGAGGAGGTCCCGGGGGCTGATTACCTGCTCTGGGACTCTGCCAATAGGCCTCAAGGATGGAGCCTCAAACTGGGTCTGGACTTCGTAAGTCCTAGGTAAGCAGTTGTTAGTAGGCTTCCAGGTGGCCTGCTGGAGTGTGGCTGCTCCCATGAACCCTGCAGACCCAGGTTAATGACCCATGGGTCATGACAGTGAGTGATCTCTCCCCGCTCAAACCTCCTGCAGGAAACAGTCTCCAGGATCCCGGACACATCCTCTGAGAATAAAAAAACAAAGTCATGATGACAACTAGGCTGTGTAACAGGAGCCCCCTCTTTGTTGCAACAGCCCCAAGTGCCCAGAAGAGTGAACGGTTCTTACCTCCAGGAGATGCATGGGATCTTCCATCTAAGCCTCAATGGGACCCATGTTGCTTGGTTTGACAGGATGAGATCATCTGTCCTCACTGCTCTGCGAGCTGGGCTGGCTGCAGCATACATCTGGGACAGAGACTGGGAATCAAGGTCCAGGCACCCCAGAAGGAGAACAGAGGGTCTGAAACCAAAAGGCAAAGCAATCAAATCAGCAGATTCAACAGAGAATTTTTGTACCGTACAGGGACATCAAATAAGGTCCATTAGGAAAGCTGAGATGTTAGTCTGGAAACTGCTAAGGCCAAGATTGTGACTCTTAAGATTCAGTTTTAGTCACTACAAAGTGTGTTTTGTTTTGTTTGTCTGTTTGAAATTTGTCTCTTTCTCTTGCTTAGTATCACTTAAATCTCTTCTTTGTTACTATGCTTCCCAAAGCACCTCAGTGTTGTGTGTGTGAGTGAAGTGTGAGTCTCCAGCCTACCTAACAGGCTGAGCTGTGCCCTGTTTCTTTGAAGGTAGCGAATAGTTTCGGAGTGGTGCTGGGCACAGAGTTCACGGGCAGTTCACTAGACATCTCCTGTGAAGCCCAAAGAGAACAAAGGAGCAGGAGAGATTCAGGCCCCACTGACCCATGGGAACTTCCCAAAGAAGAGGCTACACTGTGCTCCAGACACAGCCAGCAGGATCCCTCCCACAAGCTGGGCCATGTCCTTCCCCTCCCAGCCCCACAGCTTCTTCCCCACCCCAGCCTCAGTAACCCCTCCCATCTCCCTGGTCTCCCCATCCACTCTCCAATACCAGGCTGTTTCCATAATGGAAGCAGGTTTGTACCAGAGTTCACTCACCGCTAGATCCTGGCCAGGCCTCATGTCACAGCTTTCTAGCTGGGCTAGCAACCCCGTTGATAGTCACTCTTGCAGTCTGTTGGCTGGGAATTCAGCCCTCCAACCAGGTGCCTGTCCTTTAGTCCACTCCTTCCTGGGTCATGCTCCTTCCAAACAAAGTCCCAAAATGTCTTGAACAGTAACAAGGCCTTCCACCCTCGTGGGGAGCTCTTCCTCAGCCTGATTTCGGCTTGGTCTGCCCTTCTTGGGTTTCTATGGTCTTCTATGTCCCCTTCCTTAGGGACGGTGGGAGAACCCAGTCCTACCCTGGACTCCAGGTTTTGGCCCAAGGCCGTATACTGAACAGCTAGGTCTGTTTCTGTACTTTTGCTGCTGTTTTCCCTTCTTTCCTCTCAGGTGGGGCTCACTTGGTCATCAGTTTGGCCTAGCTCCAGGCTTTGCAGCCACAGGCCAAGCCACCCAGTTATATACCCTCCTCCTTAAAATCCGGCCCAACCCGGGGGGCAAGTTCTACTCTTGTCCAGTATTCATCCCTCACCATCTCGTCGCTGTCACCGGCTATGCACTCGTACAGCCTGGGCGTGCGACATCTCCAGCTTCCCAGCCAGCTCGCTCACCAGAGCTCAGAGGCCATCCTTCTCTTCTGCAGTATCCCAATGCTCTTCCTGCAGCCACTCATTAACAACTGCTTGCAGAGCCTTGTTCTGAAGCCACTAGCTTCTCCTGTAGCCTTTTTTCTACTGCTGCTGCATCCCCCAAAATCTTTTCCATCAGGGTCTGAGCACACACCACTGCTCAACTCTCGTGCCTGATTCATCTCTGTGCCAACCATTTCATCCTTCACCTCCCTGAAGCACCCGACAGGTGTGTTGGAAGAGGGTCTGCAAGGTCCATGGCCATCCCTGCCATCTCCACCTAGCCTGCCTAACGTGTGTTTGTCCAAGAGGACACCTTCTCCTTTCTTTCTATCTTCTTGGGGCCCTGGCTCCTCCTTTTGCCACTCAGGAATTTCCTATGCAGGCCGGGTCTTTCAAGATGGCCTGCTTCTCTGCACCAAAACCAAAGAACTTTTGTTCCCATCTTGGCATTAGGCTATGCTTGTACACTTTCTCATGCCCTGCTCTCCTGGGCTAACCTTCTCAGCACAGCCCCAGCATGCTCGCCGAGTCTGCTCTTTTTGTCCATGGGCGTAGCAGGTTGATTTCCCTTTGCAGGTTCTCTGACAGGTATTGCTGCTGCTCTCTCTTAAGATTACCAGCTGCATCTGTAGCTCTACCAGCACTTCCTTCTGCTTCTGTTGGGTTTCTAGAAGCTGCTGGAGAAACCCGAGACCTGCTTTGGCGGCTTAACCAGTCCCTGGAACTCAAATGGGGAAATCCCACTTGGGGGGATGGACCTTTCTTCAGTAACCAAGACTTCCATGAGCCCTCACGGATGACAGGGGAATTCAATCCTGCTGACTATGCCAATAATCAATGAATCTACTCATTGTTAGGTACCCTCTGGTCCTCCATCGATGGTCACTCCAGCACCATGGCAGTCTCTCTGCCTGATAATTCGGCCCTCTGGCCGGCTCATCACCTTTAGTCCATGCTTCTGGGGCTCAGCTTGTCACACACAAAGTCCAAAGAGGTCTTCCCAGAGAAAAAAGTTCTTCTGCTCTTGCTGGGGCTCTGGCTCAGCCTGCAGCTCCCTTGCTGGGCTTGGTAACCTTCTCTGGGTGTGTGTTTGCCCCCTTCTTTGGGGCTATTAGAGGAACACGGTCCCACCCTGACACTGGTAGCAGCCCAGGGCTCTATACTCAACAGCTAGGTCTGCTCTTTTCTCTTTGCTGCAGGTTTCCCTGGGCACATCCTACCTCTCTTCTCAAGTTCCCTTCTAGGTTTTCTTTGCTGCTTTCAACTTCCTACCTAGTTCTCATTCCAGTTCATAGCCCAGCTGGGCTTTATCACCGCTGAAGTCTGGTTCTTTCGGGGCCAATACACGGTCTCTCTGAGGTAGGACTCATTCTGTAATCAGTTTGGCTAAGCCCCAGGCTCTGCAGCCCAGGGGAAAGCACTCTCCTTTCCCTGTTACAGACCTGCTCTGCCCAGTCCTGCTCTTATTGGTTTGAGGTGAGTCTTGCCCATATGTTCAGGGTTTAGCTGATCACCATATTTGGGTTCAGGAAGAAATTTTCCTCCAGGGCAGATTGGCAGAGTCCCTGGTGGGGGAGGAGGTTCACCTTCCTCTGCAGTATGGGGCACGGGTCACTTGCTGGAGGATTCTCTGCACCTTAAAATCTTTAAACCATTATTTGAGGACTTCAATAGTTCAGACATAGGTTAGGGGTTTATTACAAGAGTGGGTGGATGAGATTCTGTGGCCTGTATTGTGCAGGAGGTCAGACTAGATGATCATAATGGTCCCTTCTGACCTTAAAGTCTACGAGTCCATGAGTTCAGACCTCTCTAGTTCTGACCTGGTTTCCAGAGGGGCTAAGTTCACAAAGGCTAGACTGGTTGCAGTTGGAGTTTTGCTGGTTCTGGTGACTCTGACATTCATCATTCAGAGGCTGACAGGTTTGTTGAGGGGATGGTGAAACCCCATTGCTGATCAGAAGGTCAGAGTCAGGTCTCTAGGAGCTGAAGGTTCATTTGTCCTGCTGCGGGAAGTGGAGCTGGAGAGCAGAGATGTTATGTGAATGAGACTGCACGGTGGAGTTGGAGACTGAGGGACGGGAGCCTCCTCCCAGAAACAATCCCAGGAGAACAGGTTTGAGGACATCTCTGGGGAGCCTCTTGCTGGGAAAAAAACAAGAGTGGCACATTGATGGAGATGTCTCTGTCCCAGGGATGGGGGAAGCTCCCAGCCAGGCTATGCAGCAGGGATCCCATTTCTCCCCCAGGAGACCCCTATGCCCAAAGAAGTAAATGGCTCTTACCTCCATGAGGGAGCGGGGTCTTCCCTCTCAGCCTCTTTGAGATCTAGCACTGCTTGGTTTCATAGGACAAGGTGACCTGTCCCCACTGCTCCCTGAGGTGGCTAAGCTTCTGACTGTCCCCATCTGGGAGGCTGTCACACCCCCCAGGGCCTAGAAGACAGGTGGGGGGAGGTTCCTATTCATGTTACCCTCTGAGAGCCTATAGAAGGGCCAAAGGAAGAATAAAGGGCAGGAGGTGAAGCAGGCCCTGAGCCTCTGTCCCATCCTCACCTCCTCAAATGTGGAGCTTCCTGAGCTTCAGTTGGGCAGACAGTCTGTAGCCCTGGCACAAAGGTCCTTCTGCGCCATATGGGGCAGGGAGAGCTCTCCCTGGGAGCACGGGGAATGGGATGGGGGTCAGAGCAAGGAAAGAGGGGAGGGCTATGGGAGTGAGGGGAAGAGCTCATGCCCCAGATGAAGGAAGTTTGGGGTCAGAGGGAAGGAGCCTGGTCCACAGAGAGGGGAGAGAGTTTCTGTCAGTGACAGGGGCCTCCATTTCCCCTTCCACTAGCCCCCCATTTACAGTGAGACAGAGCAGTACCTGCAGCAGGGAGCGGGAGTTGCTGAACATGGGAGGGGAACCTTTAAGGGCATCAGATGAGGTGCAGCCCTTGCAGCGCCTCGGGCACCTGGTGCAAGTGCCGGATGATGCGGAGTTGGCACATCACCTTGGCTGTGACATCCTCCAGCTGCAGGGGAATGAGAAAATGTCAGAGACTGAGACACTGCCCAGGAATCAGGGAGGATTAAGGGCACCTGGAACCAGCACCATTTCCACCCAGCAGCTGCTCATGGCTGAGTGGTGGATTCACCCTCCTGATCCCCAGGATGGAGGCTTCTTGTTCTCTCTAGTGACCTCCAGTGCCAACCCCCCTCCTTGTAGGGTTAGCTCCTGCCACCTCCCCCTCAGTGCCCCTGACAGCTGTTCCACCTCCAACCCACCTGGGGACATTGCTCAAGTTCGTAGAACCCTCTCCTCCACCCCGACCTCCATCCCCACCCAGGTAGGGCAGGGAGGGGGGCAGGAGGGATTCTGACAGCAGTGAAGTGGGATGGGGGGAGGTAGAGACCTTTCCCCAAGTCACCCCAGTGACAAATGCTGAAGCCACAGGATGGCAGCCCTGGTGAATGGGGCAGGTCAGCAGCTCCTGCTGACTGAATCCTCCCGTTCTCTCGAGAGCGGGTCCACCCTGCCAGCAGCAGGACAAGCTTCCCCCACCCATGTGCCTCAGAACTGCCTGGCCAGTCGCCATCACCCATCAGTCCTTGGCCTCCCAGGCTGCCAGTGATGGGTGGTGGCTCGGGTGACATGGACACTAGGCCATGGGGAAATGGGTGCAGCTCTGTGGGGCAGGAAACGTTCACAGCGGGCACTTAGGAGTGATATCAGAGCATCACATCCTCAGAACAGAAGTCCATGAAGTCCAGAAGTCCCCACTAGGCTCCTTGCTCACAGGCCAGCGAATGGTGATAGGATGGGAATGAGGCCTGGGCCCCGCCCCAATCTCCTGAGTCTAATGGAGCTGCTTACCTTGTCCCCATCAGTTGCTGGGCTTCTCCCAGGATGGAGTATGTGAGGAGCAGCCCAGCCTGGCTAATACACAGCAGGGGGTCGTGGATCGCCAGCATTGCTGTCTGGAGGAAGTATTTTCTCTGCCCCTCAGAGAAGAATTTTCCAAAGACCTAAAACCAACAGGACATGAGGCTTTAGCAGATTGCCCAGAGCCAGCCTCCAAGTCCTGGAGATACAATGGCCTCAGCGTCTGGTGCCCCAAAGGTAAGAGAGCTGCTGTAGCCAAGGCAGTTCATTCCCCAGGAGGCTTTCAGGGTTCCATGGCTCAGGGAAGCCCCTTTATTAAAAGGTGGCAGATGCTTAGGGACCAAAGCCTCCAGTGGCTCTTTCTGGAGGGCAATTTATCATGATGGGCTGGAAATAGATCTCTAATGTGGGTGAGCAGGGCCCACTCTGCTGTGCAGTGCACAGAGATGATAGGGGACCCTGTATTGCTTCCAGCAGAGAGATCTCCTGCACCTCAGTGTCACCTCCCTCCATCCCACTTCACTGCTGTCAGCATCCCTCCTGCCCGTCTCTCTCTCTGCCTCTGTTCTTCTCCACTCCACTGTGCAGCCACCAATGGGATTGGAAGAACACAGAAACTAACTGCAACCAGAATGATCAAAGTGTCTCTCTCTCTCTTCCAGGGCTGACTATACATGAGGCAGAAGATCTGTGGTGCCACGACTGGCACCAGGACAGCAGGCTCCTGGGCTATAAGAACACAGCCAGGGTGGGGGAGGTAAGGACACCGTGGCAGGGCATGACACAGCTCAGGGAGTGGGGCTGGCTGGGGTCCCTGCAGTGGATGCCTCCTGGAGACAGGACAAGAGCCCACTCCTTATTTCCAGCTCAGAGTTCCTCATCCAGGAGCTCTGGCATGACTTTGTGCAGAGCCTGCAAATCATGGGTCAGAGTTAGGGAAACTGGGCCTACACCTGCCACAGGATGGGAAGAGGGGTCCCTGGGAAGCACTGGTGAGACTCCCAAACACATATCCTGGCCTCTCATTCACATCCCACTGCAGGCAATTAGCAAGGATTGATGACACCTGGATCTTTGATCCACGAGCTTAGCAGGTCTCTGCAGAGAGCCTCGTAGGCAGAAGAGTATGAAACAGCCAAGTTGCTATGGATGGAAGCTGGGCTGCTGGGCAAAACACGGCATAAGAAAGAAAGAAAGAAAGAAAGAAATCCCCCAGGGAGGGGTAATCCTCTGGAGGGAAGGCTCCAACCCTGCGGCTTGTTCCATCTCTGTTTACCCCACCCCTAAATCTGGCGCTCCAGCGAATCAAGGGAGCAGGCACCAAGGACCACTCTTGAAGAGGAGGAGGATGTACCTGGATGTTGATGGTGTCCTTCTCTGTGCCCAGGGTGAAGACGGAGCGAAGGGCAGCTCGCAAGAGGTGGGTCTCTAGGTAAGGCTCAAGGGCTGGTTTCATGGTGCTGGCAATAGAGAGGAGCTGGTATTAGACTGTGCAGTACGGGGGTGGGACTGTCGCCAACACAGACACAAAACCACAGGGATATAGGCAAAGGCTTGCGAGAATGGAAATTGAGGCACTGAGCTAGGGAATGACAAGGCCAAGGCATCACAGACAGACAGCGCCTGTTCCCTGGAGCCTGCTGCCCCTCCTGTATCTGAGCCCGGGAGTGAGCCCCTCCCCAAGGCCCCTGGAATGTTAGTGGAGTGAAAAGAACAGCCCAGCCAGGAGAGAGTGAACCTTCCCACCCCACCAGCTCTGCCAGAGGAGCCACCCTTGGGAGGTGACCTGGGAGTGGGAGGGACAGTGACTCCCAGCCTTGGGCCTGAGCAGCACTGGGGTTAGGGGAGCCAGTGGGGGGGGAGGGGCTGTTTCGGTACCTGAGGTTGCCCACTGCAACCAGGGAGTTGGCGAGGATGGCGCTGGGTGGAGAGTCTTTAGGAAGCTCCTCAATGAGCTCCTGTGAGATGCGAAGGAGACAAAGGAGCATGAGAGATTCAGGCCCTACTGACACCTCCCAATGAGGATATTATACAGCCAGTGCCCCACATGACCAGCAGGATCCCCCGCTACCTCTTGCTCCTCCCATTTCTTCCTGCCCATCAAACTTGTCCCCCTTCTGGGATTCCTGCCCAGCTCAGTCCCAATCTCCTTCTTTCCTCCTCCCTGTCAAAACTGCCCCCATTCATCACCATCCCGACTACCGAGCTGGGACCATGTGATTCCTTGTCCCCCAGTCTCAGATGCCCTCCAGCCCCACAATTCCCCCACTGCCCAATCTCACAATTTCTCCCTTCTCTTCTCCCCAGCCTTCAGCCCCAGCAATCCCTGCCCTCTGCTGCCCCCTCCAACATCACCCAGCCCCCACCCATTAGCCCGGCGATACCCCGGCCAATCCCATGTCTCTCTCCTCCCTCCAGCTGCCGTATGATGTGCCTCACTCACCACAATCCTCTCACTACAGCCGCCTTGCAGCAGCACGACTCCAGCGTGTCCTGCCCTCTGTCCTGTGCAGCAAGACACGCGGGGTAGATGGCCTGCAGGAACCTGAGCTGCTGCCCCTCATCCTGTACCCACCAGGAGTGGGGTATAGCGAGAGAGAACCTGTTAGCTAGGGACCTTCCTGCCCCACCCACACCAGCTCCAGGGCTCAGGCCTCAATGGGGGATTGTGGGGACCTGCCTATTGTCCAAATCTCCCACCACTCCTACACAAGGAACTGGGACAGTGCCTGTGGGGGGAGGAGACCTGGGCTGTTGTGGGACAAACTCCCCCATCTTGGGGGTCCCACATCATGGATGTAAAAGGGCCCCATTAGGGGTGGTGGATCATCAGGGACAAGACCCTCGGTAGGGGGTGGGGCTGCTGGGAAGGGACAAGACAATCTTGGTTCCATCCCAGGTGGGGAACATTTGTACCTTTTCTCTGCGCTGGAGCTGCTCTCTGATGACCTTGAGAGCAGCTTCATCTGTGGACATGTCCAGCCATTCCTCCTCCTCTGAATCCCTGGGGGTCCCTGCACCAGGGAGAGAAGGGAACAGGGTGATGCCTGCTGCCACTTGGGGGAAGGACAGGGGCGTGGTGGGGAGAGCAGGATTAAAGACCCCCTTTCCCACCTCAGGCACCCAGGGCAGATCAGGCCCCACACCTCCCTCTCAGGGATGCCTTCAGCCTCCAACAGCTTCAGAAGCCCATAGCAGAGAGACCCCCCTCCACTGTCCAGGACTCCATGGGAGGTGCTGACTCCCCCAGCCCCAGAGCATCAAGAGATAAAGTGGCAGCAGCTCTTGATGCCCCCACCCCCAGTTCCCCTTGCTGCAGGGGCAGCTGTGTGACTGCTGCTGGTGTCAGTGGGGTTCACGTGGCTCAGGCCAGACACCTGGGCTGGGGACACCACCACCCCTCCATATCACTGGGAGAGTGTCTGGGCCCAGGGAGTTCAGATCCCCGTCCTCACCCCTCCCTGAGCCCAGCCTGGCTCCTCACCTGGAACAAAGCAGCAGCGTCCATCGGCGTCACTGTTGCCAGAGTCCCAGGCGCTGCTGCTGTCCCATGCTGAGCTGCTGGTGCTGGGACAGGGATCTTCCACCTCCTGGCCTGAGGGGGCTGGAAGATCCTCAGTGACCGGGCAGGGCGATGCCTCCTGCTGGGAATGAGGGCTGGGCTCCTGGGGCCGCCGCTGCCCACACAACAAACCCCAGAGCCTCCCTGCCCGGCGCCCCTCCTGGGCTGGGTCCTGTCTGCGAAACCGCATCCTGAGCCAGCTCCATCTGGGCCTGGTTGGGGCCTCTCCCAGCTCGGCGCCTGCGCCGGAAGCTGGTTTTGTTCGCCAGAAGGCTGGGCACTTCCGCCTTCTGGCCTGGATGGGAGCTGCTTCACCACCAGCGGGGACGGAGAGGTTGCTCTGCCCCTTGGGAAGATGGCAGCTGCTTCCCTCAGGCTCTGGGGCCACCTGCAGAGCCTTCTTCCTGAACATCCTCAGGAGCCTGGCCATCCTGGAATCGAGTGGGGAGCAGGTGTGAGGCTGGGCTCAAGGCAGCCTTTCACTCATTGGCCTTTTCGGTCCCTCCTCAGCCCTGCTCCCACCAGAGCAGCCCCTTCTCCCCCCACAGGAATGCAGGGAGTGCAAGCTATGCACACTGGCAGGAGTTTGTTATATCCTTGGGGGCAGCCGGTTTAGGAAGAAATCACTTGAGGCCAGAGAGCAGACAGCTAACAAAGCTACCATTTATTTACAGACATGGAGCTCACCTAACCGGCTGAAGCTGGCTGGGCTATCCCCTAATAATCTAACTCAGTTGCCATAGGAACAAAAACCAGAGCCAGCCTTCCCTCAGGACCTGCCAGACAAAGGACCTTCCTCTTGCCAGGTCTGCCCACAAGCAAGCTATTCTGTTCCCTATTAAATCCTCCCTCCAGTCTGTGCTTACCCTGCAGCTGTGTTGGGATGGGGCTGGCTGAGGCCAGAGCAGCTCCTTAACCCCTTGTTGCCCAGTGTGAGATTTGTAGTCCTCATCACAAGTCCAAATAGAGGGGAAAAAACCTTGAAGGTACAGCTTTCCATACTATTAACGGCTAACAAGCCTAGCAGGTCTGAGGGTCTATTTTTGCAAGTAGAGCTTTTTGTTCTATTGGGTACTTTTATCTAATTCTTCAGGTGTATTATTTGAATAGCAAATTATTACCCTAACTAGCAGTAACAATATGAATTTTGAATCCTTTATTTTATCCTGGTTTCTCTTTAACTCCTTGGAAGGTGATTTTAGATGATGCTTCATGCACCAAACATTCTTTTGCCCTGTGTCATCCCGGCATCTCTGTTGCCGGGTTCGGGAGGAGGGTTAGAGAGAATCCATTCTGCTGGAATAGGGGCTGCAACCTGGCACACTCTAGTTAAATGTGCACCAGGGTTTCCCTCATGCCACAGAAGGGGCAGGTGTCCAGGATAGGGGTAAATCGCGTGAAGTACACACCCATGCTCACAGCCCCATGGAGGAGCCACCAACTGATATCCCCGACGGGCCTCAGAAAAACCCCTATTGCTGCAGGCTGTATCTACATAACGGGGTTGTGCCGGCATAGACTGTAATGTAGGCACAGTCTGAGGGAGAGCAATGTACAGTGCTCACATGCACCATGGTTCCCTATACAGCGTCCTCACCGAGAGAAGATGGAGCGACTGGCTGGAGCCGAGGAGAGTCCAAGCTGTAGGAACTGGCTGACATGAGGATGGGACATGTCTCTTTGTCCCTAATGACTATTCCCAACTCAGCCCACAGCAGGAGGCAGCTGGCAGAAGGGAAATACCCAGTTGCTGTTAGGGCAGCACTTTTATGGGAACAGGGACGTGAAATTAAACCTGTTATTCCTGGTTCACACGGGGATGCGCAGGAGAATAGAGCCAAGTGAACTTTATGCAGCTGCCAAGTAGCCTATGGCATCTGATAAGTCTGCAGCAGCTGGAGGCTGGGAGGGACACATCCTGACAGGGCTGGGCTGCTGTGGCTGGGGGTTGTTCTTCACAGGCCCAGGGGTGGGTGGTGCCTTTTAGCAGAGATAACACAGAGCTGCTCAGGAAGCCCAGGGGGCCTGGCAGCTCCCAGTGACAGACAGAGCCTGGGGAAACACTGAGTCCAGAGACGAACAGTAAGGACTGATCAGCCCCACCC
This sequence comes from Mauremys mutica, assembly GCF_020497125.1. NCBI lineage: Eukaryota > Metazoa > Chordata > Testudines > Geoemydidae > Mauremys > Mauremys mutica. The sequence goes on from NC_059083.1 coordinate 57,056,321, forward strand.
TAACCATCTCTTCATTCAGGCCCTGAGCCTGCACAGAGCTCCACCCGTTTGTGCAGGAGCTGGTGTGGGCAGAGCCCAGGGCTGCCTCAGGAGTGTTTTCCAGCCACCGTGGAAAGTCTCCCACCCCCTGAGGGAGTTTTAATGACCAACTCTTGAATTTTCGTGAAAGCTCTGGGTGGCTCAGGGCTGGTGCTGAAGGCAACTGCTGGGGGAGGGGGCAGGGTCCAATCACTGCTGTGCTGGTCAGGGCAGCAGCAGTCCTGAGAGGGGGACACAGCCCCCCAGAGCAGGGATTGAGGGGAGGCTGGGCCGTGTCCACGGAGTCGCTGGGGCTGAGCCAATGGGCTGGGTTCTGATAAATCCCATGATCCCCTCCCCCAGCCCCAGTGGCCTCCAGAACATGTAACAGAAGCAGGAGGGGGAGCAAATAGCCCAGATGGGGCCATGTCCCTTATGCTCAGTTCAGACAGACACTCCCAACCAGAGACCCCCTGCAACATCCCTCTCTGCCCAGCACCCTGCCCCCTCCATCCATCACGTGTGCCCCTGACCCCTCTGCCCAGTGCCCCCTGCCCCTCACCCCTCTGAATAGTGCCCCCTGCTCCCTCTGCACAGCACCCATGCTACTGCCCCCTCCATCCAGCAGCCATTAGTCATGAGCCTCCCCTCACCCCCCCATGCACAAGCACACATGCCCATGTACACGCACACACACAAACACACACTCTCTCCACCATAAAAAAAAATCAAACTTTGGTATTTGCAAGAATTCCTTGTCAGTTTCCATACAGGGGACATGTCTGCATATGGTCTCACAGCTGTTCACATGTTTGTCTTATCTTCTGTTCTGGTTGCCTAAATCTGGTTCATGTCACCCACTGTGAACGTAGTTTCATTCAAATTAATCATTTACTTTTAAACATATTATTTGTGTTGCTCTTATAACATTTCCAGTGTTTCTATTGTGACTGTCATTTAGCATCGTTAATACTGAAGTTTTGCTTTTTTGTAATAGCACAAGTTTATTCCTTGCAACCCTGAGATTTCAATGCTGACTGATTTCCTGGGTTGCCCATCTTGTGGTCCAGGAGAAGTAATTTGTGACAGAAGCGGGTCCCTGTCACACCTTGCTACCTGCACCTGTTCCCGGGGCAGCACTCTGAAATGGGTGGATGGCAGCCCCTCCAGTCACAATTTGCTACACCTGTCAAATCTCCATTTTAAAGTTGGACACAAATGAAAGTAAATAAAGGTCTAAGGCCTGGGGCAGCCCCAAGGGCCACCAGGGGGGCTGTAGCTGAGGGAGGTCAGGCAGGAGCCAGGGACCTGCCCTGAGCCTGGGAGACCAGCAGCAGGAACAGCAAACCCCAAACCACACACAACAAAGGGAGAGCTAGAGTCACACACCATGGGGCAGGGACAGGAAAACACACAGGACTCTGGTGTAAATCAGGGATAACCCATTAGAGTCACTGTGACCCCTAAATCCTTTTCAGAGTCACTGCTTTCCAGGATACAGACCCCGCCCCCCTGCCCCATTCTGTTGGTATGGTCCACATCGCTTGTTCCTAAATGCAGATCTTTCTACTTGTCTCTATTAATAAACATTTTGTTGGAGATGGGGGGAAGGGATTGCACTCATAGGCGCCGACTTATATGGGGCTCTGGGGCTTTAGCCCCAGGAATATTCCCAAGCAGGGGCTCTGCCCCACCAATGTTTTCTCCCCTGCTTGGAGCGCACCCCCCGCCGCCGCCGCCACCGTCGCCACGGCTGGAGCTTCCCCCCTCCCCGCCCGGCAGGGGCGGCTCTAGGCACCAGCAAAACAAGCTGGTGCCTAGAGCTGGGGCCGAAGCTCATCCTGCCGCTGCGAGCCGAGGAGCGGCCCGTCCCCTGCAGCCGGGGCAGGGCCGCGCTACCGGCTCCGCTTGGGGGAGAGGGATGGCCCCTTACCGGTAGCGCGGCCCCGCCTGGCTGCAGAGGACGGGCCGCTCCTCCTCCGCCCGGGTCCTACACAGAGCAGCAGCAGCAGCTTGGCGGGGGGGGGGGCGGGGCTAAGCTCTGCCCCGCTCAGAGCCGCGTGGGCAGGGGGCGGGGCTGGGAGCTCCGGGCCGAGCGGCTCCTCCCCTGACCACGCGGCTCTGAGCGGGGAAGAGCTCAGCCCCCTCCGGGAGCCATGCGGCTGCAGCGCTGTGCAGGGCCGCTTCTCGAGGCGCGCAGTGAGCGGGGGGGTAAGCAGCCGGGGCCGGGGGGTTGGCTAAGGGGCAGGGAGTCCCGGGGACACTCAGGGGGCAGGGAGGGGGCACAGGTTCTGTGGGGGGAGGGGCGGTCAGGGGCCAGGGAAGGGGGGTTGGATTGGGGGGGTCTCAGGGAGGTGGTTGTCAGGCACCCCCCGACCCCATTACCCCCCAGGCCCAGCCCTGACCCCCAGCTCCAAGCCCAGCCCCACTGAGATGGGCACCCCCCCAAACCCATCCTCCCCACCCAGCCCTGTCCCCCAGCTCCAAGCCCAGCCACTCTGAGGTGGGCACCCCCCCAAACCCATCCTCCCCACCCAGCCCTGACCCCCAGCTCCAAGCCCAGCCCCTCGGACCTGGGCACACCCCCGGCCCCATCCCCCTCACAGCCCTGACCCCCAGCTCTGAGCCCAGCCCATCTGATCCGGACATCCCCTGGTACCCATTCCCCCCACAGCCCTGACCCCAGCTCCGAGCCCAGCCCCTCTGATCCGGACACTCCCTGTACCCATTCCTCCCACAGCCCTGACCCCCAGCTCCGAGCCCAGCCCCTCTGATCCGGACATCCCCCTGTACCCATTCCTCCCACAGCCCTGACCCCCAGCTCCGAGCCCAGCCCCTCTGATCCAGACACCCCCCTGACCCCATTCCCCCCACAGCCCTGACCCCCAGCTCCGAGCCCAGCCCCTCTGATCCGGACACCCCCCTGACCTCATTCCCCCCACAGCCCTGACCCCAGCTCCGAGGCGAGCCCCTCTGAGCCAGACAACCTCCGACCCCATCTCCCCACAGTCCTGAGCCCAGCCCCTGTGAGCCGGGCACCCCCCAGAGCCCAGCTCCCCACCCAGCCCTGGGCAACAGCAGCACCACCTCCAGGCAGTGACAGCCCATTGGCACCAACCATCACCCAGCAACAGCCCATTATGTAATTGCAAATGTAGACAGACCAGTAAAGCATTTAATGTTTTTAAATAATGTATTTGGTGTATTTTCAAATTATTACAAATTAATTTTCACTAGTTATTTTTTACATTTCCAAATACATGTTACTATAGTATTGCAACTTTTTTTTATGGAAGGGGCCCCCAAAATTGCTTTGCCCCAGGCCCCCTGAATCCTCTGGGCGGCCCTACCCAGTGTGTGTGAGGAGCTGGGGAGGGACGGAAACGGGGTCCCCTGGAGCCAAGCCCGGGCTGCGATGGCGGCGAGGGGCTCCTGGAGTGTGTGAGGAGGTGAGCGGCCGGCTGGGTTCGTCGGTGCTGAGCAGGTAGCCCCGCAGCCGGAGATCCTTGCCTTCCCTCCTGCCGGGGCTGGGCCAGGGCACCGTGAGGCTGAAGAGCAGCAGGTCCAGGGGGCTCTCCAGGTCCTCGGCTGCCAGCAGCCAGACAGTAAAACAGAAGGTTTATTAGATGACAGGAACACAGTCTAAAACAGAGCTTGTAGGTACAGAAAACAGGACCCCTCAGTCAGGTCCATCTTGGGGGGTGGGGAGCCCAGACCCAAGTTCTGGGCCTCTCCCGATTTCCCCAGCCAGCTCCAAACTGACACTCCCTCATCTGGCCTTTGTGTCTCTTCCGGACAAGGAGGCCACCTGATCTCTTTGTCCCCAACACCGTCAGTTGGCACTTTGCAGGGGAAACTGAGGCACCCACACAGTATTCAGAGAAAACATTAAGAACATTCCCACTTTGTCACAACAGGTGCAACAAAATTTAATACTGTATATTAAAGCAGGCAAGTGCTGCTTCTGACTTTCCACTTTTAATTGACCCTTGTAATCTTGTAGTGCTGACGCATTGTAGCTTCATTTTATATCAGCTTACAGGGTGAGAGCGGGGGGGGGGGGACACCACCATTTTGGGCCCCACCAAAAATTATACGAACCTGCCGCCTATGCTCACAGATTCCCTACAAACCCCCAGGTACCATCTCGTCTTGTCTCCCACCTCCACCTCCCAATAACGCCTCCCACCCGTGAACCCCTCAGCACCCAGGACACAGACACAATAATCAAATCTCTCTGGGTTGTTGGGCAGATCCTGGCGTGTGTCTCTGTGTCTCACATGTTTCCGATTCTCAGACACAATGAGTTCGGGATGAGCCGTGTCTGGATCCAGAGTCACATCCACTGGGGAGAGAGTCACAGAGTCAGGGCCGGGGGTAGGGGCTGGTAACTGGGATCAAAGGGAAATTAACCTGCATACCCATTAATCACTGGGCGGGGGTGGGGGGAGTTGTTGCCTGAGGGGAGTCAGGGCCCCTCTGCCTGTGAGGAGACGATGAGGGGAAAGGGCAGGAGGAGCGCGGGGTGAAAAGGTGTCAAGGGAGGTGGGGGCGGGAGGAGAGGGGACGCGCTGATGCTGGGAGAGGAAAGGGGAGGGGGAAGTGACAGGAGCAGACGGGGTGGAGGGAGGAGCAAAGGGGAGGGCCAGGCACAAGGGCTATGGGGTGACAAGAGAAGGGGCGGGCACCATGAGGACAGAGGGGGATGAAGGGCAGGTTCCAGGGGGATGCAGGGGGTGGGGGGAGGGGTGGAAATCAGGGCAGAAGAGGACAGACCCCAGGGGACACAGAGAAGCAAGGGAAGGGGCTGGCACCAGGGGGCAGAGGGGTGTGAGGGAATGGGGGAGCTCTAATGGGGCAGGGGAAATCAAGGGGAGGGTGAGCTGCCAGAGGGTGAGATGATGAGGAGTGGGGCATGTGGAACCATGGGGGGGAGCGAATGAACAGGCACTGGTGACAGAGGGGCAGAATGGGGGGTGAAGGAGCAGGTGAGCAGAAGGGGGGCAGAGAGAGGGGTATGGAGAAGGGCGGGCTCTAGGGGGCAGAGGGGTGTGTAGGGAGATGTGGAAGGGGCAGGCAGCAGAAGGGTGCGGGGGGGAGGGAAAGGGCAGGTGCCAGGGGGATTGATGGGGTTGAGCAGAAGGGCAGACACAGGGAGGGCAGAGGAGGGGAGGGGTGGGAACCAGGGGGCAGAGAGGGGTGAGCAGAAAGGTAGGGCCAGGGGCGGCTCTAGGCACCAGCAAAACAAGCTGGTGCCTAGGGCGGCAAAATGTAGGGGGCGTTCCCTGCCGCCGGAGGGGCGGGGGCGGCAGGCTGGGCCGGCGGACCTGCCGCAGTCATGCCTGCGGGAGGTCCACCGGAGCCCCGGGAGGACCGGACCTGCCGCAGGCATGACTGCGGACGGTTCGCTGGTCCCGCGGCTCGGCTGGACCTCCCGCAGGCATGCCTGCGGCAGCTCAACCGGAGCCGCCGGACCAGCGAACCGCCCGCAGCTGCGGGAGGTCCAGCCAAGCCGCGCGACCAGCGGACCCTCCGCAGTCATGCCCGCGGGAGGTCCGCTGCTCCCGCGGCTCCGGGGCGCCTCCCGCGCATGACTGCTTGGGGCGGCCAAAAACGTAGAGCCGCCCCTGGGTAGGGCAGGTGGGCAGAGAGAGGTGTTAGGAGAGTGGATTGGGGAGAGGCAGGTGCCAGGGGGTTAGAGTGGGGCTAGAGGAAGGGTGGGCACAGGGGGGTGAGGGAAGGGGTGGGTGCCAGGGGTCAGAGAGGGAGAAGGGCAGGTGTCAGGAGGGCTGAGGGGAGTAAGAAGGGCGAAAGCCAGGACAGCAGGGAAGGGTGAGGGGTGGGGTGGCAATCAGAGGGTGGGGGGGTGATGGCAGTGGTAGGCACCAGGGAAGCAGTTTGGGGTGAGGGGAGGGGTGGGAGACATGGCAGCAGAGGAGGGAAAGGGGAGAGGTGGATGCCAGGACATAGTGGGGGTGTGAAGTGATGGGAGGGCTCCAGGCTGCAGAGCATGTTTGGGGGAGAGGGGCAGATGCCAGGAGGGCAGGGGGAGAAGGGATGGGGAGTTCCAGCAGGGCAGAGGTGGGTGGAGGGCAGAGGCACATGCCAGGGAGGCAAAGTGGGAGTAGAGGGGCAGGGGCCCAAGGGAGCAGAAAGGGAGTGAGAAGGAAGGGAGGAATGTGAGTGAGGGGTCAGAATAGACACAGGGTCCAGGGTCCCTCACAGGGGTGAGGGAAGGGTAAGGGAGGGGTGGGAACCAGAGAGGGGTGAAGGAGAGGAAGGACCCAGGGAATCTCTGTTGCTTTTGGGCCACGTGTGACTGGTGTGTTGCTAAGAGCAGGTCGGTGCTGTCCCCACACACACTGGGGGTGCAGTCCTGCCCCAGGGGGAGCAGCTGGGACTCTCCATGCTGGTGGGCCCCACAGCCACGAAAACCCCACAGCCAGCCCCTCCCCTTGCCAGGCCGAGCCCCACCCCCAAGGGGGCAGTTGTCTGGATTGGGCTCACTTGCGGGGCATTACAGTAAAAGATTCTCGGGGAGGGGTGGGGTATAAACATATACAGGCTGTTGCTAATGAGGCCAGGGCACTGGGGAGGGGAGCGGGCATTTCCCCACTTGCTGCTCCCTCCATCTGGGAGAAGCTGCACCGGGGACCAGTCTCAGTTCACACCTGCACAGCACGTCTGCACTAGAGGTTTTGCACCGGTGCAGCTACATCAGTGCAAGGAAACCCCGGCAGACATGGCCTGAGACACTGCTGTGCCAGGGGCCATAACCCCTCCCGTCACTGGGGTTATGGATCAATAATTACAGGGTCACTGGAGCAGGGGAGCTGGACTCTCGGCTCCCACGTGGGGGGCCAACCCACTGGGCTGCAGAGTCATTCTCACCCCCACGCTCTGGCCCAGGGCCCATGGCAGTGTTTAGACACAGGGGGACATCATCAGACACCTGGAGCCCAGCGGTTCAAGCTCTCATGGCATCACACGGGGGGATTGAACCTGGGGCTCCCAGCTGAGGGCCCAGCCACTGGGCTAAAGGCTAGAAGAGAAGCGGCAGCACCTTTTTCTCTTAATTGAAACTAGTCAGCAAACTCGACGTGGATTCACAAATAGTTTCTCTTGACCCGAAATATAATTTTGCAGCAAATAAACTATTTGTCCAAAACATTTCACCCAGCTCCACTGCAAACCTGTCTGAGCAACTTAGGAGCCCCAATCCCAGTGATTTGCAATGAGAAACTGTCAACATCCCCAGAAACGCACAGGTACGGACTGGCCAGGTTCAGGACTTCAGCTATGAAACACTCCAGAGCTGCTGTTTAATTTGCCCTTGGCAGACAAATGCCCCCTGGGCCATTGACCTCACCCCCACAAATCAGGCTGAAAATGGAGACTCAGCTCCAGCCTGAACTCTCTGCCCAGAGCCATTTGTCCCATGGATGCTGCAAGTGGCACAGACCCTCTGCAGCTGCACCTGGGCATCTCCCAGAGTGGATAATGGTCACAGAGACCATCTCAAAGCCCTAGGGGCTCAGGTGTCTCCACCTAACGACTGTGCCAGCCACCCGCCTCGTTCTCATTAACCAGCCCTGGGTCCTGCCCCCGCACCGCCCCTTCTCCCCAAGCCCTTGCCTTCACACTACCTCTTCCCCAAAACACCCTGGTCGTTCGTCTCGGCCCCCTCCCCCCTCATCACTCACCCTTACAGCTGGTAAAAAGTGGGAGGGAATAGCCCTCCCATTGGTAAAAGTGATTGGCCATGGCCCCTGGCCCCCCTCTTCCAGTGCCCCTTACTCACCCCCCAGCCCCAGGAGCAGAGGGGGCCTTGGGGCAGTGTCAGTGAGTTCAGTGCTGGGGGTACGAGTGGGGTTTACACACCGGCTGCTGGAGCTCTGTGTATCGAGGGTATGAGGAGGTCACGGCAGCCGTGTGAGCCCCCCACTGTCCTGTCAACATGGCTCAGCCCTGACACCTGCTGGAACCTCTTCCTGGGGAGGAACCATCCCTGTGGCCTGTTCAGGCCTTGGCCTCCCTGCGGAGGTGGCCAGTGAGACTGCTGTTAATGTGGGTTACGATGTGAACTCCTGTCCGCTGGGAACCGGACTCTCAGCCTGGGCTGAGATCAGTGACTGGGAAGTGAAAGGCCCCAGCTGCAGGGCTGACTCGAGGGTTTTTGCCACCACAAGCAGCCAAAAAAAAAAAAAAAGCCCCGATCGCGATTTGCGGCACTTCCGCCGCGACTCTACCACTGCCGCTTCTTCAGTGGCAATTCGGCGGCAGGTCCTTCCCGCCGAGAGGGAGTGAGGGACCAGCCGCCGAAGAGCCAGACATGCCACCCCCTTCCATGTGCCACCCCAAGCACCAGCTTGCTACACTGGTGCCTAGAGCCTGCTATGCCCAGATGCCCTCACTGCCCCCCTGAGCCAGTCCAGTACCGCCAGCCATTCAGTGTGATAACAGCGATGCTCACACTTGGTGACACCCCCAGTGCCCCAGCGGGCAGGGCGAGGGCCTGTCCAAGGAGCAATGGGCACAATCTGCAGCAAGGGAGACTGAGGCTGGAGATAAGGAAACACTTTCTAACTCTCAGGGCTGTGAAGCTCTGGACCCGGCTCCGAGGAAGGCTGTGGGATCCCCGTCACTGGAGGTTTGTAAGAACTGGACAAACCCCTGTCAGGGATGGTCTAGGCCCTGCGCAAGTGCAGGGGGGCTGGACTAGGCAACCTCTCGAGGTCCCTTCCAGCCCTGCATTGCCATGAGTTTAGGTTACAGCTGTACTGAGGCTGGGCCCAGGGGGCTCTAAGCCTGGTGAATGGCACATGACAGAGTTAACACTGTTAGTGACCCTAGCAGCTGGCAGCTCAGCGTCCCTGCCAGAGGCCTGGGTGGGCATGTGGCTGCCTGTACCTGGCTCAGGAAGGTGTTACTGGGCCCTGTGGACAGGACCTAGGGTTGGCACCCGTCCATAGGGTTGCCAGGCATCTGTTTTTTGATTGGAATGTCTGGTCGAAAAGGGATCCTGGTGGCTCCGGTTGGCAATGCCGACTGGGACATTAAAAGTCTGGTCAGTGGCACAGCGGGGGCCGGGGCTAAGGCAGGCTCCCTGGCTGCCCTAGCTACATGTAGCTCCTGGAAGCAGCTGCCAATTTACTTCCCTGGAGTTAGAAAACTTTCAAACAGAGAGGAACATTTTACACAGAAGGTCATCCTGATATTACCCTCAAGGCAATGGGGAAATCAAATGATTTAACAGACGTTTGAAAGAGAGTTTGCAAACGGCTGAACTGGAAGGGCGATTGTGGATACCCTCCCTTCACTACCGATTTCTTGCAAGCATACCAGGCTACACGACATGCCACAACGCAAAGATCACCTGCAGAGTTACTACATGGGAAACAGATGAATACTAAACTGAACAATGCTGGATTGTTAAAGGTACGACTTGAGGCCTCTAGCGAGGATGATGTGAGAAAAAACAGTTGAACGGAACCAAGCAAAGTATAAGGGTTTCACAGACAAGCGGCGGGATGTTAAGGAACCAAAGTTTGAGTGTGGTTCCTTCATTAGAATACGAAAACCTGGAATTTTACGCAAAGGGGACCATAAATTCACAGCTCCTTTTAAAATCATAGAGGAGGAGGGACCTTATACCTGTCGACTTTCTGATGGGCAGGTATGGAATGCTTCTTATCTTGCACCTGCCTGTGCACCAAGAGGAGATTATGCCAACACCCAGTCTGTATTGGATGACTTCACCGTAGTATCCACACAACAAGACATTGCACTGGAACCAGGGCTTGAGAGACAGCCTGTCAGACCCAGACGACCACCTGTCTGGACTAGAGACTATGTTATGTAGTATCTACAGTGTTTTCAGTGTAATATTTCTGCCAACAGTATAGTGTCTTGTTTCCTATTTGTTTCTGTGGTTAGAACACAAATGTTTATTTTAATTGGGAGAGTTTCTTAAGAGAGGAGGGAATGTCGTGTTTAGATGTTGTTTGTAATTATTAGAACTGGGAGCACTGGCTGTTGGGAGTCTGAAAGGACAGGAAACAGGACGGGGTGGGGGAGGAGTTGAGGAGGCTGAGTGAGAGCTACCGAGGGTGCAGCAGCAGCTTGGTAAAGAGGTTTCCACTTTAAAAATAAAGTCCTGTTGAAGTTTGTTAGTACCTTGCCTGGTCACTACAACACCGTGGTAAGTGCTGCTGGGACCCTGAACCCCCTCCCACACCCCCAACCCTCTGCCCCAGCCCTGAGTCCCCTCCCACACCCAAGCTCCCTCCTGGAGCCCACATCACTCATTCCCACCAACACCCCAACCCCCTGCCCCAGCCCGGAGCCCCCTCCTTCACCCCAAACCCCTCATCCCTGGCCCCAGCCCAGAGCCCGCACCCCCAGCCGGAGCCCTAACCCCCCTCCCACACCCCAAACCCCTGCCCCAGCCCAGTGAAAGTGACTGAGGGTGGGGGAGAGCGAGCGACAGAGGGAGGGGGGATGGACTAGGCCTCGGAGAAGAGGAAGGGCAGGGGCAGGGCCTCAGGGCAGGGGCAGGACAGGGTTGTTCGGTTTTGGGAGATTAGAAAGTTGGCAACCTGACCTGTCCAGATTTTCCCAGGATTGTCCCTTTGTCCATGTCACTCTCCTGGGAAATCTGTGAGTCTGCCCAGGACATTACCAGTCCCAGGTGTGTCAGTGGCTGTAGCGGAGGAGCTGTGGGGTGGTGGTGCCGACGCAAAGGGAGCTCTGGGTGCAGAGTGTCTGGGAGCTGCAGAGATGGGGCAGCTTGAAACAGTGAGTGAGATCAGGAGCTCAAGGCCAGCAGGGGCCAGTCACCACTGTACAGGTGCCATCGGTGGGGGTCACCACCGGGGGCAGCAAGGTAGATCTGGTGCCATGTCCCGCTGGGTGAGGTTGGTACTTGGGGCAGTCCAGGAGCAGGAGCCTCTGGGGGCTGGTGCCCTCTCCCGGGATTCGGATCGGGAGACAGTGCCCAGGTGAGGGGACAGGTGGTGTACATGAAGCAGGCAGATTTCCTGTTTTGTTGCACTTCAGAGGTGGTGACCCTAACAGGACCCCCAGCGGTGTTTGTGTAACTGCTCTGGGTGCCCCACTCCCTCCCAGCTCTGTGTGGTAGGATACCCTGCAGTGCATGGACCCCTGGGCCAGTGGTGCTGCAATGTGTGTGCATGGCCCCTGGGTTCTTTGATCCCTGCTGGAGCTGCCCAGACTCTCCCAGCATGCACCAGGGCACACACACAGTCAGGCTGCATGCTGGGTACAAACACACACACACAGCTCAGCCACGGCTGTGAGACATAAAAGTTGCCGCGTGGGCACAATTTGTTGTAACTGGGTCAGGAGAGTGTCACAAGCTGGTTATAAAAACCTGTCTGCCCTGGCAGTGGGGACAGGGCCTTCCTGCGCCCAAATCCAGGGGGACACTGAACAGCTCCTGTCTGGTCCTGTTACGCTAGAAGGAAATTGTGGGCTAAAGCCCGGCCTGAGCATAGAAACCCTGCTGCTGGGAAGACAGAGCTTAGCAGTTCAATGCAAATGATGGACAGATAAGAATGTCCATCCTGCAGAGCCGAGGTACCGCCCTGCAAAGGTGACACCAGGGGGCAGTATTCCCTCACCAATCAGCCCTTTTCCAAAGGGGGCATGTCCCCGCTCTGCAATAAACCTGGGTTTTGTCTGCCCCTTTCCATCTACCCCCAGGGACATTGCTGTTTCCAGCCTACTGAATGTCATAGGAAAATGCTCTGTGCAGGGAAGGGAGCAGAGAGCTCCCAGGGGGAGGTGGGGTCTCACCATGGATAAAACATCAGTGGTATGTACAGTACCTGTGTAGATCTGGGTGCTTCTCCATCCTGTAACCAAACACAGACAGAGGGGTGAGAATGCCCCTGAACACAGACACACTGAGCAGCAGAGAATGTCACACAGGGTGACACTAGGGGGGAATGGAACTTACTGAGCTCAGCCTGGAGTTTGTCTAAAAATAAAACCAAGAGAAATGAGTTAATACCACATAAAGCGACCAGATGTCCCCATTTTATAGGGACAGTCCCGATATTTGGGGCTTTGTCTTATACAGGTGCCTATTACCCCCCATCCCCTATCCCGATTTTTCACTTACTGTCTGGTCACCCTAATATCACATTATATTGCAGAAGAGAAGTGAGTCAAAAAGATTTTAAAGCAAGGAAGTTAAAATCCTTAGACTCAGCCTGGCGGCTACATCAGCATCCAGAGCCTGGCACTTCCCGAGCAGCAAAGGAATTAGCACGGGGAGAAATATTATAACCGCACCCGGCCAGGTGCAGGAGGTGGTAGAGCCAAACAGGGATCCCTCAGCAAATGGAAAATATTAACCCTGTGAAGCCTGCAGAAAGGAGCATAAAGTACATCAGGTGAAGTGCATGATGGGAATTAGGAGGCTAAATGGAATTAGCAGAGTGAACAGTCAGAGATATAAAACAAATACCAGGGAATTATTTCAGTCCATCAGTATCAGGAAGCCTGTGAGAGAATTGATGGGTCCCCTGGATCAGCAGGGGGGGAAAGGGAGTAATTGAGGAAGGTAAGGACAGTGCTGAGAGACTGATTTCTTTGCATCAGTGTTCACCACAGAGAATGTTGGGGAGAGACCTGCCCTGGAGCTGCTCTGTTCATGAAATGAATATCAGGGATTGAGGTGTGAAGAGGAGATATTGGAACAACTGATAAGTTAAAGAGCCAGCAGCCACCAAGAGCAGCGTAGATCCCTGTTAGGTGGCAAATGGCAAAAAGTTCTGAAATGATGTCAGAGCAATATGGCTGAGCTGCTAACAATAATACACTTCTCTCATTAAAATCAGCTACTATTCTGGAGATTCAGGGGGTTGGGAATGTCATACACAGCTTTAAAAATTTGGCCAGAGTAATTCTGAGAATTACAGCCCAGTGAGACTTATGTCAGTTGTGACAGACCCAGACCAGTTGGGTACAGGAGTCTGGTAGAGGGCAAATATACTGGTCACTTGATAAGTAGTTTTCTGTTCCCTGAGTGACCAGAGCAGGGCTGTACTAGAGTAATAAGGAACCTGCTAGAACCAATTAAGGCAGTCAGGCTGATTAGAACACCTGCAGCCAATCACGGCAGGCTAATCAGGGCACCTGGATTTAAAAAGGAGCTCACTTCAGTTTATGGTGGGTATTTGAGGGGCTGGGAGCAAGAGGTGTAAGGAGCAGAGTGGAGCAGGCTGCTGGAGGACTAAGGAGTACAAGCGTTATCAGACACCAGGAGGAAGGCCCTGTGGTGAGGATAAAGAAGGTGTTTGGAGGAGGCCATGGAGAAGTAGCCCAGGGAGTTGTAGCTGTCATGTGGCTGTTACAAGAGGCACTATAGACAGCTGCAATCCACAGTGCACTGGGCTGGAACCTGGAGTAGAGGGTGGGCCTGGGTTCCCTCCAAAACCTCCCAACTCCTGATCAGATGCAGGAGGAGTTGACCCAGACTGTGGGTTCCACCAGAGGGGAAGATCACTGAGGTGAGCAAATCTGCCAATAAGCGCAGGACCCACCAAGGTAGAGGAGGAACTTTGTCACACAGTGCCTGGTAAACTGTCTGAAACAAGAACTAAATCAGAATTCTAAATCAGTTGTATGAGAATGATAGGAAAAAATCCAACTAGCACAGCTGGAAAAGTAAACTGAGGGTATGTCTACACTTAAACCTCTACAGCAGTGCAGCTGCACCACTGCTGCTGTGGGGCTTCAGCATAGACACTACCTATGCTGAGAGGAGGGATTCTCTCATCGTCATAAGTAACCCACCTTCCATTGACCTAGCACTGTCTAAACCAGGGGTTACCTTGGTATATATAAACTACATCTTTCAGGGATGTGGATTCACGCTCCTAAAAAATGTAGCTACACCAATATAAATTCCTAGAATAGACTTGGCTTGTATCTCACTAATCTAGGAAATGTCAGTGAGTATGTCAGTACAGTATGGCACAAAGGAGAACCCAATGGCATAATTGATGTGGACTTTCAAAAAGTTTTTGAAAAAGTTCCTCAAAAATTTTTTAAAGGAAATTAAGGCTGCCTATGCTACCATTTATGGCTCCAAAACTTCTCACTCAGAGGTGTGAATATTCCACCCCCTGAGCAACATAAGTTACGCTGACATAAGTGTTAGAGTGCACAGCGCTATGTCGGTGGGAGAAACTCTCCTGCCCGCATAGCTACCACTGCCCGCTGGAGGTGAATCATTATGCTGATGGGAGAACTCTCTCCCATCGGCACAGAGTGGCTACACTAGAGATCTTACAGTGGCCCGGCTGCACTGGTACAGCTGTAGTGTTAGGCTATGTCTGCACTAAAGAGCCTCTAAGTCATCATGGGGTGAGGGGTAAAGTATTGTCCTGGAACAGAAACCCCCTAAATGACAGAAAACAAAGAGCAGGAATAAAGGGTCAATTTTCATATGGAAAAAGGTTAGCAGTGGGGTGCCTCAAAGTCTTGTGTTAGGACTGGTGTTTAGTCTATTTCAGCGGTTCTCAAACTGTGGGTCAAGACCCCAAAGTGGTTTATGACCCAGTTTTAATGGGGTTGCCGGGGGTGGCTTAGAGTTGCTGGGGCCTGGGCCGGAAGCCCGAGTCCCACCACCTGGGGCTGAAGCCTGAGGGCTTCAGCCCTGGGCATTGGGTATCAGATTACAGGCCCCCTGTCTGGGATGGAAGCCCTTGGGATTCAGCTTTGGCCCTGTCCCCCCCCCCAGGGGGCGGGGCTTGGGCAGGCTAAGGCTTCGGTCCCCCATCCTGGGGTCTGGTAGTAATTTTTGTTGTCAGAAGGGGGTCGTGGTGCAATGAAATTTGAGAACCCCTGTGCTATTTATCAGTGACTTGGAACAAAGGATAAGCCCTAATGTGGCAAAATGTGCAGCTAACACACAATAATTTAGGTTACCAAAGAAATCTGAGTTATTTCAGTGGGACCAAGCTTGGATAACACGATGGCTGATGAAATTCAGTGTTGATCAATGTAAGGTAATGCACATTACAAGGATAATTAGACCGATGTATGCAGGTTATTGGCTTTAAAATACTCAGGAAAAAGACCTGGGCATCACTGTGGACACCTCTGTAAGAGCTCTGCTCAATGTGACCTAAACTCTCAGGGTGAGATTCTGTGCTCAGAACCCGTAGCCCAGGGCACAGGGGGGCTAAGGCAGCTTTAAGCCCACATTGCATCCCCCTGACCCTGGGTGCTCTGGATGCGAAAGCAGCCCCCGCTGTAACTCAGGGCTTGTCTGCAGGGCAAAGTAACACCAGTATAAAATAAGTTGGGCATTAAACCACTCATGTTGTACTAGTGTAATGCTCCATATGAAATACACTTATTCCATAATAAGAGTGAGTTTTTCTAGCTTAGCTTATGCCGTTAGTGACAGCAGCCTTTCCCTGGGCGCATATGGGCAGCAGCATGGCCCAGAATCTCTCCAGCACCGTGCACTGTGGTCTTGCCCCGACACCCCCTTCTTGTTCCCAGTCCCATCTTCCCTACAATAGGGCTTGTAAGTGGGGCCTCAGAGGGCAGCCCGCAGCTGTTCTCTGCGCTGCCTGCGCTGGAGGAATCCTCCCCTAGCTGGATCCAAGCCTTTTGGAGCCTAGTTCTGCTGTTTTGGTCTTTTTACTGACCACAAAGGGGTTGAAGGATGGGTGAAAATCTCACACTCCATCTATTGAAAAGTGTCCAGCCTTTCTGGGTAGGAAGGTAGCATTGAGCAAGTGACCTGGGTGTCAGAAAGCCAGCTGGGTGCACCAGCCCAATGAGATCAGCCTGAGTCTGCAGGCAACGCTGTTTGCTGCTCACACTTACCAAGTGGGGCTGGGATGCTGACATTAAAGCCTGATCAATGACAATTTAATTGTCACCATTTGCAATTATCTCACTGCTGATCATTTTAACAGAAATATCCAACTTCTGTGCTTCTCCCTCACAACTGGATGCAAGGACTGATACTGGGGAGGGGGGCAGTGGGGCAATGGCAGAAGGCAGCTACCTGTCATCAAAGATTGCTGGGGTGAGGAACAGTGAATTCAATTCCTGCCATCTAAATACAGAGTGACCACTTTTATGCTAAAACAGGAAGGGAGAGAGGGGATGCATTTCCCTTTCCCTCCCCTCCCCCCATATGAAATGCCTCCTGGAGAGGAGAGTAAACACACGCCCATAAACTGCAGCGATGGGTGGTTCAACCTGTCCCCACAGGCTGTGTCCTCTATGGGTCATAGTAGCCGACCCTGCTGCTTGAGTCCTAGACCCACTCACATCAGATATGGCTGTTGTGGGAAGGAAGGTCTCTGTTTATCGAGTTCCCTGTCTGGTGCCCTCTGTGCCTATCCCTTGAATGGCCCCAGCTCCCGACTGTGGGAATGGGGGAGGGAAGAGAGTGATGGGAATGGGACTTTGACCTGGGCTGGATAAGGAACAGGGTCTTGCTGGCTCCATCCTAGGCCAGATCCTGATCTTGTGGGTAGTGTCTGCCCCTTGGTCCTAGGGATAACAGGGAAGAGCTCCCCGTAGGGGGAATAGTGGTAGATAGTGGATGTACCAGCAAAGACTGGGGTGGAGGTGCCCTTCCAAAGCTGGATGCTAAGGTCACTATCACTGCTGAGCACAGCCTGAGCGAGAGCATCTTGTACCCAGTGTGAGCAGCGTCTCAGAACAGCTGTGCAAATCCTGAGTGTGTTTGTGTTATTACAGCATCCTAGCCACAGCTCACCAGTGCAGCTGGTGCAGAGAATTCTCTGAAAGGCCCAGGGAACCTGACAGTGACAGTTAATTGTTCTGATTGTTTAGTGCTTGGAAATGAGCCCAACATAGCTCTCTCTGGGCACATACACAAACTTTCCATACAACTCAAAATTAGTGAATCCCTGTCACTTAAACATGGACTCAACCCACATAACATATCTGTTAAAGCAGGGCTGGGGAACCTTTTTTCTATCACGGGCCACTGACTCACAGAAAAAAATAGTTGGGGGCCACACACAGCCCCACAGGGGCGGGGTGCAGCGCAGAGGCTCGGGGCTTCCCCTAGGCTCTGCAGGGGTGCCAGAAATGAGAGGTTCAGAGTGCGGGTTGGGGCTCCGGGTTGGGGCAGGGAGTTCAGGTGTGGGAGGAGGTGAAGGCTCTGTCTGGAAGTGTGGGCTTGGGATGAGGGATTTTGGGTGCAGGAGAGGGCTCCAGGCTGGGGTGAAGGGATTTGGAGTGCAGGAGGCAGCTAGGAGTTGGGGTGTGAGCTACAGCTGGGGGTATGGGCTCTGGGGTGGGGCCGTGAATGGGACAGGGGGTTGGTTCAGGGCACAGGTTCCAGGATGGCGTTTGGGTGTGGGAGGGGGCTCTTTATTCATTTATTTATAAATGGACACAAATCTGACATCAGGAACTATAACATTCAAAAACCAGTTGGAGAACGCTTCAGTCTCCCTGGTCACTCAATAACAGACCTAAAAGTGGCCATTCTTCAACAAAAAAAACTTCAAAAATGGATTGCAACATGAAACTGCAGAACTGGAATTAATTTACAAACTGGACACCATCAAATTAGGCCTGAATAAAGACTGGGAGTGGATGGGTCATTACAAAACCTGATTTCCCCCATACTAATTTCCCCCTACTGTTACTCACACCTTCTTGTCAACTGTTTGAAATG